>NC_077228.1:493941708-494282211 GCF_027887165.1 Monodelphis domestica | reverse complement strand
ATGGAAAATAAGGACTGAAACAAGAAGCTTTGGATTTGGCAACTAGGAGATCACTAGAACCTTTATTAAGGACTCTTAAATGATATCCTTCAATGATAACAGCTCTTAGCCTTTTCTGAGACCATATTGCTAGGACAAAAGGTTCCATAGACCTCTGGCTCCTATTCATCATTGTTTACAAGACAACAATTTCAGGGGTGCAGATAGTAGGGGGACTATAATGAGGTGAAGGGAGTCATATCAATGTCAGGTGGGATCTCTCTGCATGGGGGACCAGGTGCCTCTCCTCTCTATGCTTTTTTTTGGTCTTTCTCTTCTCAGTATTGTGATAGGGAAAACCAAGAGAGCTCTTATGTGAGCTAGGAGCACATAATATTAAGGAAACTATGCTCAATGTCAAGCTGCTTCAACTTTCACTAATAAATGATTTCTTTAACACCTTCCCCCCAGCCCACCCAACACCCCACATATGCACACACACACACACACACACACACACACACACACACACTCACTTTTTAAGCTAGGAACCATACTCTAATACTAGTATACAAACCATCCCTTGAATTCTGGTCTAATTTGCTCACCATCAGGGAGACTCATGGATTTTAAGTATCACTGCTTAAAAGAAAGGCAGACATATCCCTAAATAATAAAGACCATTTCTATTTAACTTACAAGAAGATGAATGAGTTTGGACAAGCAAGAGGAATTAGAAATAGTGCATATAGTTGGGGCAGAAGTTCAGGGTCAGAACAGCTAGCTAGATAACCTAATAATAAGAAATAGAGCTTTGGACACAAATAAGAAACTGAAGTCCACAAAGTTGTGAGAGAGGGCAAACAGACAGAAAGATAATGGAGATAGGGAAGAAAATGAAGAAGAGAGCCATATGTTTGCCTCTCTCATTCTGGGCTCCTTTGATACTGATGGAGGGCGCTTTGGAGAGCTCCAAAACTGATGAATAAAGTAATCAAGAATAATTAGCAGTAAAACCAAAGTAAATATGAATTCTGGTGAATTTAGAGAAAGAAATTAAAAGATGATGCAGAAGGAAAAAGTAATCCCTCTGATAGTTCAGTAAATAAAATGGAAGTTGGAATGTGGACGCTTAAGAACAGTTAAAGAAATGGGGTTGGCAGAACTTTGCCCTTGGAAGAAGTTGAAGATTACACTGTACTCTGGAACTAATAAAAGTCACAAATAGGTGGAAGTAATAGAGGGCATGAGTCAAGTATGAACTTCTGTTACAGATGAGATCTCCAGGTTAAAAGTTAGCAAGGGTAAGTAGAAAAGATGACCAGTCCCAGGGCAGAAAGAAAGATAACTAAAAAAGACACCTTTAATTTGGTGCAAACCTTTCCCCATGTTATTATTTGATATAGCACAAGAATTTCATTATATATTATATAATTATATTGTTCTGGAGAGATCCTAGTTTTATGTTGGTACTCAACAGTTATAATGAAGTAATAGATTAACAACAGCTTGTCAAGGCAGAGTATTTTACTCATAAGAAAAAAGGAGAGCTCAGATGAGAGTTTAGGCATTTGGTCATATAGACAGGATTAAAACTTGGGTTGGCTGGATCTCTCACTGAACCACACTGTCTTGTAGGCTATGAGGCATATATGTGTCTTCCAAATTCAACAAGCAACAATTTTTATTGGTTTTGAAGTAAGGATAAGCTCACAGATTTAGAAGTGGAAAGGACTTTGCAGGTCAGTCTGTCTAATTTAAGTTTTAAGCACTGAAAGCAGAAGAAAAACACTGGATTAAATGGTAGGAAAAAAGGCTACCTTTCTCAGATAGCTGTATTATCAATACCCAAAAGTAGCTTTAAAATAGAACACTATAAATACAGAGGTTCAAGAAATGAGGTACAGGTTATTTTGAGGTCAGGAAGGTCTGAGTTCAAATATGACTTCAGATACTCACTGGCTGTGTGACTCTGGACAAGTCACTTAACTCTGCCTCAGTTCCTCATCTGTAAAATGGACTAGAGAATGAACTGGCAAACCATTCCTATATCTTTCACAAGATAATACCAAAGTGAGGAAATATGTGAGGATAAATGTTTATAAATTGCTTTGGAAAGTGCTATTTAAATGGCTTTATAAATATATGTTTATAAATATAAATAGCATTATATACATATATATACTATTATTATCATTATTATCTTCTATCTATAGACTCTAACCAGGAAAGGCACCAAGGAAGGATGAGTTCCCTACAAAGTAGGAACTGTATCACTCTCCTCGGATCCATCACTATTGCTTTCCCCCTCTTCCGTTCTAACAACAAACCACCTATTAATTTTTCCTGGTACCATAATGTCAAAGAAGAGAATCAGGTGGGAAAGACTGGAATGAATGTTCATAGAAGTGGATTATTCATCAGGTCTAAGCCATAAATGAAATTATCAAAGCATAGGTGGTAGAAGTGAATTCTCAATAAACCAGAAAAGGACTCAAAAAGAGTGAGGTACTAGAATGCAGGTAGAAGGTAGGAAGACTGTTAGGTGGCATAGTGGATGGAATGCTGGGCCTGGAATGAAAAAAAAAAACCTGAATTCAAATCCAGCCTGAGAAACTTACTAGCTGTGTGACTCTGGGCAAATCACTTAACTGCAGTTTGCCTTAATCCACCAGAGAAAGAAATGGCAAACCACTCCATTTTCTTTGCCAAGAAAACTCCAAGCCAGGGGGTTAAGAAGAGTAAAAAGCAAATGAATCAACTGAATAACAATAACAAGAAGGTTAAGAAGAGGGTATTGGAACATAAACAAATCCGTATCCTTTTACAGACTTTGAAAGTTATCATCTTTCAGCACCACTTAATTAGTAAAGAGGAAAGTTGCTCATAGGAAGCTTCGATGTGTGGGATACAGGATTCCAGATATATTTTGTCCTCTTCTTTTAGGCAACAGTTTGTTCTGTTTCTGACTTTAAAAAATAAATTTTTTTTTTTAATTTTGGATGACTTTTGGATGCCACTGACATCAACAGCTTTATTGCTGGTTTCTGGACAGCAGCGTTCTCCCTACCAACTCCCTAAATGAAGAATAGATGTTATAAATAGCAGTTGGCACCTCATACACTTCCTAGCTATGCGACCCTGGGCAAGTCTCTTAACTTTAATTGCCTGACCTTTATTGCTCTTCTTCGATAAAGGTTTAATAATAAATGATAGTTGGGGAAGGGGCTGCATTGCAAGCTGAGTTGCTGAAAGGCTAACGTCAAACGCCCATTGGTTATGCTCACATTATTAGGTAGGGGCAAATTGGGGATAGAATATAGGTCGCCAATGACTTTTACCCACTTTAGTCTCTAGTTTAATTCTCACAGGAAGCCCGAGAAGTGGAGTCTAAAATTAGCTTGGTTTTTAAAATGGGTAAATTGAGTCACTTGCCCCCTTCACCCAGCTTGTAAGTCTCTACGACCTCTAGGTGCAGCGCTGTTTACTGTCCTCACTGGAATGGATGCTCTCAAGTGGGGGAAAAGAACGAAGAAGGAGAGGGACAGGAAGGAGAGAGAGGTGAGGGAGAAAGGGATTGGGGAGGAGGAATGTTGGGCCGCAGTGGGGAAGTGTTGACCTAATCTCAGGGACGAGGGGGTAGGAGTGGGAGGGGGCGGTGTACGTGGGGGGAGGGGCGGTTGTCCCGGTAAACGCACGGGGGGAGAGGTCACCTCCTCACCTGGGAAGTGACCACGATGCTGGAATCAATCAGGAAACTCATGAGGAAACTCCCGGGGACTTCGATCCCCCGCTGTCCCGGCTGCTGGCCCCGGTCTCTTACTTCCCACTCCCTGAAACCACTTACACTCCCGGACCACTAGCCCCAAAGGCCGACGCCATTGCTTCCGTCCAGTCAGTCACTCGCCAGCCCCCTACGCCATCGAGGGGCGCCCATTCCTGTCCAATCAGCGGGCTGCGAGGAGATGGTAACGCCCTCGATGGGCGGGAAAAGACTACGAGTGGGCGGGTTGGGGAGGGAAGAGGCGGAAGGGCAAGTGGCAAGGAGGGGAGGCGGGATTAGGAGAGGAGCCAGGGTTAGGGGGACTAGGCTAGGAGAGGAGGGGCTAAAGGAGGACTTTGTGTCTGGGTAAGGGTCGGGGTTGGAGACCGTCCTTTGGAAACCTTTTGAAAAGTTAGACACGGTTGGGTTTAGAAAAAAACCTGGAAAGGCTTGTAAGACAATGCAGAGTGAAACAATCACAACCAAGAGAACATTGATTACAGAAACAGTAATATTGTTTGAAGAATAATTGTGAATGACCAAACTATTTTGAGTAATGACTATTCAAATCAACAAAGAAGGACTTTTAAAGAAAAATGCTGTCCATCTTCAGACAAAGAACTGCTTATATATATGTATACATATACATATATTTATAATAGTATGGTTTCATATATGTGTGTGTGTGTGTGTGTGTGTATCACACTTCTCTAATGTGGGTTTGGGAGGGAAGTAGACAATTCGGAATTCAAAAGGCGAAAAAAAGCTATGCAGGATGTTTCCCGATTTTAACCCCTTGGGAACAAGAACCAAGTTCCCCATTGCATTAGCACCTAAGCGCCTAGCGATAAGTAACTAGCACAAAGACATTGCATTTCCGATAGTAGCCTGCAGAACTAAAAGGAAATAAAGTTGTGCTAGATATCGAAAGGACGGTGGGCAACAAAAGACAATAAAGGTCTTGTGAAATCTTCAAAGTATTGCACATAGCCTCCATCGTAGCCACTATAATCTGAAAGTATCTTTCATTGTAGCCATTAATCCTCCAGGAACCACCTGTTTCCTCTTCTGGGCTTGACTTTGCCATCTTTGTTTCTGTTTTTCACTGCATAGCACTGTTAATGAATTGTTAATCTTTTTCAGTTCCTATAAATACACATTCCTCAAACTAATGCCCCCAAGAAACTGGCACAATACAGAGATTTTTCCAACTGTGTAATTTTGTCTTTTAGTAACTTGCCAAACTCTCTGAAGTCATCTCTTGAAGATGGTTCATGGCATCTATACCACAAATTGTGTATACCAAAAGTTTCTTTTGCCAATTTAAGAGCTGGCTCTTCCTCTAATTTTCTGATTGTTTTTCTGGTGTAAGCTCTTTAGATTCTTCACTCTTCTAACATTTTCTTAATTTCTTATTTTTTTCTTCTGTTGTCTTTATTTCTCTTTGATTTGCTATTTTCTTCTTTTCTGTCACTTTATTTTTGGTTTGTAACTGTATCTTATTTAGACATATGATCCACTCCACCTACATACTGTAACCTTAACTTTCATTCCCAACTAAAATCTTACCATCTATAGGCATTTTCCCCTAACCCATCTCAATTCCAGTGCTTTTCCTTTAAAAAAAATTCCTACTTATCCTGAATATAGCTTGCATTGTATTTATTTGTTTGCATGTTGTCTCCCTCAGATTATAAACTTGAGGGTGCTGTCTTTTACCTTTTTTTGTATCCCAACACCATAGCACATTGCATGGGACATAGCAAAGAGTTAATAATTGTTGGTTGATTGCTTGTTTCCACTTTACAGCACTGCCCCTTCCTCTCTCTGTGACTTTGCATAGACTGGTCCCCCATTCCTAGAATGTTCTCTCTCCTCTCCTCTTGCCTTTTGAAACCTCTAATTCTCCACAAAGCTCAACTCAGGTATCATCTTACCTCCCAGAAGTCCTTTCTAATACACTTCAGTTATTAGAGCAATAATCCCTTAAAATACTACTGAGTAAAATACTACTGGGCATATGTTGTATTTCCTCTCCTCCAATAGAATGTAAACTTCTCAAGGATAAAATCTAGGGCTGTGTTGTTGAACCTATGGCACACCTGCTAGAGCATGCCAGAGGGGGCTACTTCCTTCCCCCTTTCCACAAGCACCTGAGGATATTTCTCATATAACCCCCTCTGTCCATCAGCCCAATGGGAACACATTCTCCTTCACCTGTTTGGGGTAAGGTGGGGGTTCACATACACCATGAGGGTTGCAGATTGGGTATTCCATCTTTAAAAGGTTTGCCTTCATTGGTTTAGGGTGTTTTGTCTTATTTTTGGTATTATAGTCTTTACCACTTTGCAGAATATCTTGGACCAAAGTTTAGACTCAATAAATATTTGTTGAATTAAAGATATATTTAAAAAAACTATCATTTATATTATTATATATGCAGATATATCATCTTTTTAAAAATCAACATCGAATGGGACAGAAGCTAGAAACCTAACCTCTCATTTTCAGTGTTGAAAATTCAACTTCATTCAAGTGATTTTAACTGATTACATTTAACTGATTAGTATAGTTAGGGAAGGTAATGGAGACAAATCCACTTCATTTCTTTTGTATATTCAGGGAAGAGAAGTGGAATCTGTGTTCAGATTCCAACTGTGACCCATGCTGACTGTGATACTAGACAAATCACCTAATCTTTGTTTTCTAAAATATTGTCTAAGATGATAAATTAAAGATAGTGACAGTCTGTATTGGTGGGAGTTTCCCAGGTTGGAACACACAGTAAGGGAAAATAAATCTTGAGATTCAAAGATGGAAGAGACCTTCTAGATAATCTAGTTTGTGATTTCAGAATTTTATTCTTGAACATTCCTTCTTGTCTTACTTTCCCAGAAATATTTTAAAATATTGAAATATTTTACTCCATGGAATCATACCCATCTTTATTCTGAATCATTTGAAATCTACTTTCCCTATATCTAAGGAATATGTCAGATTATACCCAGATTTCTTCTCTTTCCTTATCACAAACTCTAGAAATGAATGATCCTCTCTAGATGTTCCCATTATTTCTACTCTAGAAAACAATTCTTTGTTAGTGAGAATCTGAACTGGAATAGAATTTCTCCTTGCTGGTTCCTCCACTTTTCGAAGGATGAAATTATCACTAGTGGAAGTCAAAAGTTTCTTTCATAGGGTAGGAAAACTGAGATACAGGATATTAAGTGAATTGCCTGAAGTCAGAGAAGTGGGAAGTATACAGATAACTTTTTCCAAATTTGGCAATAAAAGGAAGGAAAAAGATAGATTGGTAACTGGATGAAGTAGAAAGATAATGGAAGACTTCCTCCCACCCCTGCCTCAGCATTGGGAATTCTGAAGTGTATTTGCAGACAGATGAAAAGCCAGCAAAGAGAGGCAACTAGGTAGCACAGTGAATAGAGTGCCAGGCTTGGAATTGGGAGGACCTGGGTTTAAATTTTGCCTTAGGCACATCCTAACTGTATTAATCTGGGCATGTCATTTAACCTCAATGGTCATAAATATGTTTGGTGGAAGCTGTACATAAGTTAAAAAAATTTGTGTGGGTATATGTAAGTTTAAGGGGTGTGTGTGTGTGTGTGTGTGTGTGTGTGTGTGTGTGTGTGTGTGTAGGTATAGATAGAGATATATCAAATCTCAGAGAGAAAACTCTAGTGGAACAGAAACCAGGAAAGGTGTTTGGGCTGAGTCTTTGAGAGAAGCAAGGGAAGCTAGGAATCAGAGACAAAGTAGGAGAGGATTCCAGCCATGGGGGGCAGCCAGTGGGAAGGCACTTGGTCAGGAGATGGAGTATCATATCTGAGGAACAGAAAGTATGCCAGTATAACTGACAAGTAAAGTGTGTAGAAGAGAGTAAAATGTCAGAAGACTGGGAAAGAAGGAAGAATTCAGGTTGCGAAGGACTTTCAATGCCAAATAGGTTATTTTATATTACATTATGGGAGTTTATTGGGTGAGGAGATGATAACATGATTAAACCTGAATTTTGGAAAACCACTTTCACACCTGAGTACAGAATGCATTGGAGCAGGGAGAGACTTGAGATAGGGAGACCAACCAGAAGGCTAGTTTGATAGTTGTAAGATTGGAGGAGAGATAGTCCACTTTGAGCAGAGAGCAGTCTCTGACAGAGACTAGCTGAAGAGAGAGTTGGGGAGGAGTAAGAAGAAAAAACTGAAAATTTCAGTAGAGAATCAGAAGCTTGGAGGTACAACCCGCAACTCACTTCCAGCTGGGAGCCTGAGTGAAAAGGTAAATCCCCTAGACTGGGAAGAAGCCTGTGTCTCTCTGGAGATCAACTGTCTCTCTTTAAACCCCTGAATACCTCTCACTCAACTCTCAAAAACAGCAATCAAAGCCATCAGTGGATTTTGTGGACTGGGACTTTGAAGAAAGTCATCCACAAAGATCTCTTTCAAGGATCTCCCTCTCCATCTCTCTCTCTCCCTTACTTGTCCCTGGACTTCTATATTCAAGTTAGTTAGCTTAGGAGTAGGGACCAACAGGCAGCTGGCAAAAAGAGGGATCAAGGCTGAGAACCCAAATAAATAACCTGTTATTCTAGATTTAAGTCTGGGCCAGTTTCTAACAATAGTAAAGGGGATTGGAGATTTGGGGAAGAGTCATACCTCTCCCCAAAAAGAGGGGTTAACTTCTGGATCCCAGTGATCTAAGAATGCCAGATCCAAGGAATATCTCTCCTTGGCAGTGGAGTAGCCCCAAGATCCTGAAGGGGACTGATAGTTGGTGTCCCTGAGGAAAACAGAGGTATAATAGTTCATCTTGCCTCTCAAGGGCTCTCAAGGGGGGCATTGTGCCATCTTACAAAGGCTTCCCCCTCTAGTCTCTTGTCCTCCATCTCCCAGGAACATTCTCTGAGGAGAGACATACTCCCTCTTTCAAGGAGACAGGACTTGGCTATCTTCCCCCAAAAGGAAGAGAGGGCAAGAAGAATCTCTTCACTCCTTCAAACCCATTCCCTCTTTCCCTCCATCATCCTTATTCCCCTTTAAGCCCTATATTACATAGTCCAGCCATGAAATGATGAGAGCCTGTATCAGGATTGTGGCTATAGGAGTTGACCAATATGAGGTATATGAAAGTAGAAACAATAAGACGTGCCAGTGAAAGGGAAAGGATTGTTCTCTGGGGAAATGAATCTGGTATTTCAAAGCAGAAAAGTCCTTACAGTTCATGAAGCCATATTTGAATTTCTATGGTACTGAATGCAAAGGGAATAAAGAACAGTAACTTGAACTCAACATTTCAATTTTCATCAACTCAAGGAATATCGAATTATGCCCCTTAATTTACAACATAGAAGTTTGTTTCAAATATTACATGATAATACTCTCTCCTGCAATATGGATTAGGTTAGTTTTTCTCTGGAAAGTTACAAAGCTAACCCCCAAGACATGATTTCCAGTTTGACCCAGGAGCAAAATGCCATTGAGTTAATCATTTCCTACTCAACTCCAGTGCCTTTCTAGGAGGATGCAACCATTGACACTATTTTATTTTGAACGTTAGCCAAAAATCACATTCCAGTCTTGAAGGGTAAAAAGTCTATAAGCTGAGTGATCAATTTTTATGCTATTAAGATAAACTTTAAATTGATTTCATCTAACTGCATTTGACTTGTGAAAGATTTGTGACAGTTAATGAAAAATGGCATTTTTGTTTTAGAGAAAATTAAAGGAACTTGGGCATACAATACACTAACCAGTTGCATCACAAACAAAGGCTGCTAGGAAATTTTATTTTGGGCTTGAAAATGGTCAATCTAAATGATTCTTCATCATTCAATGAAACCATGAATCAATGTACAGTTGTTAGGCAAATATTTCTATGAGGAAATGACAACCACTGAGAATAACTTCATTTCTTCCCCTCCCCCAATTCCCGACCTAATACCACCTCAGTGTACAACTGAATAAATCTCTGGATCCAAATTATTTGTGGCTCATTCCTTTCTATAATAGGTAAGCTTGGACTTCTCTCTACAGAGCCACTTTAAGTCCTATATGTTTGGGGACATCTGCCCAAGCCCAACCCACCTTAGCATGTAATACTTTGCAGAGAATTTTAAAGCATCCTATGTACACACACACACACACACACACACACATCCCAACACCTACATTAAGCTCTGGAGGTAGTGGACTACAAAGCTAAAAAAGATGATATAATGGCTGTCCTCAAGGAATTTATGTTGTCTCAGGAGAAAAAACACATATACATGTAAGTAAACATTACAAAGTTAATACAATGTGATTTCAGTGGTAACAGAGGAAGTTATATTCTCTCACTCCGAGGCTCACAAGGTTCTCTCTGGCTTAGGTCTTGGTCCAGGTCTACTTACTCTTTCCCTTCTCCCAAAGCATTCCTCTTCAGAGGTTATATTGAAACATCATGTCTGTCTCAACCTTTAGAATAACTCTAGCCTCAATTTGCTTGATATTTTCTAGATATCCCTTAGGGTATAGACAAAAAAGATTGGCAGATTAAATATAAATGAACATTGTGACATGGCATCCCTAAAAGTTAACATCCTATCAGGAGAGGCATAGTGTCCAGAACCTTTTAGTAGTGAATTCATCCTTCAGGAATGGCTTGGACTATATACAACTCCTGAAATCTTTTCTAGCCCTAAGACTTGTTATGAATTAAAATTGTTAAATAAAACCTCAGTATTTAATGGTAATAGGTCATTTTTCTTTTCTCCATCCCCAAAACAAAGGGATCCTAGTTGTGTAAGAATTCATTCCTATCTCGAGCCTGCTAGACTCAAAAAATTACTGTCTCTTTGATTTCTCTTATAAGTAACTTGTGACATTTGGTGCTCTCATTTTATGGGCTGTAAGAAAAAAACACATGGTTGGTGGTGAAGTTATTTAAATCATTCAAAAAATATTTATTGAAACCCAACTATTTCTGAAGTGAGGTGGTGAAAAAAATGACTTCTTAAAAAATCCTTATCTTCTACCGTTCTGGAGGGCAATTTTGAACTGGGCACAAAGGGTTTTAAATGAATGCCTGCCCTTTGACCCAGCCATACCACTGTTGGGTTTTTACTCCAAAGGGATAATAAGGAAAAAAGACTTGTACAAGAATATTCATAGCTGCGCTCTTTGTGGTGGCAAAAAATTGGAAAATGAGGGGATGCCCTTCAATTGGGTAATGGCTGAACAAACTGTGGTATATGTTGGTGATGGAATACTATTGTGCCCAAAGGAATGATGAACTGGAGGAATTTCATGTGAACTGGAACAACCTCCAGGAATTGATGCAGAGTGAAGGAAGCAAAACTAGGAGAACATTGTACACAGAGACTGATACACAGTGGTACAATCGAATGTAATGGACTTCTCTACCAGCAGCAATGCAATGATCCAAGACAATCCAGAGGAATTTGTGAGAAAGAACACTATCCACATCCAGAGAAAGAACTATTTAAATGGAAATGCATTAGAAAAATATGTGATTGATCACATAGTGCTATAGGGATGTGATTAGGGTTTGATGTTAATGGGTCACTCTAATGCAAAAACAAGTAACATGAAAATATGTTTTGAACAATGATACTTCTATAACCCAGTGGAACTGCTTGTGGGCTTTGGGAGGGGGGATTATGAATCATGTAACCATGGAAAAATATTTTAAATAAAAATAAAAAGCCCTTATCTTCTGTCTTAGAATCACTACTAAATATTGGTTCCAAGGCAGAAGAATGGTAAGGGCTAGGCAAATGGGGTTAGGTGACTTGCCCAAGGTCACCCAGCTAGGAAGTATTTGAGGTTAGATTTGAACTTAATACCTCCTATCTTCAGATCTGGCTCTCTATCTACTGAGCCACCTACCTGCCCTGAAAACAGGGACTTATAGCCATAGTCCTTGCTTTTAAGGAATTTACAATCAATTTGGGAAGATAAAGCATACACATGAAGATAAGTAAGAAAACAAGAAAGTTTATTATGACTGCTGAGGAAATATTATACTTGATAAATATCATATCTTTTGATTTTTGCCACATGGGAAATTTTCAGAATGAGTAGATAAGTCCTGAGGCTCACTAAGGTTGTGACTTTCCCAGACTCACCAAGCTAGTTACAAGACAAAGGCAGAATCGGGACCTAGATCTTCCTAAATCTATCAGTACTCTAGCTAGTACTGACAGCCAGGTTGACTCTATAATAATGTTATGGTAGTTAATAATACCAGTAGCTAATATTTATATAGTGCTTACAATATGCCAGATACTGTACTAAGAATTTTACAATTATGATCTTATTTGATCCTCACAACAACGTTAGGAGTTAGATATTATTATTATACTCATTTTATAGATGATGGAAAAAAGAGGAAAACAGAGATTAAGGGGCTTCCCCAAATCACATAGCTAATAAATGTGTGAGTCCAGATTTGAACTCAGGTCTTCCTGATTCCAGGTCCAGCATTCTACTTACTGTGCTACCCACGTGCTTCAATGTCATATTTTGGTAACCTTTTAAGGTTGGCAAGACACTGTATATATCATATCAGATGGAAGTGGTCAGGAAAGGTTTTATGGAAGAGATGAGATTTGAAGCAAGGGAAGAATTTATAGAAAAGTACCAAAAACAACACTCAAGATACCTGGGAATGCTTTTGTGATTGTTGAAGACCTGGATCAGGCATTCTGTCTCTGGGAAAGAGAGTGAATAACAATATATTTGTAAGCTCAGGTGCCAATTAGACATGCAATCAGATTTAAAAATGGAGCTACTCTTCAGCCATGGAAAACAAGATCAGAGAATATGTCTTCCTTTCTGTTGTTGTTATTGTTCTTGGAACTGAAGAATGCATTTTCCTGAAGAAAGAATGGACAAATTCTTGCTTTACATAGTTCAGCAGAAATAGTAGTAATCAGAGGTGAATCCTGAACCTTCAATTCCACTGAGCTCTAAGCTTGTAGCTCTGAACCTTAAAGCTCCTAGTCTTCTTGGGACTCTAGTGGTACAAGCCTGGAAGAGCTCCCATATTAATGATTAATTGGTGCACGCACCTGTGTGTGTGTGTGTGTGTAGGACCCTAATGGTGAAGCAGTGGACTGGAAATGGCTTTTCAAATCCCCCAAATAATCATAAAGAGAGTGTTTGTAAATCTTTTAAATTAGGTGTTGACTTATAAACTCTCAAGTTATAGTGTAGTGCAAGAGAAGGATTACTTTTTTTTTTTAAACCATTACCTTCCATCTTGGAGTCAATACTGTGTATTGGCTCCAAGGCAGAAGAGTGGTAAGGGCTAGGCAATGGGGGTCAAGTGACTTGCCCAGGGTCACACAGCTGGGAAGTGTCTGAGGTCAGATTTGAGCCTAGGACCTCCCATCTCTAGGCCTGACTCTCAATCCACTGAGCTACCCAGCTGCCCCCGAAGGATTACTTTTTGAAGTCAGAGGACTTCTAAACTCAGAATCTCAGGATGGGAAGGGACCCTAGAAGTTATCTAGCCCAGAGGGGCCACAGATAATTGATTTCCCAATATAATATCCCTCACAAAGTAATTGTTGACACCTTGCTAGTATGTCTCCTATGATGTCTCCTACACACTTTAGGGAACACTCAAGTTGTTTGGAAGTTCTTCCTTATATAGAACCAGAATTGGCCTCTATACAACTTTTGGTCCATATTCCCTTTTGAGTCCAAGAGATAAGGGTGTGTTGTATAGTAGAAGCTGTACTATAATCTAGAGATTTGGGCTAAAACTGTATTTCGAGAAACTGCTCCTTGGAATTCTTACCTGACCTAAGTAGAGATTTACTTTTGGACAATGCCAAGTTAAACAAACTAAACAGTGCTATCTTAGTTGAAAAGTATAGAATGGGTTGTTAAGTATACCTTTAAATTTTTTTGGTTACAAATATGGAACAGGGAATATTCTGGGGTCAATGGAATGGAAGAAAAATCATGGATCCTTCATCAGTTTTTATGGTAAAGGCCTTTCTAGACAATATCATAAAAAATTCACCTAGAATTCTGCCCAATACTGAAGGGCTTGGTTATAATCCAGGAATCTTGTCTTTTTTTAAGTTCTCTAAGCATACTTTCTGCATTCAATATTTTCTAATAATAACTATACCTCCTTACCAGTAAGCATATTTTTTGCCTTTAACCATGCTTCCAAATGGAACTCTGCTCTTTGTTTTCATCAATAGTTTCTACATTAATGTTATAAATTATTTATAAGAATGCTATCTTCATAGCTAAGGAAGGCTATTACAGATTCAAGACAATTTCTGGCATCAAATATGCTTAGTAGATTTTTTTTAAAAGGTAGAAAATTCTCTCCAATTTACTTAAACTTTGAAAGGATGGGCACATTTGATACTGAAGTTACAAAATTTAAGGGTCCCTTATGACATATATGAGGAAAGTAGAGTCAAGTTGGGTCTCCCTGAAGCAAAATGGATAACTAGAGCTGGAAGAGATCTCATCTATCAAATCCAACCTACTCATTTTACAGATTAAGAAACTAAGGTCCAGGAGATTTAATTTGGTTAATGTCATGCAGATGGTGTCAGAAGGGGATTTGAACACAAGTTCTATGACTCCCAGAGACTGTTTCTCCCCCATGGATAAAGTTTGATTTTGGGGCTCCTAAGTTACCTTTGTGCCCTTTGTTTTCCTCAAAGGGAACTCTGTCTCTCTCTGTCTCTTTCTCTCTGTCTCTGTTTCTCTGTCTCGTTTTTTTTTTTGTCTCTCTTACATCTCTCTTGTCAGAGGTTCAAAATCTTCAGAATTGCTTCCACTCTCCCATCAAAACTCATTTTATGCCTTCTTGGATTATTGGTCTTTTGAGAGAGACCAATGCTGTAAACCCAATGAAATTGATGTAATGGGGATAAGTAGCAAGCCTTTCTAATTTTCTTTGGCTAACTATCAAATCCTAAGCCTGTGTCTGGGCTATGTCTAGGGAAATATGTGGCTCAACGCTAAAAGGACTTGGTACTATGGTTTTAAGCAAATCCCGGATAATTCTTCATTCTTCCCCACTCCCTGAGAGTGGCAGGTCATGGAGTTCTATGTTAGTTCAAAAGTATAGATAGCTTCTGGTTCACTCTCTTTGGTATAGGGTCACCCTTCTACTCATCTAGGCAGAATGGTATTTGCATACATATGACAGCTAATTGAGGGATTTGGCTAGGTGGTCTGAGCCTAGGTCTTGGATCTCTGAATGCCTTTTCTGCATTGTGTTTCTTTTTTGAATACGCATGATCAAATGATGATACTGGAACAGACTTTTCCAATCTTGGAGGCCATCTGACAGGAATAAGAGGTTGAAGCTCCTGGATCCCTTAGAGGTGGTTGGCAGCAATCTTCTATTTCTCAAAATAATTATAGTGCAAAGTGGCCAGGGGTGGGGATATCCCTAGAATCTCTGTAAGGATATTATCCATTTAGGGTTGTGACCTAATCTAAGTTTGATTTTTGGTCGCCAGGGGATATGATATCCCAAATAAAATACCCAAGTCAGTTTGGAAATATATGGTGGTTTAATCAATATATAGGGAAGAAATCAAGGAGAAGAGAGAGGAAAAATATAGGATTTCTCCTACTCCTCCTGTGCCAGGCAAGTTCAAAGTCTTCTGCCATGAGGTCCTTGAAGATTAGAGGCTTTCTCTAAGAGGATAGTGTTTGGAAGGTAAAGGAGAGAAAAATCAGCCTAAACTCTGAGAAATCTCAGAGAAGAGCCTCACCTGGACTAGGTTACTAGGCTTCCTCCAATATGGTATCAAGGAAAACTCACTGCTAAACCTGGACAATAGCAGCCTCCATGCCAAGCTACTGACATGTTCAGCAAGCTGCTGCTAGCCACCTCTCCGCCATCAAAGAGGCCAGAGAGAAGTGAGGTGAAATATATAGACGGTTTTACATCACTTTCCTGTGTTTCACATGTACCAATGATATCTTAGGCCTGACTTAGGACAGCCCAGGGGTCTGTCAGTTGTTTCTGATTTGTCATTTGCTGGCACATGTCTTTCATAGGCCATCCTTCTAAATACTTAATCCTTAAGTAGGGGTGTAGACATACCTGATTTTGTTAGACTAAGTAGGGAGGAGTAATCTAAAGTTCACAATCTCTGACAGAGAATTTGGGGTGTTGTTTTTTTTTTTCTCTAATTGTACATATTTACTTCATATATTTTATATCAGAGAAGATAGCTACTAGCAAGAAAATGGACCAAGTTCATAGTCTGGCTTGCCAGAAGACATGGACTTAGATGAAATTGTATGAACTAAGGGCAGAACTTAGTGCAGAACTAAGGTGAAATGTGAAATACTTATTTAGTAATTTTGCATACTTCTTCCTATTACAGTATTTGCAACTCCCAGTGACAAATATAATCGTTTAAATTATGATTTGGGCTTTTTATTTTGTGTTTCTGTATTTCTACACTTGAATTGTATTTTGGTTCTCTATTTTTTATACTTAGTGTAGTAGATACCACTATTAGGGGAATTATGGTAACACCAAGAAGCTAACTAGTTGGAAAGACTGGGTCTTGAGCTCCTCCCCCTAACCTACTTCCTGTTCCCCTTCAACTGTCTTGAATGGTTTTCTCAGAAATGGTAAATTTGAAGGTTTCCTCTTATAACTAACTCTCAATTAAATCTTTCAACTAAGAGGTCTTTTATTCTTTTAAATAGAGGAGGTAAAGGTGAGAGGAAAGGGTGAGAGGAAAATAGGTCTCCCTAATTTTATAAGTTATCCCCATTGATTGATGATTTTAAGATGTATTCAAATTCAGGAAATAACATTATCTTTCCCTAAGGGGAGATGTTGACAGCAAAGGCTGGTTTCTTCTGAGCTAAACCCAAAGTCTCAGCACTTAGGCATATAGATAATCAATGACCAAAGAGAGAGGTTTTCTTCCATCTTTTCTTCCAATAGCCAGAGAAGGAAGTGAAGTTCAGGCAACTGGGCTTCTCTAACTGCTCCCT
The DNA here is from genome assembly GCF_027887165.1 of Monodelphis domestica. Classification (NCBI taxonomy): domain Eukaryota; kingdom Metazoa; phylum Chordata; class Mammalia; order Didelphimorphia; family Didelphidae; genus Monodelphis; species Monodelphis domestica. The sequence goes on along the minus strand of NC_077228.1, from coordinate 494,265,444 downwards.
TCAAGATTCCATTGGAACTATGTTTCCATTTCAGTTGATTGGTATTTTATCAAGTTCCAAGCCTCTTGCTTTTCCATAGATCCATTTTGTCACTTCTCAAAAAACCTCATTAACATCAGTTTTAGCTCTTCAAGTGGATTTTCTCTCTTTTTTTCTTCTATCTTTTAAAAAAACCCTTTTCTTCTGCTTTGGTAATCTTTAATCAATGATCAATTCCAAGGCAGAAAAGAGGTAAGGGCTAGACAATTGGGGTTAAGTGATTTGTTCAGGGTCACTCAGCTTAAAGGTATCTGAGATCAGATCAGAACCCAGTTCATCATGATTTTGGGCCTATTGTTCTATCCACTGTGTTACCTTGCTTCTCCTAATGGATATTCTCTTTAGACTGTTTATCTGGAATATTATTTCACTTTGAAAAGTTTGAGACATTAAAAATATGAGATAAATTTAAATTCTATTTTTGGAATTTTAAAATGATTATATATGATTGCTTTCAAGTGTTTCCAATTTTAAAGTATCAATTCTTTTTTATTTTTAATTTTTATTTTTTTCCCATTTGAATAAGTTTATTTAGTCAATTTTTACATTATTCCTTGGTTACAATAATCACATTATTTCCCTCCTTCCCCTCCACCCACTCTTCCTGCAGCTAATGCGCAATTTCATTGGGTATTACTTGTGTCCTTAATCAGGACCTATTTCCATGTTGGTGTTTGTACTAGGATGTTCATTTAGAGTCTACATCCCCAATCACATCCCCTCGACCCATGTATTCAAGCAGTTGTTTTTCTTTGGTATTTTTACTCCCACAGTGTTTCCTCTGAATGCGGATAGTGATTTTTCTCTTAGGTTCCTCCAAGTTGTTCAGGGTTATTGCATTGCCACTAATGGAGAAGTCCATTACATTCAATTGTACCACAGTGCATCAGTCTCTGTGTACAATGTTTTCCTGGTTCTGCTCCTCTCACTCTGCATCAATTCCTGGAGGTTGTTCCCCACTTTGTTATTCCTTTGAGCACAATAGTATTCCATCACCAACATATACCACAATTTTTTCAGTCATTCCCCAATTGAAGGGCATCCCCTCATTTTCCAATTTTTTGCCACCACAAAGAGCGCAGCTATGAATATTCTTGTACAAGTCTTTTTCCTTCTTATCTCTTTGGGGTACAAACCCAGCAGTGCTATGACTGAATCAAAGGGCAGACAGTCTTTTATCGCCCTTTGGGCATAGTTCCAAATTGCCCTCCAGAATGGTTGGATCATTTCACAACTCTACCAGCAATGAATTAATGTCCCAACTTTGCCAAATACCCTCCAGCACTCATTATTTTTCATTGCTGTCATGTTAGCCAATCTGCTAGGTGTGAGACGATACCTCAGAGTTGTTTTGATTTGCATTTCTCTGATTATAAGAGATTTAGAACACTTTTTCATGTGCTTATTAATAGTTTTGATTTCTTTAACTGAAAATTGCCTATTCATGTCCCTTACCCATTTTTCAATTGGAGAATGGCTTGATTTTTCGTACAACTGGTTTAGCTCTTTATAAAACTGAGTAATTAGACCTGTCAGAGGTTTTTGTAATGAAGATTATTTCCCAACTTGTTGCTTCCCTTCTAATTTTGGATGCATTAGTTTTGTTTGTACAAAAACTTTTTAATTTGATGTAATAAAAATTATTGATTTTAACATTTTGTGTTTTTTTCTAGCTCTTGCTTGGTTTTAAAGTCTTTCCTTTCCCAAAGATCTGACAAGTATACTATTCTGTGTTCGCCTAATTTGCTTATAGTTTTTTATATTCAGGTCATTCACCCATTCTGAGTTTATCTTGGTGTAGGGTGGGAAATATTGATTCAAACCTAATCTCTCCCTACTGTCTTCCAATTTTCCCAGCAATTTTTTTTTATCAAAAAGTGGGTTTTGTTCCCCCAAACTGGGATCTTTGGGTTTATCATAGACTGTCTTGCTGAGGTCATTTACCACAAGTCTGTTCCACTGATCCTCCTTTCTGTCTCTTAGCCAGTACTGTAAAGATTAAAATTTAGGGGAGACTGGAGAGACTGAGACAGGTGAGGCAGGTAGAAATTAGTTTCTCTCTGCAAGGAGTATTATATTTTTTAGAGGTTTATTCAAGGTTAAAGATTAAAGAATATACAAGTAAGAAACATGTGCCTAGGCCAGAGGCCTAGACAAAATAACCTCACATCACGCAAGAGACGCGCCTGCTCCAAAACAGAAGTCCAAAAAGAGCCAAGAGAGACCCCTCAAAAGCCTTTGAATCAGCTTAAATACCTTCTCGATCTCGGCCCAGGTGAGATTACAAGGCATTCTGGGGAAGTGGAGCAAAGGCTCGTGGGGATTGTAGTCCTGTATTCGAGTCTATTTTTTACAGTACCAAACTGTTTTGATAACCACTGCTTTATAGTATAGTTTGAGATCTGGGACTGCAAGTCCTCCTTCCTTTGAGTTTTTTTTTTTCATGATTTCCCTGGATATCCTTGATCTTTTGTTCTTCTGAATGAACTTTGTTATGTTTTTTTCTAATTCAGTAAAAAAGTTTTTTGGAAGTTCGATGGGTATGGCACTAAATAAATAGATAAGTTTGGGTAGAATGGTCATTTTTATTATGTTAGCTCATCCTACCCATGAGCAGTTAATATTTTTCCAATTGCTCAGATCTAGTTTTAGTTGTGTGGAGAGTGTTTTGTAGTTGTGTTCTGTGAATCTATTACCCTTGAAGCCCCCTAATGTTATATGATCTCATGATTCCCCCACCTCCTACTGGCACCAGACTCCTCCTTGCTGCTTCTTTCCTCCTAAAAGCTTTTCTGTATTACCTTACTCTGGTCTCATTGTCTCTTGGGTTGATCCCTGTCAGTGAGATTACAATGACTAGGTGGCATCATGGTGCACAGGGAATTGAACCTGGAGTCAGGAAGAACTGGAGTTCAAATTCGATCTTAGCTACTTACACTAGATGTGTGATCTTGGTCAGATCATTTAACCTCTGTCTCAGTTTCCTAATCTGTTAAATGAGGATAATAATACCTACCTCCTAGGGTTATTTTGAGGATCAAGTAAGATTTAAAGCATTTATCATAGTACCTTGTACTTAGCATCAGACCTGGAGTCAGGGAGACTCATTTTCCCGAGTTCAAATCTGGTCTCAGACACTTACTAGCTATGTAGCCCTGAGTACGTCACTTCATCCTATTTGCCTCCATTTCCTCATCTGTAACATAAGCTGGAGAAGATAATGGCAAACCACTTTTATATCTTTGCCAAGAAAACCCAAGATGGAGTCAAGAGGAGTCAGACATGACTGAAAACAATTGAATAACAATAAAAATATTAGTTATTATAATAATAGGCATTATTGTGTTTGGGCAAAACAACTAGGAACAACAGCAGGCATTAAGCAGTTTGGTTTCAGTGATATATCAAAACGATGGGAAGAATAGTGAAAAGTCAAGTCAAATTACATTTATTTTTCTTTTTAAAAACTGACATGTGGCTTAGCAGTACAGACAGAAAGGAATCTGGAGGTTTGAACAATCCAGGACTACAAACCCTTTTGCCTTTCTTTTTTTGCCCCAAATCTTCTTAGAACATTTCTTTGAAATTCCTGATGTGTTTTATATTTAGGTCTTTATCACATGTAGAAAAACTGAGGCAGATCAAATGATTCCTCAAGAAAGCTTTTTCTGTCCCCTTCTAGAAGGCTCTAGGTCTTATTATATTGCTTCTAGTTTGGTGTCCACTTTCAAACTTAATATCTTATTCCCTTCATCCTTAGCTTATATCGTCTCATTCAGAGTTGCTTATTGCTAAAGATATTGTTTTTCTCATAATTATTTACATAACTTTTTCCAGAGTTAGGAGTGCTTAGAGCTTGGTCAGATATTGAAGGTGTCAAAGTCATCTACTATTTCCCAGACCATCACCAGTCACCCTGACTTTTGCCCAAAGATGCCCATAGATGCCCATAGACTTGGATGACTCTGAAAGAGAGAGTGAAGCTGATGACTGTGTAACTCTGCCTCACTGAAATCCAATTAATGCATAAATCAAGATATCATCCTGTGATACCATTGGTCTCATAAAATGAAGGACAAATAACTGATAAGACCAGATTTCCATAGGAATGATGATAGATCTGTTCTACTTCACATCGACTTGTTCTCCTACATTCTTTTGGTGATCTGCCTTAATTGGGTGTCATGATAGACTCTTTTCAGGTTCTTCTCACCTCACTTTTTGTTGATTTATGATGATTATAATCTTCTGTTATCCTATTTCATAAGATTTTGTAAATAAGCTTGTAGAAAAATACTGGGATTTCCCTTCTCTGCTATGTTTCTCTTCTTAGAAAGGAAAGTAAGGATTTATTGCCTGAGGTAGACCTTTTATTTTGCTAAGCATCTCTCTTTTCATATATACATAAATACATACACACATACATGCAGATACACACATGCAGACACATATATATGTATATACCTTTATTTATTTTTCAAAATCTTTATCTTTCATTCTAGACTAATACCAAATATTGTTTCTAAAGTTGAAGAGTGGTAAGAGCTAGGCAGTTGGGGTTGAGACTTGCCCAGGGTCATACAGCTATGAAGTATCTGAAGAGAGATCTGAACCCAGGACTTTCCATCTCTAGGCCTGGCTTTCTTTCTACTGAACCACTTAGCTGCCTCTATATACCTTTTAATACTTATATTGTTGAATAAAGCAGTTTTTCTTGTCAGATCTATAATGGGATCTTTGCTTTTTTGCTGTTGTAATTATTTTGTATTAAATGTCTTATGCATCTATGTTTAATGTAAAGAATTTATTTTCTCTAAAATGTTGATAATCAGAGTCAATGTCTTTACCTTTATCTATTTCCTATTTTTAGTTGACAGCTTTTAAAAACAGATTTGAATGGAACTGCTATAATTTTACATAATTCTTCACCTTTTCTTTTATTCTGGCATTCATTTTGACTTTTGTTCTATGTCATCATAGACTGACAACTGATTCAAAAATGGCTCCCATGGTAATTTACTATTTTTTTGTTTGCTTTCTATATCTAATGCCTTTTGACTGTCTTTTTGAAGAAAGTATTCATAAATATAGAGTTGGAATGTTTCTGAGTAGTCTTTGAATATTTTAATTTATTTATCCTAAAGTTTTTTTACAATAGTTTTCTCTATCCCTTTCCCACTTTTACATTCAAATTGTAGAGTATCAGGGTATAAATTGTCTCTTGGTTTGAGAGATCTTGTCAGATTTTTATATGATTTATATGTGTTTAATAATTTAAAAAATAAAGCAGCTCTAAGTTGTATTTATCTGCTTGCACATATACACTGTTAAGTATTTTAAGGCAATAGCACCAAGAGTCCTATGAGATGCTATTTCCTTTTGCCTTTGGACACACGGTGAAACCAACACCCTCAATTTTCTTATTTACCTTTTTGTGAATAACCAGTAAGTTTTCCTTCCTCTTAATAGTACCTTCTTTATGTCTTCGGATTTAATTATAGTAAGAATACTAATGGCTACTTTTCAATTCTTTTAAGAATGTATTTGACACTGGACAAAGATGGCACATTTAGAGGAACAAGAGTTACATTTTAATGTTTCCATTTTCTACCATTCCAACAATAGCAAAGTTTTATATTTTATCTTTTTCATGGGTTACCATGTTTAAAAGACTCAATCCATAGCAGTCAATCTTTTGGTGGTGAGTCTGCTATCTGTTAGTCTTATACTCACACAACAGATACAATCTTTTCCTGTAAGCATGCAAAGTGCCTTCCCAACTTTGAAGACCTTTATAGACTTTGTGCTCCATTGGTATGGCCTTTGAAAATTCAGGGTTGCCTCTTTGCCAAAATGAGTCTTTGGAATAACATTTTATAGAGAAATATTTGTCAGAGGTGGTGGTGTACACCAAAGGGCCTCTTTGCAACTAGTATACTCCAGAAGAAACCTGTGCACTTTGGGCAGCCAGGGCTCAGCAAGAACCAAGCCCTGGTAAATGTGTGCCCTATATACCATTGCAGCTATAATTCCTGCTACTAAGGGAGGTTGAGGCAGATGATAACTTGAGCTCAATAATTCTGAGCTGCAATAGGGCTAATGCCATTTAGGTATCTAAGCCCAACACTAATATGGTGAGTCCCTAGCAGTATGAGATCAACCAACTGCCTAAAGAGAGGGCAAACTGGCCCAGGCTGAAAAGAAAACAGGTTAAATCACCTGTCCTAAATAGTGGGATTAGGCCTATGTTTAGGCATGGTCCTTCCAACTTGGGTGAGATAGTCTCAAAATAAAAAAAAAGGAAAAGAAAAGGTTTTGAAGTTTTTCCATTTAGCTTTATGTCCAACTTAAGTGAAACATCAAACAGAAGACAATAAAGCATATTAAAGATAATCACTAGAATAGTGAATGGAGGATATCTTGTATAAAAGTCTAAATTAAAGTTAGATTTCTTCATCATCCTAGAGATTATACTGATTCTTCTGCCTATAGATGACATTGTGCTGATTGCACTGAGCCCTGGGATATGCTGGGATCCCTTCAGTGTGATGGATGTAGTCATTTAAATGGGAAAAACAAAGTGGATGAAGAATAAATACTGTGATGATTATGACATGGAGTTGGACAATCAATCGACTGAATTAATCTATTAGTACATGTATTTTGGACAAGTGCTAAAGATGGACAATGATCTGAGCCCAGCATTCAATAGGAGAGGATAAGCCTCTTTTGCATTTGTGAAATATGTAGGAATTTCAATGTTCTAGTCTAAGGAAGCCTATCTTTTTAAAAGCAGTATCTCCTACTATAAGGATCTGAAGCAAGGAGCACTATAATCTCAGAAAAATTATAATCGCACAGGGGACCCACAGGACAATGGAAAGAACCATTGTGGGTGAAGTTCAATGTAAGAAATAGCATAAACGGAAATCATTGAAGATATATACAACCATAAAAAAGGGTTGATCTGTTACGTAGCAAGGTCAGAGGTAACAGAGAGGCAGTTAAATGTAGCACTTTGTTGTGATTTAGTCATTTTAATTATTTCTGACTCTTTGTGATCCCATTTGGGGTTTTCTTGGTAGAGACACTGGAGTGGTTTGCCATTTTCTTCTCTACCTCATTTTACAAGGGAGGAAACTGAGGCAAACAGAGTTAAGTGACTTCCCCAGGGTTACACAACTAGTATCTGAGGCTCTGATTTGAACTTAGGTCTTCCTGACTCCAGGTCTGGGGCTCTATCCACAGTGCCACCTAGTTGCCCTTACATAAGCATGGTTATTCTAAAAAATAGAAAAAGAAATACCAGAGGAAGTTCTCCATTACACTGGGTAGTTCCACTATGGAGGATTAATGGAAGGATATGAGAAGTAGCTGCATAGGATGATGAGGGATGGATGGATGACTTGTGTTCTGTACCAGGCTGATCATGGGTATGACCGTATAAATTCACTACAATATAAGTACACATACCATAGCTTATAATATGCACACAGCTGGAAAGGAATGACTCCATAGTATATAATTCAGACTTCTCCTTACTTTGGATAAGTCCTACTCCCCCTCCTGCTACTCACTTTCATTCTGAATTAGTGAGGTTTTTTTCTCTTTTTTTTCACAATTATAATTTCTTCTTGTGACCTCTTGACAGCCTTGTGAGGCTGGGAAGAGGTAGGCATTATCCTCCTTCATTTATTGAAGGGGAAATCAAGGCTTAGAGCACATAAATGATTTCTTTGCTCTCCTTCAAGGCAGTTCAAGGCAGGCAGCCACCTCTTCTGACTCCTACACTATTATGTTTCCAAGTTGGGGAATGAGAACAGTTTGATTCTCATGACATCTTGTTACCAAGGTCTGGTTCTTGCCCAGAACTGCACTGTCTGCCTCTTGCGAAGAAGAGAGGCCCTATTGGAAACATAGGGTGTAAGTCTTAGTACTCAATTACATTTGTAAAGCCCTTGACCAGTTTCCATGGCTTTTTTTACTTAATCCTCACAACAGCCTTGTGAGGTAGGTCTGCAGAGTGGTCTTTCCACAACATAGGTTCATAGGACCATAAATCTAGAACTGGAAGGAACCTTAGAGACCCTTTGATCCAACCCTCTCATTTTACAGATGGGGAAACTGAGCCCCGTGAAAATTAATTGATTTGTCCAAAATTAGACAAATAGTGTCAGAAGGAGGATTTGAATTGAGGTCCACTGTCTCCAGACCTTCTGTCTCTTTTTCTATTACACCACACCACCTCGTCACAGTTTGGCTCTTAAAAAGTTACGCTTTCAAGCCTTCAGTATTACAATTCTTGGTTGTGCTTACTGATGCTTCCAATTGGGCTATAGGCTTTTTCATACTCTCTTAGTTGCTGGTTTTCCCCAGTAGCTTTTGAGAAAGACTTTCTCTTGGAGTGAGGGGCCCCTTTACAGAGCATAGTCCCTCCTGAAATGTCCATTTCTTGCCCCGTTCTCAATAATTGATATCAACCTTGAGGCCAGTGGAACATCAGTCTATGAACTGAATGGTTGTCTTGGTTTTGATTGTGGCAATGGTGGCACTGACATCCTTGGGTACCACATCACCATGTACTTGCCATGACTAGGGCAATGTTCATTTCTTGTTCAGTCCCCTTGCCTTGTTTTTCCATCTTTTATCTAACAAGGGACAACACCCAGGAGTTGGGGATGGGGACGACATAACTCTTATACCAAATGGAACCCAGAAAGGCAATTATCTAGGGTCATGCTAGCTTATGTTTGTCAAATGGCATTTGCTTCAGAAGTCCCTGGTCTGGCACAAACTCTGTATAGGAAAAGAGTCACTACTGACTTGGGAATCAGACCACAGTCCTGTAGCAGATTTTGTTGGAAGATGTGGCAGTAAGGGAACTTTCTGGTTAATAAAAGCACTTGTCGTTCTGCTCCCATTGTTCTCTAAGGGGAAAAAGCTTGAAGTTCTTGAGTGGATATGTGTGCTCTGGGCTACCATTTTATATTCTTACTGGGGAGCTAGGCGAGACATTAGAAGTAATCTAGGCCAGTTCCAGCATTTTACAGTTAAGGAAACTGAGTTCCAAAGAAATCAGGTGACTTGGCATCTATCACACAGGTAGTGTAAGTTACAAAGATGGGATTCAAACCTAGATCTTCTGGCTCAAAGTTCAAAGCCAGCCACTATTCCAGTGGGTCAGGATAATTCTCTTCAAAGAGAATTTATCATAAAAGTTTCTATCTCACGCTGAAAAGCAAACACACCCTACGGCTAAGGCAAAGCAGCATGTGAGGTTCAGGTACCTTCCTTCAAGGCTGTTCCAACAGTATATTTCACTGCCTGCAGCCATCACAATAAACCCATGGTGGTCTCAAAGGACTGGTTTACTCTAAGCCTCTAGTGACCAACTGAGTCATCCTCACTATCTCCCTGTGAGGCAGAGAAGTGATAGGTCTTAGCCTTTTTATGGACAGAAAACATAGGCACAGAGAGATGAGGTGATTAGACAAGAATTACACAGCAAGAGATGGCATTAGAAGGAGAATCCAGGTTCCTTGATTTTGGTGCCTAATTCTCTTGTTCAGTGTCTACACTGTTTCTCCTGATGAGCAGATGGAGACTTAACCTCATAGACTCTTTAAGGGGGCATAAACGTCAAGCCAAGTTGTTGTTCAAGCCATCGAATGGCAAGTGTTCACAAACATGAACAAGTCTAACAACAGTAGCAGCAGTAACAAAATGCCAGTAGTTAAGACATGCATGAATGCGTCCAAATACCATGAAGTAAATTCCCTTAGAAAAGGTTACAAACTTGCTTTCTTTTCCTTTTTAACTAGGTAGATGGGCAGCCCCATTTCCTGGCACTGACTTTGGCTCCCATTATTTTTTTCCCTATGAAAATGGGCCTTCCTGAACCAAGTTGTATATTTAGCCCTACCAAGGGAGCTTTGTGGAGGGAAGCTGAGTGAGTATGGCATAGTTGTTTATTGATGTAATCTTTGGGTCAAGGCCATTGGAATTCTTATTCAGGGACTTTGATGAAGTAGGCATTGCTGACACAGTGAGATTCCAGGGGATCAGGAAGGGCCTCCTGTCAAATTGTATCTTTCCTGACCCATCTGCCACACTTTCTGACATGCCTCATAGAATTGTTCTTTGATTTAAAGTATTGTCCTTTCTGGGTTTCCTTTGAAAAAAAATGTAAGTATTCTACCTTCAACCCCAAGGCACAAAAGGATCTATAAATCATTCACATCCTTTCCTTTGGTGGCAGCTGACAGAGTAGAGGCCCAAAGGGAATAGAGATTTTGATGCAAGGGAGAAGGAAAGATTAATTTTGGAACGTGGGAGTATTGCCCATTGGGATGACAAGCTTAGGTAGGACAATGTTGGGAAAGATGGTGGGAAAGAGCAAAAAGATGGAGGGAAATGGGAGCAGAAAGGGGAATAGAAGGGAACCTTGGAAGACAGCCTTCAGTTACTTCACAGTTTTGTTCAAGGCTATCCTTCTTACATTTTAGGGGGCTGCTTTTCAGATGAAGTTGAAACTTACTTATGGCTTGGTTTAAGTGAAAGGTTCTGGTTTCTTATGTCTGTCTCTTCTAAGGGAACATATCAGCTCTTGTCAAAATGGTTGCTTTTAGACAACGTACATTGTGTGCTTCCAAAATCTCACTTAGGATACTGATTCCATTATTGCCAGAGTAGGATGCTGAGAGACCTGCGAACTGTCCCTTTGCTTCTGTATACACAACTTGGGAACCCAGCCTGGGAACAGGACCTCAGAAGACTGGTCATACCACCTGGTGTGGAATGCCCCAAGGCTTTTCTGATGGCCCTGTTCAGAGAGACATGTTGCCCGTTCCAAGGACCAGCTTGTCTGGGAGTCACCTCTGGCTGGTGCCTCCCAAGCTCCAGGGACTGAGCCTGATCTCAGGCTTTAATGAAAGTTCAGCTATCTGGCTAGGCTACTGGTCCTTGAAGAGAGAACAAAAAGATTGGAAAATAATGAGTGAGGGAAAAAGGGAAAACATGAAGATGCCCCCAAGACTATGTTGAGTGGGAAAGATTGTTTTACAGGCTGGGGAGAGTTGAGGGGATGATGCTTCTCTTCCTCTGATGGAGCTCTAGCATGGGGAGGGACCTGAGGCCAAAGGGGCTTCCAACACTGGCTGATGAGAACTCAGGGGATTCCTAGCTTGATGACTTGAAGTTATGTAGAGTTTAGCAGGCTCTGTTTTATTCCTTAAACTGTAGAACAGCTGGGGCTTGGCGGCACGGCTGACAAGGTGTGACTGCAAAGCAATGAGACAGCTTCCTCGAGGAACGTACAAAATCATTACCTTGTAGTCACTGCTCCTGTGGATGGGAGGCCCATGGATTGGACCAGTGCGAAGGCTAAGACTCATAGCCACTCCAAGACTGATCAGATGGGCTCCTGAGGTAAAATGGGGCCAAGGAGGACTTTAGGCAGGGAAGGGGAGTGGAAAACTTCTGGCGCTGGGGGACGCCATTGATTGGCCTCAAAGTCTGCTTTGGTGGTCTCTGGGGAAGGGAAAGATAGTTCTAGAGAGGGGTCATTTTAGAGCAGGCCTCCTCTATCATTAGGCTAGAGCACCATTCCAAGTGAGGGGTCAAAGAAGGAGATAATATTCAAATCATTTAAAAACTTTTCTTCTCTTGGCTTGTTCCTTTGCTTTCTGTTTTGTTCCTTCTCATACAGTCAAATCATCTGACCTTGCTCGACTGCTGGCTTTGCTTAGCCGGCTGAGGGGTCGGGTGTCATCCGCTGCCAGCTCTGGGCACAGGGGTATCTTCTCCACTGGCAGCTCTTGCTTGTCTCCTGCCTTCATTTCAACGGGGGTCCCTGCTTTCTCCTTCTCTTCCTCCTGCCCTACAGGAGGGGCTTCCTGCCCCTCCGGGATCCCTGTCTCTGATTCCTGCCTCTTCTCTTCCTCCTCTGGCGGGGCCTCTGCCTCCTCTTCTTCACGTTCTGCCTCTACTTCTTGTTCTCCCACCTGAGCATAGGAGGGCAGCGTTTCCGTGTAAGCCCGGGACAGATCTCCCAGAGGCCCAGTGCTGATCTTCTCTTCAAAACGGCTGAAAGGGGTGGCAGCAAGTGGTCTTGTCTCCACCACCCCAACCTCGGTCAGGGGGAAGTAGTGGGACACGATTTTCTCTTCTTCTAGGAGCTGGTAGCCCTTGGCCTTTTGGATGGACGAGACAGCAATGGAGTGGAGGGATTTCTCAGGGATCTCCCCCAGTGGCTGCTCAGCAGGTCTATTGAAAGCAGATCGAATTCTCTTCAGGCCCAGGTGGCTGATTTCCATGATATTGAGGAAGAGGGACACAGAGGCCACCGAGAGCATGAAAAGGATAAAAATGGTCTTCTCGGTGGGCCTAGACACGAAGCAGTCCACCACATTGGGGCAAGGCCAACGGCTGCACTGATACAAGGGCAGGATCCGAAAGCCATACAAGAAGTAATGGCCCACGATGAAGCCCACCTCGAAGAGAGTCTTGAAGATGATGTGGCAGATGTAGGTCCTCAAGAGGGTTCCTTCCAGTCGGAACTTTTTGGTACCTTTGGTACTGTTGCTGCTCTTCTTGGTACTTCCTTGATCCAGGGCTAATGGCAGCCTCTCCCCATTGCCCCCAGACTGCTGGCATACCTCCTCAGCTTCCCTCTCCTTCCGCTTTTCTTCCATACGTACATGGTGCACAGCATGGCCCACATACACCAGGGATGGAGTGGACACGAAGATGATCTGTAAGACCCAGAGACGGATGTGGGAGATGGGGAAGGCCTCATCGTAGCAGACATTCTCACAACCTGGTTGTTGGGTGTTACATACAAAGTCCGACTGCTCGTCACCCCACACAAATTCTGCTGCTGTGCCCAGGATCAGAATCCGGAAGATGAAGAGGACGGTGAGCCAGACCCTGCCGATGACCGTGGAGTGCTCATTTACCTCCTCCAAGATATTCCCCAGGAAACTCCAATCACCCATTTTTTACCACCTATAGCAAAGAGAATACAAAAAAGTAAGTGAGAGCACAAAGTATGGGCCATTTGATTTTTCACTGAGGCAGGATGGCTTAGTGGATAGAAGACTGGATTTAAAGTCACCTGGGTTCAGGCCTCATCTCTGACACTTGCTAGTGGCATGACCATGGAAAATTTACTTTAACTTTCCAGGCTTTAGATTGTTCATCTCTAAAATGGAAAGGGTTGGACTTGATGAGTTCTAAGCTCTAAGTCTATTATACTTACAGTATGTTATTAGAAAGCATTCCCCCTTTCCTCCCCTATCACTGTCCACAAGTAAAGTAGATATGTAGAAGGGTTCATGAGCCTTTGGCCAAGGAAGGAAGTCTGGCCCATAGATGAATTTTTAATCCTAATTCCTGATGTGTCTAGTCAGTCAATTATCAGTCAGTTTACTCTCTCTGGGTTTAGAGGAGATCTTATTGGGTTAAAGTGGTGGCAAAGAGAGAGGAAGAGAAAAGAAATGAAAGAATCCTCTCAGGCAGCCATTTCATTTGTAAAATGAGGATAACAATACCCATGTCCTTTTGTTTTATGGGAATGCCACGAAGACAGGACAGAGACTAGAGCTCTGACTTAATCAGTAGAGTGAACTTCCAGTCATGGAAACCTCCTCTGCTAATGCAACTCAGCCCCTCTCTGCAATTTATCATTTGAAAAAGTTACCTTGGGAGGATGAACACCCAAGGTTGTACAGTCAATATAAATCTTGGGTCTTTTGACTTTGAGACCAGCTCTTTATTCACAACATCATGGTACATCTCTTGGGTATGATTGGGATAATATCTAGTGACATGAAGATCATTAAAAATCATTTTGACACAAAGAAATGGAAATTATTTTATAGCATGTAACATTATTATTACATGGATCTAAATATATATCACAAATAAATTCATCTCTTCTGAGATAGGACAACTAAGTAACTAAAAAAATTCCTCTGAAATAGAATGAATAACCAACAAAAGCTTGATATAGCAATGAATCTATACTTTGGTTATTGGTTACTGACCTTGCCCCAATGTGGTGGACTACTTTGTGTCTAAGTCTACCAAGAAGACCATTGGTTATTGGCTATTGGTATTTGGTTAAAGGATTTGTGGGCATCCTGTATGTATGACCTTGTCTATCTCTCAGAGAGTTGTCCTGATATTGGATATGTTTTTTTCTTGTTCTTGAACCCAACCAGACAGGGATTCCAGGGATACATAGCATGAGATTACCTCAGCTAACTCTGTTCTTAAAGTAATGTCATTGATGGATTATCACTAAATCAGAACCATAATTCTATAAAAATTTACTGCAATAAATTTCATCCCTTGGCCAAATGGTTGGCATCAGCTTAGTCTGACCTAGTATTTCCGTGCCTTAGCCCAGTTCATTTTGGCTAAGGCTCATTAGACCAATCTGGCTGACACCCTCATGCCCTTTCATCATCTTGGGTTCTGTAAGCTGCCCGGTGAACTTCCTTCCCTGGCAGAGTTAGCCCTGTCCTAATGCTGGATGCCCTTGGCTTAGACCTGTTCTGGTACCTGCTTCTTCTAACTCCCTCTGCCTAGGAGTAGACCTCCCATTTAGAGTATTGCTCTTTTGGCATTAATTACCCCCTTTATTATTGTTTTCCCTTATGCTTTCATGGACCTAATTAGTGCAGCTCATTGAGGGCAAGATCAATTCCACTTTTGTATTTGTAACTCTAATGCTTAACAAATGCTTTTCATTCATTCATTCATTCATCTTCCCCCAGTATCTGTCGCATATTGTATTTCACAATAGATGCTTCGTCAACATTTATTGATGAATGTTGAATGTTGGCTAGTTCCTTGGTTGGCTGGCTCTCTTCTAGGTGCTAGTGAAGCAAAGACACCAATATAACAGCATCTTCTACTGAGGGGATACAGTGTGCAAATAGGTAAGTAAATAGCAGGTAATTTTGGAATGGAAAGACTGGAGCAATTAGATAGGGCTTTGTGTGGGAGGTGGCATGTCCCCTGAGCCTCAAAGGAAGTACGGGTTTCAGAGAGTCATAGTTGAAGATGGAGGACATCTCGGACTAAGCAAAGGCACAAAGATGAGAGACTGAAGTCGAGTTCAGGGAACAGAATGATAGGTGAGTTCAGTTGAAATGTAAAGCACATGAAGACATTACTACTTAGTGGTGCCTGTGTTCTGCTCCTTGAACTTATACACTCTTCTCTTACTTTAAGACCTTTGTTCACAATTAACCCTAAGCCTGGAATCTTAGTGGTTATTCATTCCAACTTCTCTCCCCAAAGCAAGAATCTCATTTACATTATCCCTGAGAGATAGAGCCTCTGTTTGTATATGTTTGATGACAGAAAACTTACCCTCTGAGACAGCCTATTCAGGGATAATAGATTTAGTGATGGAAGAGATCTTAGGGACCACCTGCTTAAGCCCCCTAGTTTTATAGATGAGAGTACTGGAGACCTAAAGTGTTGAAATGATGTTCTCCAAGGTCATCTGGGTAGAAACAAAGGTGAGTAGGTCTATAAGGAATACTGAAAGCCATTGATATAAAGCCTGGTAATCCTCCTATGTTTGTCTCTACTAATGTCACTGGCTCCCTAAAAACTATTTTCTATTATGTGCTGCTATTCTTTTTCTTTGAGGATTTAAAGAAAAGAAACCGTTTCAATGTAGCAAGGATTTGTTACATCTGTTGAAGAAAGTCATGGCAGTGAGAGTTGTCAACCCCTGGGGATAGGCTTACTGAAGCATGTTAGAGAATCTTCTCTCTGGAGATACCCCAAATCATTTAAAGCGCCCTGTAAATATGAGTTATTATTGTTAATGAGGCTGGGGAAATTTGGAACGGGCTTGTGGGAGGAGGGGGAGATGAACTGGGTGGGTGGGGAGCGGCAGCTGTGATGAAGAAATCCCAATTAGTTCAGGAAATTCTGAAGTCCAGGAGAAGAATCCTTAAAAGCTGAATAGGGAAGAGCCTTTTTCTCCAGAGAACCAGAGTGAAAGGGCACCTTCAGAAGTGCCCAGAAATCATGAGATCAGATGAAGGCTGTATTTATAACATTCTTGCAGGATGTCCAAAAGCCTAAGGGAGAACTCTTTGGAAGGTGAGAGAAGTGCTCTCTTAAAGCCCTGAGAACCTAAGCCCAGAGACAGGATTCTCTCTCTGATTCTATAAGAGGCCAAAGATTCTAAGAGCCTGTTCATAAGCTAAATTTACTTCAACTAGGAAGGAAGCCAAAAGCTTTCAGGAAGGTTGGTTGTATGGTAGATGAGTTCTAGAGTTGGACCTGGGAAGATGTGGACTTAAATCCTGGGCCAGGAGCCTGGAAAACCTGAGTTCAAATCTGACCACATATACCAACTGTTTGTGTGAACTTGAGCAAGTCACTTAACATCTGTTGGCCTCAGTTTCCTCATCTGTAAAATAAGAATAATAATAGCACCTACCTCCTAGGCTTGTCGTGAAGATCAAATGAGATAATAATTGTAAAGTGTTTAACATAGAACTTTGCATATAGAAAGCACAATACAAATGTTAGCTATTATTATATTTGTAAAGTGCTTTGCGAGACATAAAGCACTATATAAATGTTAGTTTCTTCTGTTTTTTTCAGACCAGATCAAGAGCAAGAGTTTTTAACCTGGCATCTCAGGGTAGATTTTAGGAGGAAGGGGCTGTGACCTTGGATGGGAAAAATTATCTTTATTTTCACTAACCTCAAGCTGAGATTTAGCATTTCTTTTAATTATTAAAAAAATTGTTCTGAGAATAGGCTACGCCAGCCTGCCAAAGGAGACCAAAGCACAGAAATGGCTGAGAATTCCTGGTCTAGATAGAAGAAAGGGGTTTGGTCCAGGACCAGGGAAACTGACAAAGAACTAGCTTTCCCTGCTTTAGAATAAAAGACTAGGATAAGCCTGAAAACATTAAGAACTTTGTCATTTTCCCCTTTTAATTAGTCTCTTCTAACTCTATATATTTCCCCGTAGTGATAACAATAAAAACATTCAAACAGTCTAAAGAGGCTTGTGTGTTGATTTCTGGGAAAAGTGCAATATAGGAGTGGATTCTCAGGTTGCAGTGAGAAACCTCAAGGGGGAGCCCATGACTCAAGTCATATCGCTCACTGCAGGAAGAAGATTGTACATGGGTATGGGAATGGGGTGCTGCAGAGGCTAGTGGTGCCCACAAGCCCTCCAGAATTTTCCTTTGCCTCTGCATCCAGACAGCAGCAACAAGAAATCCCATTTATAGGCTGTGGTGGATTTGGGCAGTCTGGCAGCCGGGATCATTGACAGATGCCAACAAAGAGAAAGCTGCTGCCAGCTAACTGGGGAACTGTGTGTGTGTGTGTGTGTGTGTGTGTGTGTGTGTGTGTGTGTGTGTGTGTGCGCACGCTCTCAGAATTCTCATTTTCTGTATCCAGATCTAGACCCAACTCTAGCTTGGTTAGGGTTTTTCTTTTCTCCATCTTTTATAATTAAAATTATTCCGAGAGACTGATTTTTGGATAAGAATATACGTTTATTGATTATATCAGGTTTATTCATTAGGCCAGCTTCATAACTGACAGTGATTTAGGTCTTCATGACTCTCTTCCTACCAGGGATGACTTGAGCTGCATCAGGCAGCCCAATAAATAGATTTTTGGAAGCTCATTATTTAGCCTCTTCCTAGACCATTATAAGACATCTTGAATCAGTGAGAGCTAATTAAGAGGTGGTCCATCAACCTATCCACCCTTCCCTATCCCCACAGGTGGACAGAGCACGTATACTGGAAAAGAATTCTTGTCTCCTTCATTCATTGACCAAATTCTGTGAAAAAGGAAAATTTGGGGATTCCCAAGAACAAAGAAAATGCCCAAAGTTGCAGAGTAGATGGTATTTCTGACCCAGATCCCAGACACAGGAATACACAGTAATTCTCTCTAACATCTAGGAATTAATACAGTAGATGACAACTAAATTCTCCCATATCTCTGATGTAGGTCATGCCCCCAAATTATTTTGTCCCTCTAACACTTGGAAAGAAATTCTTCAAGTGGAAAGGGAACACTCATGGCTGAACCTCAGACCCATTTATTAATCTTGAACACAGATATGATTGTGTCATCTCCCTGTTCAATAAGCTCTAGTGGCTCCCTATCATCTTCAGGATCAAATATAAAATCCTCTGTTTGGTGTTCAAAATCCTTCATAACCTGTTCCCTTTGCAGTACATACTTTTCTATGCAGTGACACCAGCCTCTTGGCTGTTGCTCTAACAAGACACCCCTTCTCTCCATTTCAGGCATTTTCACTGGTTTTCTGGCATGCTAGACATTTTCTCCACCATCATTTCTGTCTCCTTGGCTTCCTTCAAATTTTAGCTACCCACCCCTTTTTTTTAAACCCTTACCTTTTGTCTTAGAAATTATATCAAGCATTGGTTTCAAGACAGAAGAGCAGCAAGGACTAGGCAATTGAGATTAAGTGACTTGCTCAGGGTCACACAGCTAGGAGGTATCTGAGATCATATTTGAACCCAGGACCTCTGATCTCCAGGCCTAGTTATCCACAAAGTACTTGCTTTCTTTTTATTTTTTTAAACCCTTACCTTCCATCTTGGAATCAATACTGTATATCAGTTCCAAGGCAGAATGAGTGGTAAGGGCTAGGCAAAGGGGGTTAAGTGACTTGCCCAGGGTCACACAGATGGGGAAGTGTCTGAGGCTACATTTGAACCTAGGACCTCCCATCCTTAAGCTTGGCTTTCAATCCCCTGAGCTACCCAGCTGCTCCCCAAATACTTGCTTTCTACAAGAAGCCTTCTTTGAGTCCATTTACTGCTAATGTTTCTCCTCTGTTGATTATCTCCAATTTATCCTGTGTGCATTTGATTTGTATAGTTGTTTGCATGGTGTCTCCTCCATTAGGTTGTGAGCTCCTGGAAAGCCAGAATTGTTGCTTTGTCTGTTTTGCTTTTCTTTGTATCCTCAGCATTTAGCACACTACCTGGCACACAATAATGTTTTCATTACTTTCAGGATCTAAATTCCTCCTGATTCTCCTGTGCCAAATCTTTATTCCTCTTAATTCAACTGAGGCAGAGCCAGAGGAAAAAAAAATAATTCTTTGCTTAAGAAGGACTGGAACTTAAAAAAACCAAACCAAACCATTGTTTTGTCAGCTGGATTGCTTGGTGGATTGAGAGCCAGGCCTAGAGATAGGAGGTCCTGGGTTTAAATATGACCTCAGACACTTCCCAGCTGTGTGACCCTGGAAAAGTCACTTAACCCCCATTGCTTCACTCTTACCACTCTTCTGCCTTGAAACCAATACATAATACTGATTCTAAGGTGGAAAGTAAGGGTCTTAAAAAATCCCAACAAAACCATATTTTGCTTTATGCTATTACTGAAAAGAGTGCTAATTGTTGTGTGGAAAGATTTAGCTTCAAATCTTGGTTCCAACACTTACAGCTGTGGGAAAACCCGCATCTCAACTTTCTAACTGGTAAAATGTGGATAACAATTGTACTACCTACTTCAGAGGTTTACTGTAGGAAAGTACTTTGTACACCCTAAAGCACTATATAAAGGTGATCTCTTCTGCCTTCAAGTCTTCTCGCCCTGTGGTCGAATGAAAGAATAGAAGCGCTTTATGCTATATCTTGCCTGACAAAAACTGGACCACAAAGATTCTGGAGGAAGTCAAAACAGAAGGGATGTAGTAGAGCACAGGAATAATCAGACTCAGTGGTGGCTTCTGTACTCATGCCTAGCAGGGCTGTCTCTTTGCAGAGAGAAAAGGAGATCACTTGCCTTGGGTTCCTAGATGCTCAGAGGAATTCTACAAGGCTACCCTCTCCAGAGCCGGGCAGCTGTATGCTGCTGTAGTTAATTTGATGGGGTGGGTGGGGGGCGGTGAGCAGCGATGGAGATGGGATATGGTGCTTTGAGTTCCTGTGCTTTTAACCAGTTAGCCAGTTGGCAAATATTGCAGAATAGGATGTAGTAAAGTATATACCCACCCTGTGCCTTCCACCCAACTTGATAAGTGCTTGCCTAATATTCCAAGCCTGTAGAGAGGGTACCTGAGATTTCTTGATGGCTGACAGGTGATATGAGGCAGGGCATATGAAGGAATGTAACATATGCATACGGAGTGTCTTTGCAACAAGGCGTGATTTTTTATAATTAGAGGAAATTCCCCAAACACTGTACATGCCCCCTTTATTTTTGTGTCTTAAAGTTCACTTTATGATGTATAAATCCTGACAATACACCTCCACCTGAAAGGGTACCTGCCTCCTCAATGCCCATTTCTCAGATTTTTAGCCTGGAATGTCCTGACATGCCCAGGGGAGGAACATTCTGAGAAGGCAGAGAGTTTCCAAGAATGGGAGGAGGCAGTCCCCCAGACCCTCAATAAATCTAGCAGCCTCAATCCCTCTAATTGCTTTTGCATTAACCTGGCCACACTATCTGTATCATCCTCTAATAAATACTTTCATGCCTTCAGATGAACAGCGTTTCAGCTTCCAGTTCTTTGAGTGAGAAAACCAGCCTTTGATTTCCCTCAACAAATTCATTTTCCTACAACAGATAGAGCACTGGGTTTGGAAGCAGAAAGACTCTTATTCCTGAGTTCAAATCCAATCTCAGACACTTACGAGTTGTGTGACCCTGGAAAAATCACTTAATCCTACTTGCCTCAGTTTCCTCATCTGTAAAATGAGTTAGAGAAGCAAATGGTAAACCATTCCAGTATCTTTGCCAAGAAAACTCCAAATGGGGTCACAGGAGTTGAATACAACTCAACAATAATCACACATTCCCTAGATACTGGGAGCAATGATGGCATCATTGAATCTCAGGATTCCTGAGTTAGGAAGGATTCTCTAGGAATGTGGGGTATTAGAAGCAACATGGGGATCCCCATACTCCTAAGTTCTATCACCATCTTTGTCATTTGTCATCTGTGTGACCTGGGACAAGTCACTTCAGTTTTGGGGGCATCATATTTCTCATTCATAAAATCAAGGGTTTGGTTAGGTGGCCTTCAAGGTTCCTTACACCTTTAAATACACGGTTTAAATGAAATGAAATTTATGTTGAATTAAATTGAACTGGCGGCCATCTTTTTTTTAAAGGATCAATCAAATTGTTCAGGCACTGAATGAACAACCTAGTTAGATCTCTGTTTATAGTGCTTTCTAAACTGTGATTTAGTTATAGCATGTGACTTAAAGTCAGATTTGGATTTGAAGTCTGAATATATTATACTAGCTGTGTAACTCTGAGCACATTGCTAAGTGTCTGGGCCTTAGTTTCCTCATCTAGATAAGTTCCATAACTGGAGATTTTACTACTTAGTCTCTAAACAGGGGCAATGATAAGGGTCGTAGGAATTAGTAACCCCTAGGGAAGGTCACAGGAATAAATTCAGAGAACAGAGGCTGTTCAACAAATTTATCAAACATATTCTCGTGATTGGTCATTGCAGCAAGGTCATCCATCTAACTTCCCCAATCAGTTCCCTCTCCTACTCACCACAGTGACTGTCCCAAATCTTTTTATCCTTCCTCAAGCCTCCTACCTATTGCATTTCCTCTCTTCACCAATGCTTGGCTGAATCTTCATCAAGGTCATGTCCATTAACCATGGGTATCCCTCAAGGCTCTGTCCTGGGTTCCTTTGTCTTTTTACCCCCAGACTACCTCGCTTGGTGATCCCATCAGTTCTAATAGGTTCAGTTATCACCTTTCTGTAAATGATTCCTAGATCTAAATACCCAGCACTAACTTCCTTCTGAGCTCCAATTCTGCATATATAATTGTCTTTTTGACATCTTGAATTAGATCTCACATAGATATATCATACATACTCAGATGCCCAAAACAGAATTCATTATCTTTCTTCCCACAAACCTTTCTTTTTCCCAAACTCTCCTAGCAACACCATACTTCCAAACATTCAGTCTCACTTACTCCATATATCCCATTTGTTGCCAAATTTTGTCATTTTTACCTTCACAAAATCTCTTGTATGTTCCCTTTTCTCTACTCACACGAATATCACTTTTGTACAGGTTCTCATCATCTCATGCCTAGAATGTTGCCACAATCCTCTGATTGGACTTTTTTGTCTCAAGTCTCTCTCTCTAATCAAAGCCATCCTTTTTTTTTCAGCTATCAAAGTAGTTTTCCTAAAATGTGGAGCTGGGGGCAGCTGGGTAGCTCAGTGCATTGAGAGCCAGGCCTAGAGACAGGAGGTCCTAGGTTCAAATATGGCCTCAGACGCGTCCTAGCTGTGTGACCATGGGTAAGTCATTTAATGCTCATTGCCTAGCTCTTACCACTCTTCTGCCTTGGAATCAATACACAGTATTGATTCCAAAATGGCAGGTAAGAGTTTTAAAGGAAAAAAAATGTGGAGCTGATCTTTCACCCGTTACCTCTTCCTTCATCCCTCCTCCAACAATAAACTTCAATTATCTCAATAATTTAAATGCAATTTATATTATATAAATTATATAAATATAAAATAATTTGATGGTCATTTAAAGCCCTTTTTACAACCAAATTCCTTCCTACTTTCCAGTCTTCTTACACTTTAGTACCCTTCAAATAAATACTTTAAGATCTAATGATATGGATCTTTTAACTGTTCCTTACACATGACACTCAATTTCTTGACCTGTGTGTTTTTAACTTGCTCTTTTCCATGCCTGGAATTCTCTTTATCCTTTTCTCTATCTCCTGGAGGCCCTGACTTCCTTAATATTTGGCTTAAATCCCTTCTTTTGTGAGAGGTCTTTCTTGCTCCCCTCTATTTCTGGCAACTTCCCTTGAGATCACCTTCCATCTCTTCGGTGTACACACATACACACACACACTACCCCCCCCCCCATGAGATAATATATACATATACAAACATATATTTATATGACTTTGGCATGCTGTCTCTCCCATTGGAATTTGAACTCCTTGAGGTATAGACACAATGTATTTGTCTTCCTTTGTATCTCCAACACTTACTACAGTTTCCAGCACATAATTCATGCTTAATAAATGCCAGTTGACTGACTGCCTGACAGATGAGAAAACAAATCATAGAGGGGAAGTGGATTGCCCAAGATGTCACAAATTCAAATCTGGCCTCGGATACTTACTAGCTGAGTGACTAGTCATTTCATCTTGCTTGCCTTGGTTTTCTCATCTGTAAAATGAGCTGGAGAAGGAGATGGCAAAGCACCCCAGTATCTGTGCCCAGAAAACTTTATATGGGGTCATAAAGAGTTGGACCCGACTGAACAATAAGATGACACAAGTATGTTACAGAGCCAGGAACTGAGGTCAAGAGCTCTAACTCTAAATTCCATCCTCTGGTTGATTTACCAGGATATTCTGTTACATCACCAAAGATAGGTGAGAAATATTGTATCCTCCCCTTGACAGGCAAGGAACCCAGCTACTGTCTGGCTTAAAGTCACACAGTGTGCTGTAGGTAGGAGGACCAGGCTTCCAATGAACCAATTCCATCTAAAACCCACATAAAATCAATAGCCTCTATAATTTACTCCTGCAGCATCAATCTCTGCTTCACTCAACTGTAAATCCCTGTGAGGCACTGTTAACACTCTCTAGGGTAATGCAGATGCACGGCTTTAAAAATCTGAACTGGGTTCAATTGGATTAACCCCTTATAACATTAACACTGACACATTCTACTTATCTTTGAGTACATGTACATGGGTTCATGCTTATATATGTGCTTCTATATTCAAGTTTTGTGTGTGTATAAAGATTTGTGTATGAATATGCAGCTCTTAATACCATTCGTATATCCGTCTGCCTTATCTCGAATTTAAAACTATAAGCAATTCATTTATTCTTCCCCCTTTGTAGTCTCCCATAATGCTAAGTGCATCATTTCTTACAAAGGAGGTACTATTGGAAACCCACTGTGATATCATTTATTTTGAAAAACAAATTTCCCCTCTAAATGCTCTTAATTCCAAAAGCAATTTAGCTTTCTTTCTAAATACCAGCCTTCTTTTCTAGAGCTAGCTTGGAAGCCAATAAGAACTTGCAAAGGAATGTCAACTATAGACATGGGCTCCATACTGTCAACTATAAATATAATAATATAAGAATAAATTATAGCATAATGGTAAAAAAAAAACAATAAAGCCAACTGTTTTGAGAAACAAGTTTGGATAAAGTCAAACATATTAACTTTGAGGTCAGTAGCATAAATTTGAATCCATTGCCCCTGAGAAATTTCTTTCTCCCCATCTTTTCTACTTTGGCCTGGACCCATGATTTCGCTGGTGTAGAGAATCCCTGTGGGCACCTGGAAGTTGGAATGGATAGAATGCTGGTCCTGGAGTTATGAAAACGAATTTTCCTGAGCTCAAATCTGGCTTCAGACACTTACTAGCTGTTATTCTAGACAAGCACTTCTCACTGTTTGCCTCAGTTTCCTCCTTTGTAAAATGAGCTGGAGAAGGAAGTGGCAAAACACTACTATTTTTGCCAAGAGAACCCCAGAATGGGGTCATAAAGAATTGGATACAACTGAAAAACAACTCAGCAACAAGAGGATTCCTACCCATTTCCTTTTTCTCTTCTTTAAAGAGGCAGCATAGTGAGATGGAAGAAGATCAAGGTTCAGGTTCCACCTGGGAAACACATCTGTTTTATGACCTTGGGCAAGTTATTTAAGCTCTCTGTGTTCTAGGCAATTATTTAAAGCAGAGAGACAAAAGGCAGCCTGAGGGCCAGATGTGGCCCACCACTAAAGAATGATTTTTATATTTTTTTAATCAAGTTTTTATTATATTTAAAAATATAAAAGCCATTCTTAGTTTATATATGAAAACAGGTGGTGGGCCAGATTTGGCCTTCAGGAAGTAGTTTGCTGACCCTGGTCTAATATTAGCTGCTTAGAAAATGCCAATCTTTATTGCTTGAATCTTCATCTGGGAGTTCCTTACATCAGTGAAATCACAGGTCTAGTCTTTATTCTCTAAAGAAACACCTTTATCTCTGAGAAGACCTCTTCGAAATTAGACCTATAAAGATCTTCAGAAAATCACAGTGGCAAGCTCATTTTAAAACAAGGTCTAGGGGGCAGCTGGGTAGCTCAGTGGAATGAGAGCCAGGTCCAGAGATGCGAGGTCCTGGGTTCAAATTTGGCCTCAGACACTCTGGGCAAGTCACTTGACCCCCAATGCCTAACTCTTACCACTCATTCTGCCTTCGAATCAATACGTAGTATTGATTCTAAGACAGAAGGTAAGGGTTTAAAACAATGTCTAATACTTGTACCCAAAATGTGTCATATCAGGTCGCCATTCTTTTCTGAGTTTTGATGGAAGAACAAGCACCGATATATTCAGTCTAACAAGCAAACTGAGGTAATAAATGATCACTTACTCTCTGGGCTGGCCATAGATAAAAAATGTTAGTTTATACACATTTCCAGAATAGCCACTTCCCCCTCAATTGAACATTTAGGTCAGAAGCTCTCACCCCATGCCAACAGCACAAAGCCTACTCTCTTGATGGACTTCCAGATGCTTTGGCAAATCCATTCCTCAGTTGCCCATTGCTGGCACTCTTGTCTTAGCCACTTTATCTAATAGCTTTTATTATCATTAGTAAATTAAATTAATTTTCATCCCTATGTTGTTTTCTTAAAAAACATTTCCTATGGCTTGCATTTCGGCCATGTCATTGCCATCAGCTACTCTGTTTTCTTTGGATTCTTGGAGTTCACCATGTCAGGTAACTCTCACTAGGAAAGTTCTTGAAATGATTCTCTAAGTTACCAATTGCCATTGGGGTTTTGCTAGCTCTGCCTGTCTGATACTCTGCTGGTATCTCTTCCTTTTACTTAACTAATCAAGCTTTCACAGCAACCCAAAGATGTTCTTTTGAGAGGAATCCAAACCCAAACATCCCAGACCCAAGATGCAGTCTGGTTTCAGTAGCTACTTTCTTTTTGGAAGAGCTTCTAGGAATTCTATGTTCATGATACCCCTCGGTCTGAAATAGGAGACCAAAAAACTAAAAAAAACCAAGGGAGAAGATTAAAAATCAATACCACCTGAAGGACAACTTGCCACTATGATCAGGATCTTCCGGAGAAGTGTGTTCCTCTTCTCTTGGGCACTCGGCAGTGAAGTGGACACTCTGATCTCTTTCCTTTGCCACCTAAAAGCTCCCCCCACTCCACCCCGCCCCTGCTGCATTGCACGACTGAGCAGATATGACTGGATTGGCTCTGATGGGTGGGTTTTACTGTCCAGCAATATTTTAAGCTCCCAGTCAGACAGCTTGTATAAAGGAGGGGCATTTGTAGAACAAAAGGGGAAATAGAATGGGAGAGAACAGAGTGGATGTTGACCACTAAGAGGAGGAGGGTTGGGTGAAAAGCCATTGCCTAAAAATCAGTCTGTGGAAGAATGGATGATGTTCATCTAACTCAGAAAAGTTTGTTTTATCGTTCGACTTCTCTTCCACATCAGAAAGGACCTGGGAAAAACATAACAAAATTCCAAACCATTATCTCAACTTTCTCCAAAGGGTGAGGGCCCTGGTAGAATCTCTCCAGGGTCACTGCTATCTATTTTTTAATTAGGAAAATTTTATTTAATTAATTGATTTAGAATATTTTTCCATGGTTACATGATTCATGTTCTTTCCCTCCCCTCCTCCCAACCCCTCCCGTAGCCAACATGTGTCATTGATCCATACGTATTTTCATATTATTAATATTTGCACTAGGGTGATCATTTAGAGTCTATATCCCCAATCATATCCCCATTGACCCATGTGATCACACGGCTTTCCATTTAAAGAGTCATATTTCTAGGACTGGCCAGAATCAAAGGAAGCTATTTAGTCCCTTTACTTCCCCCTATTATCCATAGCCATTTCAGAAAGAAGTTGGCATGTTCATTTGTTGAAAAGATCCAGAAAAGGAGATTTCATGGCCTCCCTCAATTTACCAAATTGTTCTCCAGCTGGGAGGGACTTTAGAGACCAGCTACATCAACCTCCTCATTTTACAAACTAGAAACTAAAGTTCAGAATGTTAACTTATTTGACAACGTGCACAAACATAGACTCAGAACTCTTTCACCATCTTCTCTGCAGAAGAAACCTTAATATTGCTACTCATAAAGCAAATCGCTTTAAGGAAAAATCTTCCCTGTTTGGGCTGTAGACTCTCAGCTCTCCTCATTAGGGTAAGTTCTGGCTGACACATCACTAAATATTTTAAGCCACAGGCTTTGTTATACACAGACCAGGAGAAAAATAGTCAATGTATGTATCCAGAGAGCTTGTCCCTTTTCCTCCAGACCAGCAGCAGGTCTCTTAATTCCATTATGCTTTCTCTAAATCCAGGAGCCTCTCAAGAGGTTTTTTCTTGCAAACGATAGGATGACGTTCACCCAAACCTGACCTGAATTTAGATTATGCTTACCCTTCTCTGAAGACATTGTCATTCTTTTTTACAGACTGGCAAAAATCCAAGGTCACAAGCCAGTTATTGGTAGAGCTGGGACTAGAATTTACATCTTCTATGATTTCTAAAAGGGAAGATGAAAAGACACCAGAAACAAACTAGTTCTTCCCTTCATTTTAGTAACAATTCCCAGTGAGCTGTTAATAAATTAGTCTTATAAGCAATATAACTAAATATATGAGGAAAGTCCCTAAACTGTTGAATTCAAGGTCCTACCTACTGGGCATGAATTCCAAGGAGGATAAGGATAGAAATAAATAAATAAATTCATAGCAGCATGTGTGTGTGTGCGCGTACGCGCATATGAATATAGTGGAATATTATTACACAAAAAAAGCAATGAATTTGGGGCAGCTAGGTAGCACAAGAGATAGAGCTCCAGTCCTGGAGACTGGACTCAGATAATTCCTGTGTGACCCTGGGCAAGTCACTGAACCTCTGTCGCTTAGCCCTTATTGCTCTTCTGCCTTGGAACTGATTCTTACTACAGATTCTAAGACAAAAAAAATAAGAGGTAAAACAAACAAACTAACTAAAAACAAAACCAATGAGTATGAAGAATTCAGAGGAATTTGGAAAGATGTATGAAATGATACAGAGAGAAGAAAGTAGATCTAATACATAAGAAAGTAGAATTGATACATAGCCAGTCGATAAGAAGAAAATAGAATGGACACATGATCAGTAAGAAGAAAGTAGAATGGAAACATAATCATTTAATAAGAAGAAAGTAAAATTGAATCATAATCAATCAACAAGGAATTATTAAGAACTTACTAGGTGTTAGACACTAACA
Source organism: Monodelphis domestica (assembly GCF_027887165.1). Lineage (NCBI taxonomy): Eukaryota > Metazoa > Chordata > Mammalia > Didelphimorphia > Didelphidae > Monodelphis > Monodelphis domestica. The sequence goes on along the minus strand of NC_077228.1, from coordinate 494,237,060 downwards.
ACTATAGTAATAACACAGAAAATGCCAAGTAATTGCAATGGCTGATTTTGTTCATGGTTAACAGATGATAAAACACATTTACTTCTAATCAGAGAGGTGAGGACAGTGGGCATGGCATGTTACATATAGTGCCATACTAATGTAATACTTTGAATAATAATTAGCTTTTTTTTAAACCTAGGGGCAATATAATGGCCTTTAAGGTTCATGTGATTTCCTCTTATGTGGCTTAAGGGATTTTATTTTAGGTGAAAAGTTATGAGTTCAATTATAATCTCTCCAAGACCCTAGTTAGGAAAATTCCTAACATTTAGGCAGAGTTTGGACTCCCTGCCTACTTTTACATTCATTTATTTCTCTAGTTAACTCCTGGTCTCTTTGTGATTGAGGCAAAAATCCAGGTTCCTGGAAACATTTGAATGATGAAATAGCAGGTTGTATCATAGTGCCTGTGTATGAACAGGCACAAGGAAGGGTAGCTGGAGAAGGAGCAGACCTTTTCTCCAATTCTTGGGTGATTTGGTACACTGATGGTATCTGTCAGGGTCTTCTTGTCCAACATGCCTGTAGAGGTCATCCTTGTTATCTCCTTTCTTTGTCACTGCTCAGTTCTACCTTATTTCCCATTTCACTGGTTGCCCCATGGCTGTTGACTGGACTTATTTTAGTATCATCCAGTTCCTACCTCTCCACTTCCAGACCTTTAAATTTCTATATAATTCTGAGATCATCCCTCTGTTATATAAATTCCTTAGGAACCACCAACCACCAATATCTTTGATTTAAGAAGTTGTACAAGTCCTATTCACACTCAACTCTGACTGATTCCATCAAAAAATATTCTTACCTAACAAAGGTAAGACTTTTTAGGGAGGTGAAATAATCAAGAAACCTCCTACCCTTCCTCTGTATTGCTGCTGTGAATTGTTTTTGCTTAACTGTTTTCCTTTGTTAGAAGTGAGAGTTCATTATTTTGGAAGTGTGTGGGGAAAAGATTAGTGCAAATACAAAAGTCATCAATAATAAGCACATTCCAGTGCTTAACCCAGTGACTGGCACATAGTAGGTCCTTCACGAATGTTTATTGATTGATTAATAAAACTTAGAAAATAATATAAATAAGCTTACACACATTAAAAAAAAAGTTAGCCTGCCTTATCTGGTTTAAATTAAAAGGGACAATAATGAGATCTATTCTTTTCCATCTACTTGGCATACCTAAGTGATTCCCTACTCTGAGAGGCAATATAATGTAGTGTAACCCAGGGCTCAGTGCCAACATTTTTATTACACAACCCTCATTGGTAGAGAAAATTATTATTCTACATTCTGCGCTTATGTGAGGGGTGGGACTGACAAGAGCTTGGAAAAGAGAGATCTACTTGGTTCTTCCTTTTTTCTCTGTTGGAGATTCTACTTCCTGAACCTAGAACAGAAAAGGATGAGTGGAAAAGATTAAACTTCAAGGCTTGTTTTTTTTTTTTTTTAGGAGCCCTATGGATTAAGACAAGGCTGAGGGGAAGTGGTCTTCAGGACCTCCCCTGCTACTTACCTCATGGTGCCACTTACTGTAAGTGAAGAGGTCCTTCAAATGTAAATTGGTTTCAATAAGGCAGTTTTAAAGATGCAGGTTGTTTTCCTTATGTAGTCAAAGGAAAAAGACTGTCCCCAAGTCTGTTAGGCCAACTCAGAATAGTCATACATGTAACAGTTCTCCTTTCTACCCAACAGTGGGTTTGGTTTCCCAGTGTCTTCCATGGATGTGAGGCCATTTCAAATCATTTATTTATTTATTTAATTTAGAATATTTTTCCATGGTTACATGATTCATGTTCTTTCCCTCCCCTCCCCCAGCCAATGCGCAATTCCACTGAGTTTTACATGTATCATTGATCAAGACCTATTTCCATGTTATTCATATTTGCAATACAGTGTATTGTCTAGAGTCTACATCCCCAGTTATGTCCCCATTGACCCATGTGATCAAGCAGTTGTTTTTCTTCTGTGTTTCTACTCCCACAGTTCTTTCTCTGGGTGTGGACAGCGTTCTTTCTCATAAGTCCCTCAGAATTGTCCTGGATCATTGCATTGCTGCTAGTGGAGAAGTCCATTACATTTGATTGTACCACAGTGTATCAATCTCTGTGTACAATGTACTCCTGGTTCTGTTCCTTTCACTCTGCATCAATTCCTAGAGGTTGTTCCAGTTCACATGGAGTTCCTCCAGTTCAGTATTCCTTTGAGCACAATAATATTCCATCACCAACAGATACCACAGTTTGTTCAGCCATTCACCAATTGATGTACCCCCCCCCCCCATTTTCCAGTTTTTTGCCACCACAAAGAGTATGGCTATAAATATTTTTGTACACTTTTTCCCCCATTGTCTCTTTGGGGTACAAACCCAGAAGTGCTATGACTGGATCAAAGGTAAGCAGTGTTTTGAAGCCCTTTGGGCATAATTGTGAGATCATTTTAGATGGCTCTTTAACAGATATTTGCGTGTATCAAATTACTCTAAGATTCAAATTCTAGTTTACATATTTATGTGTGACTATGACAGAATAACTTAATTTCTCTGAAAACCAGCTAACTCATCTATAAAATGGGCATAATAATACTTCTTTTCCTCCTACCCACCTTCTCTGCTTCCCCCATAAAGTCATTGTGAGACTAACTACATAAATAATGGAAACATCAGTGATTAACATAGTCTCAACAGAGTGCAAATAGGGACATGAGATTGCTTTCTCTGTCCTTTCAGGTCCCAGAACTCTGTTCTAGTGGCTCTGCAGCACTCCAGTACAGAAACAGGGTGTTGCTTGGAGTATATGGGGTGCTCAGAGAAGACTAGCACTTCTCCGATGAGGACTTGCCAAGTCCTTTTCAAAATTTTCGATCACCTTTGGTGCTTACCTGTCACCCATCTCTTATCTGTGGCTCCAAGAATTTGTGGTATGTGCAACATCCACATCCTGATAAAACCACCTAGGAAGACTGGTTAAGCCAGGTTGAAGGTAGTTGACAAGCTTTCAGCCTGTTGATGATCTAGGGGGATGTCTACCCCAAGCATGTGAAGATTTCCCTTGGGTACACAAGAACAATTTGCTCCAATAGCCATGAAGGCTACTGAAGCTAGCTTTGTGGAGAGTTTAGAGGTTCAGAGGCTGAAGATGCCAAGGTCATCCAGGGTATCCCCAGCTATCACCAGTTCTGACTTTCATTTTGCTACCTGGCTTAAATGACTCTGGAAGAGAGAGTAAGGGTGATGACTTATTCTAGTCCCATTCATGAGCAAATCAAGAATTCACTCATAGTGATGTCATTGATCTTTTAAAATGAAGGTTCAGCAACAACAATAAAGGTACTGCTGCGATACCACTAAGATTAATATCTATAGTGCACTGCTTGATTGTTAACAAATTTAATGCCAATAATGGCAAAGAAACAGATGCACTTCAGCCACCATTTTGTATCTCAGCCCTTATTTTTCACCTTCAAAGTTTGTGCCCAATGAAATCCATTAATCTTTTTCTCTCCTCCCAATTCTGAGCAATCATTTTTTAGGACTCATGCATCCTTAGTCCTAAGTCTTCACTCCATGGGAAGAAAGTCTACAGGGACTCCAAATTCCATTACATGGATTACATTCTATTACATGGGCCTGGAAGAGAATTTAGAGGCTATATAATCAAATCACTTCATTTTACAAATGAGGAAACTGAGTCATGGTGCAGTAGAAAGAATAATGGTCAAAGGACTTAAATTCATATCCCAGTACTTCTACTTGATCATTGTGTAACCTAGAGCAAGTCAATTCCACTCCATCTCAGTTTCCTTATATGTAAAATGAAGGAGTTGGACTAGATAACCAAAAAGATCTTTTAAAGCTAAAAATATCTGCTCTTATGAAGCCCAGAAAAGTGAGTTGACCCATCAATGAACATAAATGCCCAAAGTAGGTAACTTAGATAGGTTTTGAACCCAGGTCTTTTATGTCAAAGCCAGAACTTTTTCCATCACTTCTCCCAATTCTCAGTTTTCTCTCTTGTTAAAGGGGGACAAAAATATTTGCACTTCCCAGGAAAAGTTGTAATAAAAAAGTGCTTTGTAAGCCCTGGAGTCTTATTGGAAAATTAACTGTTATTTGAAGAAAATCAAGTAACTCTTTCCAAGGCTGTAAGGAATATAGACAAGACAAATTAATTCAGAGATTATTAATTTGGAAGCTTTGATCATATTTGAACTCTGATTGGGTTTACCTTTGTAATATTTATGAAAAATGTTTGCAAAGCCAATTAATAGTGTGAATAAAATTGCTGGAGAATGTTTAACTAACATAAAGACGTTGTTTTCAAATTTCCTAGCACCTCATTAGCAGCCATTTATTTTGCATATGAGGTGATAAGGACAAATAATGGTTACAGTAGCTAGAATTTGCATAGCTTTAAGGTTATAAATTCTCTGGTGTGACCTTTCAGGTGTCCAAACACATTTGAGTTCCTACTTAAAGTCTTCTTTTATTACATAAACCTGGTGACAACCCGAGTCTTTTAGCTGAAGACCAACCCCGCTTAGTAGGAAGAGAGTTGTTACCTGTGGGGTTGTGATCAATATTTTTTGGTTATCACAATTTATGAAAGAAAGAAAAATGTCAAAAATGGCAGCTTTCTATACTTTGTGGACTATTACCTTCCACTTCCATGATAACACTGGTGGAACAACGAACAAGTTGGCAAAGAGTTGCAAAAAATCACTTAGTTTTTAGGCCATCTATAAACAATTACCCATCAGTGGGCTCAATGTGATATCCTTGTTGGATGATTGACACACTGTTGGAAAAATACAACTGTAAGATAAACAATCAGAAGACAAAAGGAAACTGGAAGGATGCTTGACAGGTTCTCTCAGAAAGTGTGGAAGAGGCATGAAGAGAGAAAGGTTTTGAAGGACAAGCCAAGATGCAAGAGACTAAGCTGGGGACCTGTCTTGTCAATCAAGATGAAGATTCTAAAACAGAATGTTCCCAGGAGGAGTGGCAGTTGAGCTGACAAGGGGGGGAGGCAGGGGGAAAGGCTGGAAGTATCACTCTCTCTCTCTGGCAGTTGAGGCTGGCAGTTGAGGCTGACTGAAGACCCTGATTGTGCTGTCTTGTTTTTAGGGGCTTTCTGATCAAGGGGAGACCCCTGTGCTCTCTGAGATTTTGACTGACCAAGAGTTGGGGTTTTTCTGGCCACAGGGAGTGTCTCTCTCTCTAGAAATTGAGGCTGGCAGTTGAGGAGTCACTCTCTCTCTCTGGCAGTTGAGGCTGGCTGAAGACCCTGATTGTACTGGCTTGTTTTTTGGGGCTTTCTGATCAAGGGGAGACTCCTGTGCTCTCTGAGATTTTGACTGACTAAGAGTTGGGGTTTTTCTGGCCACAGAGAGAGGAGAAGAAGGAGAAACTTGGCTTTTGAGTTGGTTGTCTCTCTCTGAGAATTTAAGCTGGCCAGGAGAAACTGAGAGACCTTGATGGTGTTGTAAAAGAAGATCTTAGCTGTTGTCCTCCATTTATCTAACTGTTCCTCTACTCACCTTTGTTACTGGACTATTTCCATAACCCTCTCAAATTGCCCTTATAGATGAGGGAAACCCTCATCCCACTTTCCTCAGTTTCCCATCCTGTTATCCCAAATAAACCCCTACTTAAAAAAGGAAAAGAAAAGAAGATTTTTATAGTTCACTTCGGGGGGAGGGAAGAAGTCAAAGGCTTCAAGAAGAATTGGGAGGTGAAGGGGGGCAGGGAACAGAGGGTTGGAAAAGGGAGGGAGTGAGGGAGGAAGGAGGTTAGGAAGTAGATTGATTCATCAGCCATCAGTAGGGATCAATAGACAAACCCCAGAGTAAATCCCAGAGCAGTCCTCTGTGTACCAGCATCCCTGTGTGCCAGTATCCTTGTGTGGCAGCATTTCCCTGTATTAGCAGTGTCTCTCATCTATCCCCATTTGTAACTAGGAGATCATCAGGGTGGTTCCCCTCTAGCAGTTTTCTCTAGTCATAAGCCAGAGGACAGCAGTCAGTTCAAGAAGTAACGGTTTCCCTCAGTTTACATATTCTATTTCAAGTATTAATAGTTTCACTCAGTTTGAGCTCAGTTTACTTATTCTATTTCAAGTGGCACCCTTAGTCTGTACCCAACAATCCCATAGGCAGGAAGGAAAGACAGTAAAGATGTTCAAATAAGTAGTTTTTGGTGTGGTGATCATTGCAACCATTGCCTGCTATTGGGTATACCATATACTATACAGCAAGATAACCCAAATGGTAGTGGAAACTGTGGATTATGTTAGTAATGTTACAATGACTGTGTTACAATTACCATTTCAACATGAATTGGTTTTCTGGCAACTCCTGGCACAAGTATATGTAATCTTTATGACTGTGTTGCAGACTCTATCCCAAGTCAAGAAAGTATTCAGATTCATGGTTCCCCTTACGGCAGAGAAGATTATGGCCATTGACAACAACTTAAGCAAGATGATTAAGGCAGTGTTTGAACAACTTATTAAGGAAAAAGGTTTAGATCTAGTTATGGGTAAGGACAATGGGCAAACTGAGAATGCACCTCAGGAAACTGAAGGTGGCAGTGGAAATGAGAACCAGGCTGCTAGTGCCCCTGAGAAAATATGCCCATTGAAGGAAGTCACCAAGCTAACAACTAATGCTGGTGTTATTCACTCAAAGGCCCATAGACAATTCACTCCTCAGGAACTTGAGTCCATTAGACATAGCTTTCCAAAATTTGTTGACAATCCTTTTAAAGCTCACAAGGAGCTTAAACGGGCATTTCAAATCTTTGATCCAGATTTCGAAGATATTGAATTTCTTTTATCAGAATTATTTAGTTACCATGAAAAAAGGAAAATTTGGAAAAGACTAGATCTTAGACCAATTTGACAAGCTGTCCCACTCCTGATCAAAGATTGAATATGGATTTCACCAATCCAATCTGTATGTCTTACCTTAAATGGTGCAGGGAAGATTTGCTTCAAGCAATTAAGCAATGCTGTTCCAAACCTGGTGCATGGTCCAAATTTGATAAGGTTAGGCAGGAAAAAGGGGAACATCCTGCCACATTCATAGACCATCTCTCAGAGATGGCAGAGTCCATTTTAGGTTTAGAAACAGATAATGAATAGACAGCTGGACATGTATGTAGACAATTTCTGAGGGTGTGCACACCCAATTTGAGGACATTTTAAAAGAACTATTTCTCCAAGTATGATTCAGTTTCCCTAATTGAATTGAGAGAGGCTGCAGGTTACCTATTTGAAAATAGTTCAGATAAGAGCAAGAAAGTTAAAGATCTTAAGGAAAAGTTAGAGAGGACTGAAAAGAATTTGAAACAGAGGGAAATTGAAGAAATTAAAAATTTGAACATGGTCAGAACATATACAAAACCTGTTTCCCAGAAACCTAGTTACCAGGCAAGATCAGTGCAAAAGGAAACTAGAGAGTGTTTCTTTTGTCACTGTAAAGGTCACTTGATTAAAGACTGTTTCTTAAAGAAGAAACAGGAGAGTACTAACAGAGAAAAAACAATGCAGGAACTAGGTACAAGAAATCCACTTGCTGTTCACACTGCAAGTTGAAGTCCTCACAGCAAGCTCCTGACTTGAGGGAAATGCAAAAGGCAATAGAAACTGGAGCAAAACCAAAGTATTCAGATATCGTTAGAAGAGAGTTATGATGACAAACCCATAAGTTAGTGTGACAAATAGTAGGAATAATGACAATGAGGCTGCAGATGAAATTAATAGTGAAAACTTGGGAAATAGTGAAAATTCAGTGCAAAGATGTGAATCTGTGAATGATAACCATTCCAATAAGGCACGAGAAAGGCAGAAAAAGATTAAAGAATATGAGGCAGAAATTAAGGAAATAGCATCTCAAATTGCAAATGAGTTGAAAGAATTTGATAAGACTTATGTAGTAACCACACAGGAAAAGTCTGTAAAGGAAATAAAATCATTCCTAGAGAACTTTTTCCAGTGTAGAGTGGATAATGGGATTGAATTATGCAAAAGAAAAAGTCACAAGAACTCAAACAAAAGTTTGTGACCGATACAGAGACACATAATTTCAATTCCCTAGAGGCTTCTGTTGATAATGATGACAAGGCTCTAGAAACATTCACAGAAGTCCCACCTAGCTTAGTTAATTCTCCCAAGAACTTTATGGCAGAGGTACCCTTTGTAAATGCATCTGGTTTGAATCCAGAAGCAAGTACCTTCCATCCAATAGTGAGTGATTTCGATAAGGGAAAACTAACTGAAAATGGAGCTGACATTACTTTTGAACACAAAGATTATCATATTCAAAGTAATGGAGGTGACATATCAGTTAAATTTGAATCTGGGGATGGAATGGCAGGCTTAATAACAACCAAGGATTCAGTTAGTGCCAACGTTCTAAATGGCAAAGGGGTATCTGGCTAAAGTAACAGCTATGGTTTAGATTCACATTCCATTGAAGACTTCATTGGGAATGAATCAAATCAAGAATTAACTGGGTTACATATACACCTAGAAGAGAGTAGCAAGGATATAGGCAATGGGTCATTAGTTATGAACATCTTGGCTACTAAACCAGAAACAGATACATGTGGTTGTGGGGGGCAACATGAAGACACACATTCTATTACTGATGGTACAGGGGGATTTGCAGAAGTACAAACCTTATTCCCAGAAGACAGTAATAAAATAGAGGGAAAGATTCCTATCTCTACACAGTCAAGTGAGAATGGAGTTAAATATAAAACTCAGACTAGTGGTAGAGTAGGATCTGTGATTATTAACAGTGGAGAAGATCTAGAAGAAGAAGCTAACCCCACACCATCAAGTTGACCAATTCAAAATGAAAACCGAAAGTTTAGTAGTGAGACACATCCAGAAACTGAGTTGAGTAACACAGAAGCTGGTGACAAATGCAAAAGTAATTTTTCACTCTTACTCACACACACACACGTTAAAACCTAACTTGCACACTTGTTCATGGTTTGTTCGCGTTCAGGGTTCCTGATTGGGGCAGTGGATCCTGATTTGAAGAACACAAGTCTTCAATCAAGTAACAGAAGACTGAAGAGTGATATGCTGACCAGAGAGCAAGGAAGAGGTTCTACAAGCAACATGTATGGACATGGAAGGACTTTTGGAACTTTGAAATTTGGAACTTTTGGCCATGAAGGTTATGTAAGGAAGTGTCATACCTGTGAACATCACATATATTTATGCATACACATCCTACATAACAAAGTAAGATATTCATGGATTGGGTAAGTATACAATGTGCACAAACATAACAAAGAGACACACTCAGGAGATTTCTGTAGGAAATTCAAAAAGCTAAAGATTTTTCTTTTCTGCTTGAGTTTGCACAGAAATCTACAAGGATGTACATATGTAAAATTGTATAGATACTACGTACACATGTAAGTACTAATATCTAACATGCTAACTTTATTAAAGTAAGTCATTAATATTCTAACTACTAACATTAGTGATAGCCTAGTGTATTTGTTCAAGGCATAAGAAAGTAGAGACATAGTAATTCTGAAGTATAGAAGCTAGATTTCATTATGATTGTTGGTTAGCATTTGTTAGTGATAGGAAATTTTCTTAATGATTATATAGACAGTAGGACATAAAATAGTAGCATGTTTTGAATGTTACTGAAATTATTGCATTGATTTGACAATTGTTATTTAATTTTTTATGATGCAAAAAAATTTTTGTCATGTAAATCCCTTACCTAAACCATTTTCCTATCCCCCTCTTAGTTTAGCATTTAGATAGATAGATAGATAGATAGATTTAGCTAAGATGAGTTAGGATTTTGTTGTTTTGGGGAGGGTAAGTATTTTTAATAGAACAAATTTAAGATAGATAGATGACAGTATTGTTAAGGTAAGTAACACTGAAAAATGCAAGTTGCATTTTTTCCTAATAAAAGGGGGGATTGTGGAAGAGGGATGAAGAGAGAAAGGTTTTGAAGGACAAGCCAAGATGCAAGAGACTAAGCTGGGGACCTGTCTTGTCAATCAAGATGAAGATTCTAAAACAGAATGTTCCCAGGAGGAGTGGCAGTTGAGCGGATGAGGGGGAGGGGCTGGGAGTGTCACTCTCTTTCTCTGGCAGTTGAGGCTGACTGAAGACCCTGATTGTGTTGACTGGTTTTTAGGGGTTTTCTGATCAAGGGGAGTCTCTCTCTCTCTCTCTCTCTCTCTCTCTCTCTCTCTCTCTCTCTCTCTGGCACTTGAAGCTTGCAGTTGAGGCTGACTGAAGACTCTGATTTGCTGTCTTGTTTTTAGGGGCTTTCTGATCAAGGGGAGTCTCTCTCTCTCTCTCTCTCTCTCTCTCTCTGGCAGTTGAAGCTTGCAGTTGAGGCTGGTTGAAGACCCTGATTGTACTGGCTTGCTTTTTGGGACTTTCTGATCAAGGGGAGACTCCTGTGCTCTCTGAGATTTGACTGACCAAGATTTGGGGTTTTTCTGGCCACAGAGAGAGGAGAAGGAGAAACTTGGCTTTTGAGTTGGTTGTCTCTCTCTGAGAGTTTAAGCTGGCCAGGAGAAACTGAGAGACCTTGATGGTGTTGTAAAAGAAGATCTTAGCTGTTGTCCTCCATTTATCTAACTGTTCCTCTACTCACCTTTGTTACTGGACTATTTCCATAACCCTCTCAAAATGCCCTTATAGATGAGGGAAACCCTCATCCCACTTTCCTCAGTTTCCCATCCTGTTATCCCAAATAAACCCCTATTTGAAAAAGGAAAAGAAAAGAAGATTTTTATAGTTCACTTAGGGGGGAGGGAATAAGCCAAAGGCTTCAAGAAGTATTGGGAGGTGGGGGAGGCAAGGGAGGAGAGGGTTGGAAAAGGGAGGGAGTGAGGGAGAAAGGAGGTTAGGAAGTAGATTGATCCATCAGCCATCAATAGGGATCATAAGCAAACCCCAGAGTAAACCCCAAAGCAGTCCCTGTGTGCCAGCATCCCGGTGTAGCAGTTCCCTTGTATGGAAGCCTCAGGTTTCCCTGTAGCAGCTGCTCTCTAGTCTCAAGCCAGAGCATTCAGTCATTGCAACAAGTAATAGTTTCCACAGATTCACCAGTACTCTATTTCAAAAGGTAAACAAAGGAGGGGTCAGAGTTGACTTCATTATACACTCAAAGGCAATAAGAAATTTACTTTCATGGGATACTTAGTCATCTTGCATTGGGGTGCCCATTATGAACTGTTATGATTGAAATGTCTGGAGAATGAATCTTAATTTTATAATTATTATTTATTAATGAGCAATAAAAGGGCCAAAAAAAAAAGAAAATAAGAAACATAAGTCATACATGGCCAGCAAGTAGGCAGAGCCATCCAGAAACCAGATCAGGTACCTTCTCTAGTCTGTGGTTCCAAGGGATGATGGCGACTTCCTGCCCCCTCCACCAATTTATCCTCTTTGTGTTAACCTCAGTTTGGACAAGGAGGGTCTTCTGGATGCCAGGAATAACCACATGGCTTTTAGAATGGTGTCTCCTAGTGTGGTAGACAAAAGGAGGGAGAACTTTACCCATGGCCTCAGGGAAATAGAGCCCAGAGTTTCAAACCTAAGATTTTTTGCTTTAAAATTAAAAGGTTGTAAAAAAGAGAAATGAGGGACTTCTGGGTAAGCATGGCAGCAGTCTAGAAGTGGGACACTTCCTCTCCCTAGCACCCACAGAAATAGACTACCTCAAAAGAACATAAAAACCATTTTCAGAAGAATGGAGGATCTCTACAGTAGGGTGCAGCATTGAAGGTACATGTGATTTGGGCATTTCCACACTATAAGAGAGTGAAAAAGCTCCCACCCAAGTGTGAGTTGATCTACCCTCCCCCAACCCACCTATGGAGCCAGAATCAGAGCCAGCACACGCCAGAATCAGCGAGTGAGCAAGGGGCACCTCTAGGTCCTTGGGAGCTGACTAGGACTGCCAGGGATCTACCCTTGAGAGCAGTTACACCTGAAACCCAGGTGCGCTGGGGAGCACAGACTGTGGTCGCTCTCGTGAACAGTGGAAGCTGTGGAGATTCAAGAGCTTGCCTCAGGCAAAAACCTTGCTCCTTAACTCCATAAACAGAGAACCTGTCCATATCACTCAGATTTCTGACTAAAAAGGGAAGGAAAAAACCACCACAATGATGGCTAATTGTGCGCAGGACCAACAAACACCCTCCAAGAAAAACAGGAAGAATGCATTGACCCTGGAAAATTCTTATGGAGGAAAAACTCAGGCTTCAGAGGTAATAGAGGAGGAAATTCAAACAAAGTCAAAACTTTCCAAAAAAATGGAAGTTGTCCACAAGCTCTGGAAGAATTCAAATTGGAGCTTATCAAAAGTATGGAAGTTGTCTGGTAAGAAAAGTGGGAAATAATTCAAAGAGAAAACAACAGTTTAAAGGACAAGAACTCCCAATTGGAGAAACAGCTGGAAGCCACAAAAAGCAGGATAGACCAAACTGAAAAGGAAAACCAGTCTTTAAAGACCAGAATTAGGCAATTGGAAAACAATGATCTTGCAAAACAGCAAGAATTAATAAAGCAAAGTCAAAAGACTGACAAAATAGAAGAAAACACAAAATATCTCACTGACAAGGTGACAGGCCAGGCAAACAGAGGAAGGAGAGACAATTTGAAAATCATTGGTCTATCTGAAAAGCCATAAATAAACAGAAATCTTTACATCATAATACAAGAAATCATCCAATAGAACTGCTCTGATGTTCTTGAAGCAGGGGGAAAAATAGACATTGAAAGAATTCATAAAACACCCTCTACACTAAATTCCCAAAAGACAAGTCCCAGGAATGTAATTGCCAAATTCCAGAGTTTTCAAGCTAAGGAGAAAATTCTACAAGAAGTCAAAAAGAGACAATTCAGATACCAAGGAGCACTAATCAGGACCACATAAGACCTGGCAGCTTCCACACTAAAGGACTGCAAGGCCTGGAACATGATATTTAGAAAGGCAAGAAAACTGGGTCTTCAACCAAGAATCACCTATCCATCAAAAATGACTATATACTTCCAGGGGAAAGTATGGGTGTAGGATTCCAGGATCAATCTCTGACCTGGGCCACAAAAGGCTTAGACCTGGACTGGTCTGACAGCATTCCAATGCATAATTTATGAGCAGACCATGAGGTCTTTGTTCTGGGAGTTTGAAAAGAGCGGGCTGAACTTACCACGCCTCTAGCTTGTACGTCACGGATTTGTCAAGCCAATGTAAATCCACTATATGTATTACCTGCCTCTGATGTTATCACATCAATAAAGAGTCAGGAAGGACGCGACCCTCCCTCTCTTCCTCTTGCCCTCTTTCTCTCTCTCACTCCTACCTGCCTGCTGACCACATGGATCTCTCAAGTGATGGAGAGCCAGTGTGCCTTTAAAGATTTTCCTCTTTATTCTCTTTCTTCCTTCTCACCTGACTCCTGATTCCTTATTCATACATTCTGGTTAATTTCTATCTTCCTGCATTGTGTGCCCAGCAAAGGAAGATAGAAGGGAAGCCATGTCCTTCCACAACAAGGTATGATCTGGTGTCTATCTCTATTCACTAACCTCTCCCTTCGACATCTCTCTCTCTTCTCCTCAAAATCATAATCCTTTTAGTTATTTCTTTTCATGCAGTAGTTATAGGTAGACTGCTGTAGAAGGTAAATACATCCTGATAAAAGGGAGTATAGACAATGAGGAAATATCAGTAATCAGCAGGTATGCACCAAATGGTATAGCCCCCAAGTTTCTAATGGAGAAACTAAGGGGGGTAGGGGAGAGGGAGTACAAAGAGGGAGGGAATTGAAGGAGGAAATAGATAGTAAAACTATACTAGTGGGAGACCTGAACCTACCACTATCAAATTTAGATAAATCAAATAAAAAAAAAATAAATAAGAAAGAGGTTAAAAAAAGAATGAAATCTTATAAAAATTAGAGTTAATAGATATATGGAGAAAAATAAATAGGGACAAAAAGGAATACACCTTCTTTTCAGCAGCACATGGTACATTCACAAAGATTGACTATATACTAGGTCATAAAAACATGGCATACAAATGCAGAAAAGCAGAAATAATAAATGCAACCTTTTCATATAATAAGGCAATAAAAATAATGATCAGTAAGGGTACATGGAGAGCCAAATTAAAAATTAATTGGAAATTAAATAAAATTATTCTCCAAAATCGGTTAGAAAACAAATCATAGAAACAATAATTTCATTGAAGAAAATGACTATAATGAGACATCCTTTCAAACTCTATGGGATGCAGCCAAAGCAGTACTCAGGGGAAAATGTATATCCTTGAGTTCATATATTAACAAATTAGGGAAGGCAGAGGTCAATGAATTGGACATGCAAATCAAAAAACTTGAAAGCGAACAAATTAAAACCCCCCAGAAGAAAACAAATGAGAAATCCTAAAAATTAAAGGAAAAATTAATAAAATCAAAAGTGATAGAACTATTGAACTAATAAATAAGACAGGAAGCTGGTATTTTGAAAAAACAAACAAAATAGACAAAGTACTGGTCAATCTAATAAAAAAAGGAAAGAAGAAAACTAAATTAACAGTATCATAGATGAAAAGGGAGAACTCACCTCCAATGAAGAGGAAATTAAGGCAATCATTAAAAACTATTTTGCCCAATTATATGGCAATAAATATGCCAATCTAGGTGATATGGATGAATATTTACAAAAATATAAATTGTCTAGATTAACAGAAGAAGAAATAGAATTCTGAAATAATTCCATATCTGAAAAAGAAATCTAACAGGCCATCAAAGAACTCCCTAAGAAAAAATCCCCAGGGACTGAAGGATTCACCAGTGAATTCTATCAAACATTCAAAGAACAGCTAATCCCAATACTATACAAACTATTTGACATAATAAGCAAAGAGGGAGTTCTATCAAATTCCTTTTATGACACAAACATGGTACTGATTCCAAAGCCAGGCAGGCCAAAAACAGAGAAAGAAAACTACAGACCAATTTCTTCAATGAACATAGATGTAAAAATCTTAAATAGTATACTAGCAAAAAGACTCCAGCAAGTGATCATGAGGGTTATTCACTGTGATCAGGTAGGATTTATACCAGGAATGCAAGGATGGTTCAATATTGGGAAAACCATCCACATAATTGACCATATTAACAAGCAAACCAACAAAAATCACATGGTTATGCCAATAGACACAGAAAAGGCCTTTGACAAAATACAACACTCATTCCTATTGAAAACACTAGAAAGTATAGGAATAGAAGGGTCTTTCCTAAAAATAATAAACAGTACCTACCTAAAACAATCAGTTCATCTGCAATGGGGATAAACTAGATGCATTACCAATAAGATCAGGAGTGAAACAAGGATGCCCATTAACACCTCTATTATTTAACATTGTACTAGAAACACTAGAAGTGGCAATTAGAGAAGAAAAAGAAATTGAAGGTATTAAAATTGGCAATGAAGAGATCAAGCTATCACTCTTTGTGGATGATAGGATGGTCTACTTAAAGAGTCCTAGAGAATCAACTTAAAAGCTAGTGGAAATAACAACTTTAGCAAAGTTGCAGGATACAAAATAAACCCACATAAGTCATCAGCATTTCTATATATCTCTAACACATCTCAGCAACAGGAATTAGAAAGAGAAATTTCATTCAAAATCACCTTAGACAATATAAAATACTTAGGAATCTATCTGTGAGATAAACACAGGAACGATATGAACACAACTACAAAATATTTCCACACAACTAAAACTAGATCTGAGCAAAAATTGGAAAAACATTAACTGCTCATGGGTAGGACGAGCTAACATAATAAAAATGACCATCCTACCCAAACTTATCTATTTATTTAGTGCCATACCCATTGAACTTCCAAAAAGCTTTTTTACTGAATTAGAAAAAAACATAACAAAGTTCATTTGGAAGAACAAAAGATCAAGGATATCCAGGGAAATAACGAAAAAAAAAATACAAAGGAAGGTGGCCTTGCAGTACCAGATCTCAAACTATATTATAAAGCAATGGCCATCAAAACAATTTGGCACTTGCTAAGAGACAGAAAGGAGAACCAGTGGAATAGACTTGGGGTAAATGACCTCAGCAAGACAGTCTATGACAAGCCCAAAGATTCCAGCTTTTGGGACAAAAATCCACTATTCGACAAAAACTGCTGGGAAAATTGGAAGACAGTGTTGGAGGGATTAGGCTTGGATCAACACCTCAATCTTCATAACAAAAACCTCTGATAAAGGTCTAATTACTCAAATTTACAAAGAGCTAAATCAATTGTACAAAAAATCAAGCCATTCTCCAATTGATAAATGGGCAAGGGACATGAATAGGCAACTTTCAGCCAAAGAATTCAAAACCATTAATAAACACATGAAAAAGTGCTCTACATCTCTTATAATCAGAGAGATGCAAATCAAAACAACTCTGAGGTATCACCTCACACCAAGCAGACTGGCTAACATAATAGCAAAGGAAAGTAATGAATGCTGGAGGGGATGTGGCAAAGTCAGGACATTAATTCATTGCTGGTGGAGTTGTGAATTGATCCTGGAGGGCAATTTGGAACTATGCCCAAAGGTTCTAAACGACTGTCTGCCTTTTGATCCAGCCATGGCATTGCTGGGTTTGTACCCCAAAGAGATGAAGAAAAATTTATGTGCAAGAATATTCATGGCTGCGCTCTTTGTGGTGGCAAAAAATTGGAAAATGAGGGGATGACCTTCAATTGGGAAATGGCTGAACAAATTGTGGTATCTGTTGGTGATGGAATACTATTGTGCTCAAAGGAATAATAAAGTGGAGGAATTCCATGGAGACTGGAACAACCTCCAGGAAGTGATGCAGAGCGAAAGGAGCAGAACCAGGAGAACATTGTACACAGAGATGGATACACTGTGGTACAATTGAATGTAATGGACTTCTCTATTAGTGGCAATGCAGTGAGCCTGAACAACCCAGAGAGATATAGGAGAAAAAAAAAACACTATCCACATTCAGAGGAAAAACTGTGGGAATAAAAACACCAAAGAAAAACAACTGCTTAATGACATGGGTCGAAGGGGATATGATTGGGGATATAGACTAAATGATCATCCTAGTGCAAATACCAACAACATGGAAATGGGTTCTGATCAAGGACACATGTAATACCCAGTGGAACTGCGTGTCAGCTATGGGAGGGGGAGGGAGAGGGGAGGGAGGAATAGAAATGATTTTTGTAACCAGGGAATAATGTTTGAAATTGACCAAATAAAAAAATAATATCAAAAAACAAAGTAAAATGAAAAGGTTGTTTTGGGGGCCCAAAAGGGGTTCAGATTAATATTAACTTTCCATAGAACATAAGAAAACAAACTCCACCATGATGGTAATTGTGGTTTTAACATCAGCAATGATTGCAGAAAATTTAGGGAAATAGCATGGTACACTGGAAAAGAATGTTGAAACTGGAATCACAGGACCTGAATTCAAATCCCACTTCAGTTACTTGCTATGGCTGTAACATAATAACCTCTCTGGGTCTCAGTTTCCACATCTGTAAAATAAAATTAGCCTGGATGACTGCTAAGGCCCTTCTAGTTCTAAAGCTATGATCTAGGGTTGAATAATTCTATGAAGAATTTGACAAGGCTCTACAAACAATGTCAACATATATTTTGATACCAGATAGCATTAATGTGAAGGTGACCATTATGGAGGACAGCAAAACCAAACCAAATGACTACAACTTTATAAAATTTGTTTAAAAACAAGAGAAACTGAAGGATAATAGTCTATCTAGAAGTTTTCCTCTTGCCTGTCTAATTGCCTTTCAAAATCCTTTATTAAATGGTTATCTATGTCTTACCTTTTAACTGTGGCTGGACTTCAAAGCTCTGTCTTAGGCCCTCTTTTCTTATCTCTTTGCTCTTTATAACCTCATCAGTTTACTATGGGCATTACTTAATGCTTTCATGTAGTTGTTATGTATTCAAATCTATACATCAACCCTAGTCTTTCTCCTGAGCTCTAGGCCTGTATCATAAGTTGCCTATTGGACATTTTAACTGAATGTCCTATAGGTATCGTAAATAAGATACATCCAAAGCAGGACTCATCATCTTTCCCCCCAAAACCTACTCCCTTTCCAAGTTATATCAAGATAAAAGAAAATTAGATAAGATAAAAATAACAGTAGTTGTTTAGTAGAAAGTTGGTAACGTAAGACTGAAGCTCAGAAGATAGATAAGGGCTGGATTCATAGATTCAATCTTAGCATTTTAAGTAATTTATGATTGGTTCCAATCTATTTTTCCAAACTGAATTTACAATTTGGTTTCACTGGTCTACTTCTGGTTACCTGAATAAGGCATCCTATCTCCTATCTCTTTTTGTACAGAATTTATTGGAATTCTCTCCTCCTTTCTATTGCTTCCTGGAATCCCTAGTGCTCTACTCAAGTATCATCTCTCCTATTTATCCC
This sequence comes from Monodelphis domestica, assembly GCF_027887165.1. NCBI lineage: Eukaryota > Metazoa > Chordata > Mammalia > Didelphimorphia > Didelphidae > Monodelphis > Monodelphis domestica. Next base: position 494,218,503 of record NC_077228.1, on the reverse strand, counting down.
CAACCTCTAAAAAACCAACTTTGTATTTTCTTAGTATACATCATGTATTGGTTTGCTTCTTTCTTTCTTTCTTTCTTTCTTTCTTTCTTTCTTTCTTTCTTTCTTTCTTTCTTTCTTTCTTTCTTTCTTTCTTTCTTTCTTTCTTTCTTTCTTTCTTTCTTTCTTTCTTTCTTTCTTTCTTTCTTTCTTTCTTTCTTTCTTTCTTTCTTTCTTTCTTTCTTTCTTTCTTTCTTTCTTTCTTTCTTTCTTTCTTTCTTTCTTTCTCCTGATTGATATTATCAATTTCAAAGCAGAAGAGTGGTGAGGGCTAGACAATTGGAATTAAGTGTCTTGCCCAGGGTGACACAGCTAGGAAGTTTCTGAGGCCAAATTTTGACAGAAGATCTCCTGTCTCTAGGCCTGGCTTTCTATCCACTGAGGCACCTATCTGTCCTTTATATAAGTATTTTCTTTTCTATGGGTGTGTTGTTTCCCATCAGCAGAATGTGAGCTTCTTGAGGGCAGAGATGGCTTTCATCTTTTCATTGTATTCCTAACACCTAGCCTCCTGTTTGGTACATAGTGTGCTTATTAAATTCATGAATGAAACTGGAAGGAAGAAAACATATATAGAGTTTAATGGAACAAATTGTCATCCTTTCCTTAGTGATTTATTTTCATCCTCAATTCAGAGAGCACTTCCGTTAAAACCCCGAGTCCTTCATCATTGTGTGCTAAATAAAGTAGTGATTTCACTTAAGAAAATGAAATTGAGAAGTTTGGGCTAGATTAAGTAAACATCAAAGTTGGATACAACATTACTAAAAGTATATGGAGATTGTTTTAAGATAGTTTAAGATAAAGATAGTGTAAGGCAGGGGACATACTGATAGAAGATAGTGCCAAGTATCTTGTAGCATCATTCACTGGTGGCTACTCCCAGATCCAAGGGACTCATGAGGAAATTACTTCAGCATTATGCTCTCTCTTCTCTGACCATTTTCCTTCTAACCAGTTAGCTAGGCAGCCAGCATTTATTAAGTGCCTAAGACAAAGAACTGAGGATGCAAAGGCAAAAGATAGGCTCTGCCCTTGAGGGGTTCACAGTCCAATGGAGGAGATGGTATGTGAAAGACTATGTACAAAGAAACTGTATGCAGGGTAAATAGAGAATTATCAGCATTGGGAAGTCACTGGAGGTAAGAGGGACTGGGAAAGGTTTCAGGAAGAAGGTGAAAGAAGCTAAGAGACAAGAGAGAAGGAGGAGCATTCCAGACAAGGGAGACAGAGCTTAGGGAACCAACCTCAAGTAGTAAAAAACCCTAAACTATGGAATTAGAAAAATGAAGCCCAGTTTTGTTATATTTAAGAACCTTCTGAATCTCTCTCTCATAGTGTGCCAAAGTACTGAGGGAATATTTTTCCCTTTAAGCTACAAAGCTCAAGCAGAGAAAGCAAGCTAATTGTTATTGTAGAGTGTGGCTGATTAAATCTCCAAAGAGGAAGGTGGTAGGGAGGAAAAAGTGATGATTAGAGAAAAAAAAATCACACCCTAAATTCCCCTTCAGTGGAGGAGATAGAAAGGAATGGGAAGGATTCCATTCTGAACCTATCTAACACAGAGGAGAGAAATGAGATGACTAAATATCAGCTAACCAACTCTATCCTTTACAGCAACATACAATAGAATGACTCTAGTATGTCTTTCCCCGTCTCCTCCCTTTGAAAGTCTGTTTGATATTTTCTATGGGCTCTTCCCTTTATTTTTCCAGTTAGAGAAATAAAGTTAGTGCTGGATTTGGAATCAGGAAGACCTGAGTTTAAATATCGCGTCTAACATTTACTAGCTGTGGGCAGATGGGGTAGGCATTTAGCCCATCTGCTTCAGGATCCTCATTTGTAAAATGAGGATAAAGATATTTGTAGTACCTAACTCACAGGCTTGTTGTGAAGCTGAAATGAGATAATGTAAGTAAAGTGTTTTGTAAATATTGAAGCACTATGGAAATGTCATTGGCATCATTATTACTCATCTCATCTTTTTTTCAATGAAATTTAGATAGAAATGGTCCTGGGGCAAGTATATCACTTTTAATATTTCTCTTATGTATCTATTATACTTTACTTTGTATCATACTTATTTGTATGTATTTCTTTTTTTCTTTTTAAAATTTTATTTAATTTTAATTTTTAAAATTGTAAAACATTTTCCCCATGGTTATATGATTTATGTTGTCTCCCTTCCCTGTTTCCTCCCCCTCCCAAAGCTGACAAGCATTTGCACTGGGTTATACATGTGTTATCACTTGAGACCTATTTCCATATTATTCATTTTTGTAATAGAATCTTTAAAAACCCAAACCCCAAGTCATATGCCCATACAAATAAGTGATAAATCATATGCTTTTCTTCTATGTTTCTACTCCCACAGTTCTTTCCCTTGATGTAGATAGCTTTCTTTCTCATAAGTCCCTCAGAATTGTCCTGGATCATTGCATTACTCCTAGTAGAGAAATCCATTACATTCGCTTATTCCACAATGTTTCACTTTCTGCGTACAGTGTTCTCCTGGTTCTGCTCATTTCACTCTGCATCAGTTCATGGAAGTCTTTCCAGTTTATATGGAAATCCTCCAGTTCATCATTCCTTACAGCACAATAGTATTCTATCACCATCATATACCACAATTTGTTCAGCCATTTCTGTAGAAAGGAAAACTGAATCAAGCTCTGGACTTTCTTCCACTTAGTTGGAGCAAACAACAGTTGGAAGGTTAGAGTGAAAGTGATGGACAGTGATGACAGTTAGTGGGGGGAGGGGCAACTTGGATAGTGACAGTTGCTCTCAAAGGACGCTCTCTTTCCTGGCCCTTGGACTAGAAGGAGCACTCTCTCCCTGCCTCTGGAGAGAAGTACCTCTATTCCTGGATATTTCCCAACTGTGCTCTACCTGGATTCCTGTGATTGTGTCATTGAACAAAAGGATTTAAGGGGAACGGTTTGAACTGTAAGGCCAGTCTTTAGAGGTGTCAGCCCGAAGAGGCAGGCCAACCAGCTCTGAAAGTCAGAACCTTTTCTCCCTCTTGCTGAACTTAAGAAAACTAGCACAGACAGGAATAGATAGGAATAAAAGAAACCCTCCACCAGCCTGCGAGACCTCGCCTCAGCTCAAAAGCTGAGAGAGACTCAAGCCCAATCTAGGGAAATCTTGATTCCCTCTTCCCTGATATCTTCCCAATCCAAACTTGCTATTAAATTCATCTTTGTAGCAGTCCAGCCCATAGGTATTATGGAGAGACAAGGATTGTGAGTGAGCACATGGCCATCCTGCGCATGGCAATGGGCTCTATTCCCAGTGTGGCTGAGGTTAGGGCGCGAAACCTTGCTTCCTCCTGTCTCACTCACCTGAGGATAATAGCCCCACCTTCACCTTGTCATAGTTTGCAATTATCCAATGGCAATACACTAGGTAACTCATCCATATGTATTGAGGCATCATGTAACTGATCAATATGTATTGAGCTCATTTGTATATCAAAGAGAATAAAAGAAACACACACAGCCAGCTCAGCCACTTGGAGGTTTGCAAAGGAGCAACTTCTCCCCTTTCTCTCTCCTCTCTATCTTTCTCCCTGAGGCCTGGCCCTTCGGTCAGGCCTTTCTGTCTCTCTCTCTTTTCCAATGCTAATACCTAGCGTTATCTACCTCCTTTAGTTTCTTATCTCCTTTCCTTCTGAGCTAGCATTATCCTCTGACCAGTGTAGTGTTAAATTGAAATCATTGGGTGGAATAGCCTGGATAGTAACGCCCAGTGGTTGGAGCAGGCTGTGGCTCCCGAATATTAATAATTGATTACTGACTCGGTTATTTACATCTCTAAAGCCAGGCCATTCATGCCCTTCGCGGGATCCAAAACTTCTATCCTGTTTCTATTTTCCTTCCTTAAAACTTCTCGAGGGCTGGGAGGTTTTAATCTTGAATTAAATAACCTGCAGTCAGATAAGAGGATTGTCATTTCAGGGGGACATAGAGGGAACAAAACCTAAGTACAGCCATTCAACCATAAACGGTCCTTATTGGACCCCTGTCGGGCGACCTTGTCCCCTCAGGAGGGTCTGTGCTTACCTACTCTGGGGTATCTTCAACATTAATCAATAGATAAGACATCCCCTAAGGCTATCATAGTTGGCCCATTTCTCAGTAACCCCATTTTCAAAAACAGCCTCTCAGTAGGGGGTATCTCTCTCCTTTTACCTCACCAGCAGCCATATTCCCTCTATCCCTTCAACTCCTCCATTCCCTATTACAAAACCTTCCTTATCCCCTGTACCTCTTGTTATATTTATTTGTTGGATTTAATATATTATTGGTGATTGCCAGGGATTTAATTTCTCAATCCCAAAATGAATTACTATAGTAAAATGGAATTTATGGTAGTTTGTTTTTACAATAGAGGGAAGATATTAAGGAAGAGAGAAAAAGGGAGAGAAAGAGGGAGAGGAAGCTCTGGCTTCCTCAGAGCCAGGTAGAAATTCTAAGCTCCAGCCAGGAGAAAGGAGTCTCAAGACTATGGACCTTTCCCCGAGGTTCACACCTTCAGAAAGGCAAGGAAACTAAGTCAGCCTTTACACTCACTACAATGACCATCTAAAAGGAATTATTAGTCTGAGGTTTCCTGCATGAGCTCCTCCAGGGGTCCAGTTCCACAGCCATATGCCTTCACTTCAAGTTTGAGTGTCTGTCTTCCAGTCTCTCCTCAAGTGTCTATCTTCACTCCAATTCTGATTGATCTGTTTCCCAGTCCAACTCTGAGTGACTGAATATCTTTTTCTCTTCCATCCTTGTGTGGCTCTGTTTCCTCAATTTAAAGACGTTTTTGTTTTTGTTACCTCCCCTAAATTTTCATGTCTATCAATCATAGCAGACACTCCTCTCCAGGACTGCCCACTCAATGTATGAAATGGGTGTCACACATTTTGTAGTTAATTAACACCTCTTTTGGTTAGTTAACACCTTTTTGTAGTTAAGATGGGTAGATCTACTTTAAATACTGAGTTAACACTTTGGAGATTAAAATCTAAAAATAGACAGGGGATTACAATTTAATCTTCACAATAAAGGAAGAGCTAAGTATCTTCATTATTACAATCAGGGGAGAGCTAAATCCAATCTTCACACTCTTCAATCCCTACAATTCCTTTAACTATTACATTCCCCAATCAAGGGACACCCCTTCCACGGCATTCCAAATTGCCTTCCAGAATGGTTGGATTAATTTACAACTCTATTTGTGTGTATTTCTTGTGCCAAACTCGATTTTTCAGTTCCTAATAGACAAAAAATTATATATGTATATAAATATATATAATATGTATAAAATTGGGTACATGCATTTATATACATATATATAATATATGTTTGGTATCCTTTTTTATAAATAACTAGTACTTTATATACAGGAGACTTCCAAAACATTTAGATTAATGAATGAATATGTTTTTTAGAATTATAGAATCTTAGGAAGAGACTTCAGAAATTATTTCCACTCCTTAACTTTTTTTAAACCCTTAACTTTTGTTTTAGAATTGATTAATAATAAGTATTTGTTCCAAGGCAGAAATGCAGTCAGGGCTAGGCAATTGAGTTAAGTGACTTATCTAAGATCACACAGCTATAAAGTATCTGAGGATAGAATTGAACTCAAGTCCTCCCAATTTCAAGTCTGGCACACTGAGCCATCTAATTGCCCCAAGCCTTTTAATATTTTTAAAAATTAATTTTAATATTCTTCAGTCAATGAAAATCTATCCTTTCTCCATCCCACCTCCCCACTCCACATTTAGAACAAAAAGAAAAATGAAACCTTTGTTACAAATATGCGTAGTCAAACAAAAAAAATTCCCCATTTGTTATGCCCCTCCAAAAATGTTTCAATCTGCACTCTGAATCCATGAATTCTCTAGCAGGAGTAGCATATTTCATTATGAGTCCTCTAGAATCATATTAATATCTTTATTTTAGAATTGATGTGTGTGTGTGCAAAGATCAATGAACTCATCCTGCATCATATAGTTAGTTAGAGGCACTGCTGTATAGGATTATAGATTTAGAGTTTGAAGGAATCTTAGAAGATAGGTTTTTAGAATCTGGTTTTCCTGACTTCTGGTACACTGCTTTTTTTTTTTTTGCTACATAGTCCCATGCTTCTGATTGAATTAGAGAGTATCTAAGATCCCTATCAATTCTAAATTCTATGATCCTAAGCGGTTGTCTCTTTCATATATGGAAATTTTTTTCTGATGAAAATGGGCAGAGATGGGAAGAGTTGTGATTCATATGTGATTAACATGAAGATTTTGAAAGTAACAGCTGGAAAATCCTGATTTCTAGAATTTTTTGCTGATTGTGGGGCAAATATATATGCATAGCTTTGTTATAGATGGCAGATAAATGTGGGTTTTAGTTTATCCTCTTGAAATAGAGGTGAGTCATCTCCCTGACCAATAGGGCTGTTGAGAGGGGTAGAGCTGAGCTGAGGTTGGGCTCCTAAAAGCTCAAAACTGAGAGCTGACTTCAGGAGAAACCTCTGGTCAGATGAGAAGAAACCTCAGGGTTTACACTGCCTTTTGCTGCTTGTAATAACTGACTGGGGAAAGACAGGCTTTGCATCTCCTTAATGAAGAGTTGACTGGAGGTAGAAAAGGCATTTGCCTTTACTGACACTGTCTGAGAGATAGAAACCCTTCACAGCCCATCCAAAGGCACAGGCTTGTAGTAGTTCTGCAGATCCCAGGTTTAGTTTTTTTTTTTATTTGAGCTGAAAGAGTATAATATTGACTCACAGTTCAGCCAAAGGAGCAGATCTGGAAAAGCTCTGTGTGTCCTAGACTTAGGGTTTCTACTATTCTTGAAAGAATAAAACACTTTTTCAGCAATCTAGAAGAGATAACTGGGGAGACCAGTATAGAAAAGGTGAGGTTTGGCTGGAGGGCAGAAGAGTGGCTGGAGCAAAGTAGAGTAATGATAAAAACGTGGTTGCCAAAATTGTAAAGGTTTTGGCCCAACTGTAAAGATAATTTTAGTGTTTTGACTTAAAATCTAGAATAAGTGGTCGCCATGGGAAATTCCCAAATATGAAAATACCGAAGTCAGCTGGGATTTATGGAGATTTAAATTAATAAATGAAGGAATTAAGGGGAAAGAGAGAGAGAGAGAAAGAGAGAAAGAGAGAGAGAGAGAGAGAGAGAGAGAGAGAGAGAGAGAGAGAGAGAGAGAGAGAGAGAGAGAGAGAGAGGCAGAGAAGCCAAGCAGTAGAAAAGGGCCTAGGCCAAAATAGCCTAGACCTGAGCCTAAGGGAGAGCGTCTGTATCAGTCTGTATCACTCACCACAAGATCATCTCCAAGCAAGCTCCAGTCCTTTGAACTCCGAACTCCAACTAACTCCAATTCCAACTAACTTCCAATCCAAACTAAATTTTATTGCCCAAACTGACTTCTCCTTTTAAAGAAATTTTCTCTTATGTCACATCCCCTAAATTTTCACATCTACCAATCATAGAAGATGCTTTTCCCCAGGACTGCCCATTCTTAGTTCTCATCTTCTTTTTTTCTCACCTTCTCTAGTTAGATAAAATCTACTGAGTACTTCATACCTCTTTTGTTAAGCTTTCCTTTTGTAAGTTGCTTGACCTTTTAGTGTTTAATTTAACCTTTATAGGTACTTAGCACCTTTTTGTATTAGATCTAAAAATAGACCTAGCTTAAGGTTCTAGCTTTATTATAATATGAGTTAGGGACTTTTCATTGTTCAATCAGGAGTTTGCAACTTTATCTTCCCCTAAGGCACTATCTGAGTAGGGTGGAGTAATTTTAAAAGTTCTCAATACATTCCTGATCAAGTACCTCCATTGTTAAAAATGGGGAATAGCTTAATCAAATCTTCTAAAGTATAGTCTGAGCAGTTTTAAGATTCACAGTAGCCAGTGGAGAAGCAGTCTCTTTTTTTATGATTCATAGATATCTTGTTTTCTCAATTACATGTAATAATAATTTTCAACAAGCATTTTCCAAAATTATTCCAAACTCCCTCCCTCCTTCCCTTCCCTCCCCTTTCCCAGAGATGGTAAGCACTTTGATCTGTATCATATGTGTATCATCACACAAAACACACTTCCATATTGGTCATTGTTGTAAGAGCACACTTATATAAAACCCAAATCCCAAAATAAAACCATAAATACAGTGATGTGGAAGATAGTATGCTTTGATCCTTACCTATTCGACTCAACAGCTCTTTCTCTGGAGATGAATAGTATTCCCCATCATAAATCCTTCAGAATTGGCCTGGATTATTCTGTTGCTGAGAGTAGCCAAGTTTTCAGTTGATCATTATACAATATTGCTGTTACTATATACAATGTTCTCCTGGTTCTGCTTATTTTGCTCTGCATCAGTTCCTGTAGATCTTTCCAGCTTTTGAGAACAATTGCAGACTATTTCTGAGGGAGACAAAGGACATGAAGGAATGAAGTTCAGAATTTTGAGTTGCTCTGGATACATTCATTCCCTATGTCTGTGCCTCTCTGCTGTGGGACTATAAATTTGTACCATTCCCCCCTCCTGGACACAGGGTGCATCAATGGAAGTGTGTACCCTTAGTTTATAGGTAGAACATCACGTTATTATTATTCTTGCCTTACCTTCTAATTAGCAAATATTTCTGATTCAGAGTTAATAGAATTGAGTAGGCTAGTTTGTTAAATGGGAAGCATTTTGGTGGGGGTTTAGGATCTAGTGTGTACAGTAGAATAAGCGTATCTCCCTACTATAATTAACACTAGAAATTTGATAGAGTGAGTTGTTACAGTGACTACAAAGGTGCTACCTATGGAAGTCCCACCCACTGACTCAAATAACTGGCATTCAAATTTAGGTTCAGATGAGGCAAATCAGAAAGAGAGAAGGGAGTAGCACATTAGTGATACACATGATTTCTTGATCACCATGTTCCAAGTGCAAGGGAGGAGAACACAAATAGTGTGGCATCTAAAGCTGTTCTAGTCTTAGGACTAGAGATCCTGTGGGTAAGAATTGATGCCTAGGAGATTGTATAGTTACTTGGTTTATTCACTGACTGACTGAGAGAATAAGTTTGGTCAGTGCCAACTATTTTTCAGACTTTATTTTCTCCCTGTGACATGGGAGAGTGAGCATGAAGTGCTCACTGGGGCAGTTTGATTAAATTCTCACATTGTTTAATGGGGGCAACAATGCATGAAAAGCTAGCTAGGTACTTTAGGAAAACATCATTGTTCTCTGGGCGGGTCCATCCCTTCCCGGATACTTTGGAATCTGCCATTGTGCTGCTGTCTCAAACACCTTTAGGTTGTAGTTTTGAAGATAGATCTCTTTGGAAAAAAAAAAAATCCATGAGCTCACCCTACATTTTCCTGCCTTCCCCATCATGAACATAACCAGAAGGGATCATAGAGATTATGAAACCATCCTTTTACAGCGAGAAAACTGAGGTTCTGAGAAATGACTTGCCTATGTTCACAGAGATGTTGAGTAGACTATCTGGTATTTAAAGTTAAATCTTCTGATTTTGAATCCCATGCCATTTCTCTTTTATATTGCTGCTTTCTCTCATCTGTCATATCAATGCTTCATCTGATACCTACAGTAAATTTTGATAAATAGCTTGCAGTAAGGAGAGTACCACTAGTCCTTTGAGGGCCATTTTCCGTTTTCCATGAACTTTTCACTTGTCCTCCTGATTTCTTTTAGGTTCGATTATTTATTTTTCCATTCCTGGATTTTTGGCTCCATGCAACTTGGAGGGGATTGAAACCTTAGAGTCTGCTCTTGAGGGGATCTAGGCACTGGGACTTCAGAACATTGACCTTTAGATTAGTGAAATCTTTTAGTGACTACTGCCTCCCACCTCTCTGAAGCCTTCATTGAGTCCCTCAGTTGTTAGTATTCTCCCTCTCCTCATTTTTTCTTGTCTTGAAGTTACTTGTGTTCACTCTCTCACTTAGAATTCAGTCTCCTTGAGGCCATGCTCTGTTTTTGTCCTTGTAGCATATAGTAGGTTTGCAGATGATTTAGCATTGTTCAGCAAATGTTTACTGAATGCATTTGCCATGTGACCTTAGGCAAGTCACTTAACTCTGTTTGCCTTAAAAAAATGTTTACTGAATGGAACTGAATTTGTGGTGTAGTGGAGGAAATATTGGCTTTGGAATTTGAAAAGCTGGATGTAATTTTGACTCTTCCACTTATTAAATGTGTTATTGTTATTTAGACATTTCAGTCATGGCACTCTCTTTGTGAACCCATTTGGGATTTTTTTGGCAAAGATAATGGGGCTGTTTGTCATTGCCAGATGAGAAAACTGAGGCAAACAGGGTTAAGTGACTTGCCCAAGGTCACGTAACTAGTAAATGTTTAAGGACAGATTTGAACTCAGATCTTCCTGGTTCCAGATCTGGCTCTCTCTGTAGTATGGTGTCACCTAGCTGCCCATATTAAGTGCATATCCTTGGATAAATCTCATCTCCTCTAATTCCTTCCTTCCTTCCTTCCTTCCTTCCTTCCTTCCTTCCTTCCTTCCTTCCTTCCTTCCTTCCTTCCTTCCTTCCTTCCTTCCTTCCTTCCTTCCTTCCTTCCTTCCTTCCTTCCTTCCTTCCTTCCTTCCTTCCTTCCTTCCTTCCTTCCTTCCTTCTTTCCTTCCTTCCTTCCTCCCTCCCTCCCTCCCTCCCTCCCTCCCTCCCTCCTCCCTCCTCCCTCCTCCTCCTTCCTTCCTTCCTTCCTTCCTTCCTTCCTTCCTTCCTTCCTTCCTTCCTTCCTTCCTTCCTTCCTTCCTTCCTTCCTTCCTTCCTTCCTTCCTTCCTTCCTTCCTTCCTTCCTTCCTTCCTTCCTTCCTCCTTCCCTCCCTCCCTCCCTCCCTCCCTCCCTCCATCCCTCCCTCCCTTACCTTCCATCCTAGAATCAATACTGTATATTAGTTCTAAGGCAAAAGAGCCATAAGGGCTAGGCAATGGGGGTTAAGTGACTTGCCCAGGGCCATACAGCTAGGAAGTGTCTGAGATCAGATTTGAACCCAGAACATCCCATCTCTGGACCTGGCTCTCAATCCATGGGGCCACCTAGCTTTCACCTCTATCTAATTTCTTCCTGTAAAGAATAAGTCCCTTGATCAGATAGCCTCAGGTACCCCCATCTAGCTCTAGAGCTAAAGCCCAATGAATTAGAATCCGATTGGAAGGTGACTTTCTAGCTTTATGTGGTACCTATAATTGTTACTTCTAGGAACCCAGAAGGAGTGGCTGGGTACAGTAGCTTTGGTGTGTTGTCTAGTTCAGTGGTCTCTAACCTTTATTTCGGGGGGGGGGGATGTCAAAAATATTCACAGACCTTCCCCACTCCTCACGGGATCACAGTTGTACTTTTAATATCCATTGATGGAGAAAATAAATTGGTGAGGACAGAAAACTGCTGTGAGTTTTGCCATACTTTTAAATAATTTGGTATTTTGCTAACTACATGCATTTGAAAAATAGTCAAGCCTATATGTGTGAGACATATGGTTTACTCAGTCTGCAGGAGATATGTTTGCTTGTTTATCATACTGAGTCATTTAATGAGTTAGCGGCTGGGACTATTTTGCAGCTTTTGGAGATGGGAAGTCTAGGTGAAGCAATGAAATGTTCACCCTTCGAGCTGGCTCTGTATCCAGTTTGCTTTTGTATTTATTTTCCATTTCAATTTAAATATAAGTGCCAAAAATCCACTTTCATCCATTATAAACTTGCTTCATATTCTGTTAGAGCTAAATAAAGATCAGGATGACAATGTGCTTGGTGCACTTATAGATTGGTTCCTGCCACTGAGGAACCAATGGTCTAGAACCTGGGGAATTAGAGGAGCCCCAGTTAACACTGCAGGTTCAAAGAGGAGTCTGTGCCATTTTCCTGTGTGGGGGCAATGACATACTCTGGGATATCTCCTTGGGGAGCTGCGATATGATAGAAGGGAGGTATAGAAGAATCATTACCATCCTTTTGGGCAAGGCATTCGCATTTCATGACCAGGCTTGGACCATGAGAGGGAGGAGGACCAAAGTTTCTTCCCTTCCCCTTCCTCCTCCAACTTCCAATTTGGGTACAAGTTAGAGACTTCATTCTAGCCCATTGGCTAGAGTACAAGGTCTCTCGTGCCCATGGAGGGGGTTGGGGTAGAGAGGGGAGGGATGGAGTGAGAAGGGAGGAAAAATGGGGGACTGTAAATTCCAATAGGATTTCCAACACAGACGTGTTGTCAGGACAAGGCAGGGTAGCTCTATTGAACAGAACAGTTCATGCATGAAAGCAGACTGTGCCAATTCTATAGAGCAGGTCCCCTGTATCACCAGACTTCTCCCACTAACAAAGTTATCTTTCCCCAATCTGCTTAGCCAAAGCAGAGAATATACTTCCTGTTCTTGTGCTGAGTTCACAGAAAGGATCAGGCCTCTGACATTAATCCAGGCTAGGCTTGGAGGCCTGGATGGAGAGCTGTCTTGTCCTTCCATCACCTCTGAGAGCCAAGGGAACAAGCTTTAGAGATCTGGGCAAAAATAGAAGGGCAAAGATGGGAATTTTGTTCTGGATGCCAATGGGGATGGGACAGAAAAAAACCAAAATGAAACAGGAAGGGTATTGGTGGGAAAGAGGATGGGTGCAGTACCAATGGATCCCTTTTTTCCTTGATGAAGTTAAGATATAATTCATTTCATTTTGACGCCATTACAGTATATGCCTCCTGATTATCTTTTTGAGAAAAAGTGTTTATTGTATAACAGCATAAGGTGCCTGTGCTGTACACATATTTTGAATTTTCTTTTATTGATAATGAGCCCTTTATTCTAACTATTTTTTTATCCTCCTCCCCTAGATTCATTTTGTATCAAAGTCACTTAATGTAATTCAGTGGAATGAATGCTAAATCAGGAATCATAGGGCTCTCCCACTTCCTATGTTCCTTTGGCAAGCTACTTCACTGTTCTCTGTCTGAGTTTCCTTATTTGGAAAATGAGGGGTTTCGATTAGATGATCTCTAAGGTTCTATCCAGCTCTAGAACCTATGTGGGCTTTAAAATATATGTTGTCTTCATCTAAAGGGCCTTCGCAAGTTAATAGAATTTCTCTACCTCTTCATCCCCAGTAACAGATGTTGGCAGATAAGCTATAATTATCATTTTAGTGATCTGCTTATTTGTGATCATCATATCAGCAGGAACACTGCAGTGGGAGATAATCATTCCAATGAAATGATGCTTCTTGTTGCCTCTGGATGCATGATCTGATCCAAACCAATCCAATCAAATGAGAATTTATTAGGGGCAGCTAGGTGGCTCAGTGGATTGAGAACCAGGCCTAGAGATAGGAGGTTGTGGGTTCAAATCTAACCTCAGGCACTTCTTAGCTATGTGACCCTGAGCAAGTTACTCAACCTTCATTGACCAGTCCTTAGTGCTCTTCTGCCTTGTCACCAATATACATAATTGATTCTAAGATGGAAAATAACAGTTTTAAGTATATATAAAAATGGATTTATTAAATGACTTCTCTGTATAAAATACATGTGTGCGAGATGCTTAAGATACAAAGACAACAATAAAAACAATATTTCCTGACCTCATAGTGCTTACATTCTACTGAGGGGCAGTGAGGTGGGCAGGCAATTAATATTTAAAACCAAAGATAAAACCAGCTCCACCAACTCACTTATTTGCCTCTTCACAGATAATCTATGAGCCATCTTTGAATTTAACTGAAGTTTTCTTATATCTTTTAGTTTCATTTATAGCAAAAATATCATATTAATCTCATACCCTTCCTTTGATAGTATGTGGACTTATTGGTTATTGTGCAAAGTTATTACATTTAGAATATTAACAGTTAAGTTGAAATTTATAGATTAAAAAATACAATTGTGATCACTTTCTGCTGTGCTTTTTGACAATCTATCATTGTTACTATGGAAACCAAAGGTTTTAGGGGCCAGAGGGACATTTGTAACTTTTCTTCTTTTTGTGGATTGCTTCCATAACCAAAGATTTAATGGGAGGGGGTCATATATGCTGATGGAGAGCATCTCCAGCTTTCTCTGAAGAGCTCTTCATCTCTACTCAAAGCCATTCCAACATGGCAGACTCTGCCATGAGCTGCCAGAGCTCACACAGCATGGCATGGATTTTGTGAAAGCAGGATCACTCCCACGCCATGACCAGGTGCTGGAATGTAGCATCCCAGCTTAGACTTCTACAGGGCACTCGCTTCCCTGGAAAGCACTGAATACTAGTGTGCTCAGGTTTCTAGGGGTAACTGACAGTTTCTAGTACTGTTATTTATGACCTTCCCCATCTAGTTTATTTGTCATTTTCAATAAACCACATTTTAGCTCTTAGAAAAGAGATTTATGGGGACAGCTGGGTAGCTCAGTAGATTGAGAGCCATACCTAGAGATGGGAGGTCCTGGGTTCAAATCTGGCCTCAGATACTTCCCAGCTGTGTGGCCCTGGGCAAGTCACTTGACCCCCATTGCCTAGCCCTTACCACTCTTCTGCCTTGGAACCAATACACAGCATTGATTCCAAAATGGAAGGTAATGGTTTAAAAAAAAAAGAAAAGAAAAGACATTTACCTAGAAAATATAGGAAGCACGATAGTCTCAAAATGATCTCTCCTAACTGGGCACATTTCTTCCTTGAATATACAAGATCCTTGTGGATAATGGGCATAAATTTAAAGAACACACACACACACACACACACACATATATATATACATATATACACATACATATATATGTGTATATATGTATATATATGTATATATATATATATAAATACTAGCAGCATTGGTGAACCATTCTTGAAGGATGGGAATAGGTGCAGCTACAGGGACATAGGGAGAGATTATTCTGAGTATAAGCAAAAATATACCATCACACAAAGGTAGGAGAGAACACATCTATAAAATGGGCTTCTAATGATAATGCCCCTTTCCAGTTCTAAATCTATGAACCTGTGATCTAATTCACAGGATCAGGGGCATAGAGTACTTGATGGGGAGGGTCCTGAAATAAATTCTTGTTGACTCTTGGTCTTCCACATGAATCATGGGCTCTCCTACCTCTATGCCTTATGCTCTCTGTGCATGGAGTGTCTTTCCTCTGCCAAATTACTTTCCCTTTGGACCTCGCCTAGAACTTTCCTTTGCAACTTTCAGATGTATTGATGTATTTCCATGCCTGGCTATCTATGTGGGTACCGGACCACCTTATTGATCTGTTAGTTCTATGAATACAATGATCATTTTTTCTAAACTCCTTTTCTCTTCAGTGTTCTGGCTAAGGCAGGTACTTAATAAATATTTATTGATTGAATACATGAAAAAAAGCTTGAAGAATATACTTGATTTAACCTTAGTTTCTTTTCCTCATTTGACTAGAGCAGAGACTCCTGGATCGCTGAAGCCTAAAAAGGAAACCTAGTTACTTCCCCCCAACGTGCTCAGACTCTGCTAATCCCACTGAAAGATGATTGCTGGGAGGATGGATTTCATCCATTGATTTGATCTATTTTGTGATATTGAGTGAGCTCATTTCTTGCATTTGCATCAATGTACCACTAGGTGGCCTCCGCACTACACGGCGCTAGCCATGGGTCTTGGCAGGACCAAAAAGAGATGTGGAATTCTAGCTCAGGCACTGCTCCCTGGAGGACTCCTCCGATTCCCCTCCCCCATGCCTGGCAAAATAAAGATAACAAGACATCCACTTATGATGATAAAAGCAAGCTTCTATTTTTACCTTCTATCACTTATTCTATTTGGAGCTTGCTGGGGTAAATACACAGGGGTTTGCAATCTGAAGTCCCTCCTTGAGTCTGAGATATATTTCTACTCCAGCATCTCTCAGAGCACAGAGGGAAAAGTCAGGGGGGACAGGGAGAAGGGGCTCCCTGCCTCCTCTGGAGTCTTCCTTCAGCTCCTCCAGTAACAAAGGGCTCGTCTTGCATACATCTCCCCCCATTTCCAGGCAGCTGAGGGAAGAGGGTCTTGGGCATAAAACGAGAGATGCTCAGTGGGAACTTGGGAGAAAAAAAATGGCCCCTACTGGTCAGCTCCATTAAAGGGCCACTGTTAGAGTGGAGGCATTTACTACAGATGCTATATTAAAGTGGCAGGCTGTCTGCCCAAGGGCTCAGTTTCTGGAGGGTAATTTGTGGCTGTTTGCTGTCCTCAGGATGCCTTGGGAACTGTGACCATAGTGTTCTTGACAGGAAACTGCATATGGTGCATGGCGAGCAGGGAGCCTGGCTCCAGCTCAGGGGGGGCTCTGTTCGGAGGCTGTTACCAATCAATCCTTTCAGAGAAGGGGTTGACTGGAAGCCAGAGAAGCACTAGTGTGACTTGACCTCAAAGAGAGTTGGGCAGACTGCCCTGGGATCTGTTTTGCTTGGGGGTGGGAAGGAAGGTGGTGGAGACCAGAGGCACAAGCAAACCTTGGAAGGAAGCACAATGTAGTGGAAATATTCATGAACTGGCAAGTCAGTAGACCTGCTCTGACACTAACTGGCCGCCTCTGGAGCCATAAGGGATTCTCTCACATAGGGCCAAAATAGTTGGGATTGAGAGGAACAGGCAATGGTGGCAAAGAGGGCAATGTGGGTACAGCTGTACTGAGAGAGGAGACAACTTGTCTCCCAGAGAGTTATTCCTTTGCAGGTTTGGGGAGAAAGGCAGAATCCAGGAGAGGATGCCATGAACATCTTCTTACCTTTCCTGGGTTTGAATTTCCTTCGAATCATTGTCCTATTCCCAATCTGAAGACTTTGGTAGACAGAGTTTGAGCAGTCGTCTTTTCTCTTCATCATCTGTCTTTAGTGGCAGACCTAACTTTTCTTTATCCTTCTTTTGCTTTCAACATACTCCACTTGCCTTAAAAAAAAAAAAGTCCTCCTTCTTGTCTTTAGTATTTTCCACAAGGCTTAACTTATTCTGGATTTTTTCATCCTAATATTATCCTTGTAAGATCTTCTCATTTTTTAATATTCACTGATAGTTACTTGACCTCAGTTTCATCTCTTGTAGACACCCTTCTAAAATCAAAGTTTAGAGATGAAGATACTTCTCTTTAGACACCTTTTCTTGTTTTTCTTTCTCATTTATAACTATCAGATTTTTTTCTTGAGTTAATTGCCCTTTTTATTTTTATTTTTTGAAAATTTCATTTATTTAGTCAATTAAGAATATTTTTCCTTGGTTACAAGAGTCATGTTCTTTCTCTCCCCTTTCCCCACTCCCTCCCATTGCTGACACATAATTCCACCGGGTTTTACATGTGTTTTTAATCAAAACTTATTTCCATATTGTTGATGTTTGCATTAGGGTGATCATTTAGAGTCTATATCCCCAATCATATCCCTATCGACCCATGTGATCAAGCAGTTGTTTGTCTTCTGTGTTTCTGCTCCCACAGTTCTTTCTTTGGATATGGATAGCGTTCTTTATCATAAATCCCTCCGAATTATTCTGGATCATTGCATTGCTACTACTTGAGAAGTCCATTACATCTGATTGTACCACAGCTCTCCTGGTTCTACTCCTTTCACTCTGCATCAATTCCTGGAGGTCATTCCAGTTCACATGGAATTCCTCCAGTTCATTATTCCTTTGACCACAATAGTAGTCCATCATCAACATATATCACAATTTGTTCAGCTATTCCCCAATTGGAGGGTATCCCCTCATTTTCCTACATGCCCTTTTAAAAACAAAACTAAACCTTACGCTTTGTCTTAGTAATAACTCTAAGACAGAAGATTCCCAGGGTCACCCAGGAAATGTCTAAGGTCAGAATTGAACTCAGATCCTCTTGACTCCCAGCCTGATGTTCTATCCACTGTCTACTAATTGCCTTTTTAGTCTCAAAGTCTTTGTCATGGGACCCTCCAGTTTCTGAAGGAATGGGCAATAGAAAGTTTTATGGTAGGTGTGAACAAGTTGGGTATAAACATGTTTTTTAACATTTACAGGGCATCATGTGATCTTTGGTACCATTAAAGAATGGAAGAAACCAACAAAGTATTACTGAGTGCTCTAACCCACACTTATCATTAAAGTCTATAATGCAAATGATGCAGGAGTTTTCAGGAAAAGATGTCACAAACAACCTCATCTGCTCTATCAGACTATCTTCTGTCCTCTACTTTGTCCTTTCAGAAAGACATTTTGATAGCTATGGAATCATTGATGAAGAAATTCAATCTAAGAGAAATATCTCCCTTTGGAATAATGAAGTAACTTAGATCGGGGTAAAGACGGAACAGGAACAGATTATTAATAAACTAGACACAGAAAGGGTCCTTCAACAAGAAGAGCCTAGAAATTGTAGCAATGCTATTATCAGATGTCCTTCATTCTCCTTCGGTGGTACATATTTTAGTACATTATCAGAGGCATCATTAAATGAGCATCTCCAAAAGAAGACTCTTTAGCACTCAAATATTGCCAAATACTCATATTTGATTTCTAGGAAGTTTTGAACACTAGTTTTAATATTTGTAAAAATGAATCAATTTTTCATACTATCCTGATTTTATTTCTAAAAATCTATGAGAACTTCAGCTGTAGTATTTAGGTGAATTTTTAAAACCTGCTTATATTAAACCATTCTCAGGAAGCAACCCAGAATCAAAGATGGGCCCATCCTTGTACCTATAGAGAAATAACAAAGGAAGACACACTATTTTTTTTTCAGATTCCAACAAATGATATGTATATCACTTTTCAGAAAGTATTTAGATCAATAATATGGAAATAGGTTTTGATCACTGACACATGTAAAACCCAGTGGAGTTGAGTGTTAGCTAGGGGAAAGGAACCAGGGGAAGGGGAGGGAAAGAACATGAATCATGTAACCATGGAAGAATATTCTAAATTAATTAATTAAATAAAGTTTTCAATAAAAAAGAAAGTATTTAGATCCAGTGACACATCCTCTGCAAATTTTAACTCACTATTACTGAAATATAATACTGTTAATGTAGGAAATCTGTTCTTGGACCTTTTCACTCATAAAAGTTTGGACTCATCTGTTGCACTGTGGTCAGACAGCTCTGGCAGCAAATGGCATTAGGTATTGGGTATGTAAAAGAGTTGACCTAGAGGGATATATTTTCATGACCATTTTCAGTGTCAATCAACCATTTAACTATGTCCCAAAGAAGAAGTACCTTTCTGACTTCCAGTCAAGATGGTTGCTTAGAAGCAGCGAAAGTTCAGACCTTGGAAACCCTTTCTTACCGATTGCAAACTGAGTGCTCCTAGGACACCGAAATTCAAGCTGAACAACAGGACAGACCTGGGGAACCCTCCTCCTGGACCTGGATCAAAAGGTATGGCCTCCCAAAAGCCAGAACCCTAGATCACTTGGATCTAAGGAGTAGGCAGAAGGAAAGTCCCAGGACCCATCTCCCCCAACCCAGAGTGCTGAGCCCATGGCAGCAGCGGGAACCTCAGGGCCGGCAAAAGGGCCTCAGGGCTGGCTTTTCTGAAGGATTCACCTTGAAAGCAACCTGAGCCAGTCTCCGGGGTGCCCAACACAGATGGCAGGGAAACATAGAGAGAAGGGGGAAGCCTGTAGCCCCCTGGCTGGGTCCTTCCATCTGAGTCTCAAGGGAGGTTCCGGCTTTAGGGCACCAGCTGAACCCAATCCCATCAGGAGCCCTCAGAGCTACTGAAAGGACAGAAACCTCAGGGCCAGCAAAGGGGTTGCTCCGAAGAGCTTACCTTGAAAGCAACCTGGGCCAATCTCTGGGCATCCAACACAGATTGTGGAGGAGGAGGTTTTTTGGTTCGGGGATCATTCGGCCCACACCAGCTGAACCTAATCCCATCAGGAGCCCTCAGAGCCCAGGGAGGCCATAACCCCTCCCCCCTTAGAGAGCAGGGTCTTCTGAAAAAACAGAAACCTAGAGGTAGAGTCAAGAAGGACAGCCTAGAAGGAGCATAGACCTGGCAGCCTGGCCAGAGCTTTGGAGATCCTCCATATTTGCTCCAGCCGTCCAGGAAGTTTAGAACTCAGAGCAAACCTAGCCCAACCAAGCTGAACTTAATCCCATCAAAAGTCTCCAGAACTCAGGGAAGCCCAGGCTCCCCACCCATCCTCATTGACTGCTGGACTTTAAGCCAATCAAAAGCCTCCCGAGGACAGGGAAGCTCAAACCCCCAACAACCCTCCCTCAGAGACTACACCAAGAGATCTTCTGTTAAAGCTCCAAGAGGGGGTACTGATAGAAGTCCGCAAAAAAACAAAAAAATGAGAGGAACAAGAACACAGACAAATATGGGGAGTAAAGAAGGGGTGAATTTGAGCAAACAACAGAAAAAGAAGAAAGAAACTACAATAGAGAGCTACTACTCAGCAAATGGAACAGAGGGGGAGAGATCAGCAAACGATAAACCAGAAACCCCAGCTAATTGGATACAGGCTGTCGAAGAACTCAAAACACAACTAAGAGAGGCTGAAGACAATTGGGAAAAGAACTTAAAAATTAAGATAAGTCATCTGGAAACAGAGGCACTTGAACTAAAATGAGAAAATAGCATCTTGAAAGCCAAAATCAACCAGCTGGAAAATGAGGCAAAGGAGATGAAAGATGAGGCAAAGGAGATGAAAGACGAGGTAAAGAGGATGAAAGACGATCTTCAAAGAAAATCAGACCAGAAGGAAAAGGATGACCAAAAGGCCAGAGATGAAATCCAATCTTTAAGAACCAGAATAAAACAACTAGAATCAAGTGACCTCACAAGGCAGCAGGACACTATAAAACAAAACAAAAAGAATGAAAAAATTGAGGAAAATGTGAAGCATCTCATTCCCAAAACAGACGATTTAGAAAATCGTTCAAGGCCCTTTGATACAGCCATAGCACTGCTGGGTCTGTACCCCAAAGAGATAAGGGACAAAAAGACTTGAACAAAAATATTCATAGCTGCACTCTTTGTGATGGCCAAAAATTGGAAAACGAGGGGATGCCCATCAATTGGGGAATGGCTGAACAAATTGTGGTATATGTTGGTGATGGAATATTATTGTGCAAAAAGGAATAATAAAGTGGAGGAGTTCCATGGAGACTGGAACGACCTCCGGGAAGTGATGCAGAGCGAGAGGAGCAGAACCAGGAGAACATTGTACACAGAGACAAACACACTGTGGCATAATCGAACATAATGGACTTCTCCATTAGTGGCAGTGTAATGTCCCTGCACAATCTGCAAGGATCAAGGAGAAAAAAACACTATCCATAAGCAGAGGACAAACTGAGGGAGTAGAAACACCGAGGAAAAGCAACTGCCTGACTACAATGGCTGAGGGGACATGACAGAGGAGAGACTCTAAACAAACACTCTAATGCAAATACTAACAACATGGCAATGGGTTCGAATCAAGAACACATGCGATACCAGTGGAATCACGCGTCGGCCACGGGGGGTGGGAGGGAGGAAAAGAAAATGATCTTTGTCTTTAATGAAAAATGCATGGAAATGATCAAATAAAATACTATAAAATTAAAAAAAAGAAAAGAAAATCGTTCAAGAAGAGACAATTTAAGAATAATTGGACTACCAGAAGACCACGACAAAAGAAAAAGCCTAGACATAATACTAGAGGAAATTATCTAGGAAAACTGTCTCGAGATCCTAGAACAAGAGGGGAAAGTGGAGATTGAAAGAATCCACAGATCACCCCCTGTATTTAATCCCCAACTGACAACACCAAGAAATGTTATAGCCAAATTAAAAAACAATCAGATGAAAGATATTATAAGCTGCCAAGAAGAAGCCATTCAGATACCATGGAAACACGGTGAGGTTAACACAGGATCTGGCTGCATCCACACTGAAGGACCGAAAGGCATGGAATACGATATTCTGGAAAGCAAGGGAACTAGGTCTACAACCAAGAATAAAATACCCATCAAAACTGACTATATTCTTATAGGGGAAAGTATGGTCATTCAACACAACAGAAGAATTCCAAGCATTCATAAATAAAAGACCAGACCTGAACAGAAAATTTGATGTCCAACCACCGAACTCAAGAGAATCATCAAAAGGTAATTAAAAAAAGAGGGGGAAAAACAAACAAAACAACAACAAAATTTTTTAAGAGACTCAATAAGTTAAAATGATATGTATCCCTATAAGAAAAGAGGTCATTGGTAACTCTTAAAAACTGTTGCTATCACCTGAGCAGCTAGAAGAATTACACTCAGAGGGAACAATGACAAACTGTATAGGATGAAAGGACAAGACATAAATAGGTATATAGATATATGCATGCATAAATACATATACATGTGTATGTATATATATTTATATATACATGACTAGAGCTAAAAAAAGAGGTTGTGACCAAAAGAAATGGGAAAAGAAACAAATGGGGGTAAATTTATATGTCACAAAGAAGATCATGGCAGGAGGGGGGAGAACATCGATACACTGGAAGGGTAAAGAGGTTGGAGATAGGAAATACACAACTCTTACGTACTCTGAAACTGACCCAAAGAGGGAAGAACAATCCAATCCATTGGGGAAGAGAATAGATTTGCACCATATAGGGGAGTAGAAGGGTAAAAAATAGACTGGTGGGGAGGGAAGCAGTACAAGGGAGTGAGAGGGTGGGGGGGAAATTTTAAAAAGACTACAGGGGAAAATAAGGGAGGGAATAAGAAGGGAGGGGGGTAGAAAGGGAAGTAAAATAAGGGGGGGGAACTAGGGGGACTGACTATAAACAAACATTGGTATAGAAGGAAATAGTGAAAGAAGAAAAGGCAGGACCAGGAATAGAAATCAAAATGCTGGGAAATAAACAGCTAGTAATCATAACTCTGAATGTGAATGGAATGAACTCACCCATAATACGCAAGCGAATAGCAGAGTGGATTAGAATCCAAAACCCTACCATATGCTGTCTGCAAGAAACACACACGAGGAAGGTAGATACAGATAGGGTGAAAGTAAGAGGATGGAGCCAAATCTATTGGGCATCAAATGATAAAAAGAAGGCAGGAGTAGCAATCATGATATCGGACAAAGCCAAAGTAAAAATAAATCTAGTTAAAAGAGATAGGGAAGGTAATTACATCCTGATAAAAGGCAGTATAGACAATGAGGAAATATCTGTACTCAATATGTATGCACCAAATGGCAGAGAATCCAAATTTTTAAAGGAGAAACTAGAGGAGCTCAAGGATGAAATAGATAGAAACACTATACTAGTGGGAGATCTGAACCTTCCCCTATCCGAACTAGATAAATCAAATAAAAAAACAAATAAGAAAGAGATGAGAGAAGCAAATGAAATCTTAGAAAAATTAAAATTAGTAGACATATGGAGAAAAATAAATAGGGACAAAAAGGAATACACCTTCTTTTCAGCAACACATGGTACATTCACAAAAATTGACCATGTACCAGGGCACAAAATCATTGCAAACAAGTGCAAAAGGACAGAAATAATAAATGCAACTTTCTCAGATCACAATGCAATAAAAATAATAATTAGTAAGGGTACATGGATAGATAAATAAAAAATTAATTGGAAATTAAACAATATGATTCTCCAAAACCAGCTAGTTAAAGAACAAATCGTAGAAACAATAACTTCATGGAAGAAAATGACAATGGTGAGACATCCTTTCAAAACCTATGGGATGCAGCCAAAGCAGTACTCAGGGGGAAATTTATATCCTTGAGTTCATGTATAAACAAATTAAGAAGGGCAGAGGTCAATGGATTGGGAGTGCAAATTAAAAAACTAGAAAGTGAACAAATTAAAAACCCTCAGATGAAGACTAAATTAGAGATCCTAAAAATCAAAGGAGAAATTAATAAAATTGAAAGTCAAAGAACTATTGATTTAATAAATAAGACTAGAAGCTGGTACTTTGAAAAAACAAATAAAATTGACAAAGTACTAGTCAGTCTAATTAAAAAAAGGAAAGAAAAAAACCAAATTGACAGTATCCAAGATGAAAAGGGAGACCTCACCTCTAATGAAGAGGAAATCAAGGCAATCATTAAAACTACTATGCCCAATTATATGGCAAAAAATATGGCAATCTAAGTGATATGGATGAATACTTACAAAAATATAAATTGCCTAGACTAAAAGAGGAAGAAATAAATTACCTAAACAACCCCATATCAGAAAAAGAAATTGAACAAGCCATCAAAGAACTCCCTAAGAAAAAATCCCCAGCTCCAGATGGATTTACAAATGAATTCTATCAAACATTAAAAGAAAAGCTAACCCCAATACTATACAAACTATTTGACAGAATAAGCCAAGAAGGGGTTCTACCAAATTCTTTTTATGACACAAACATGGTACTGATCCCAAAGTCAGGCAGGTTAAAAACAGAGAAAGAAAACTATAGGCCAATCTCCCTAATGAATATAGATGCAAAAATCTTAAATAGGATACTAGCAAAAAGACTCCAGCAAGTCATCACAAGGGTTATCCACTACGATCAGTTAGGATTCATACCAGGAATGCAAGGATGGTTCAATATTAGGAAAACCATCCACATAATTGACCATATAAACAAGCAAACTGACAAAAATCACATGATTATCTCAATAGATGCAGAAAAAGCCTTTGACAAAATACAACACCCATTTCTATTGAAAACACTAGAAAGTATAGGAATAGAAGGGCCTTTCCTAAAAATAATAAACAGTATATACCTAAAACCATCAGCAAACATCATCTACAATGGGGAAAAACTCAAAGCCTTCCCAATAAGATCAGGAGTCAAACAAGGATGCCCATTATCACCTTTATTATTTAATAATGTACTAGAAACACTAGCAGTAGCAATTAGAGAAGAAAAAGAAATTGAAGGTATTAAAATTGGTAATGAGGAGACCAAGGTGTCACTCTTTGCGGATGATATGATGATTTACTTAAAGAATCCTAGGAGGGCAGCTGGGTAGCTCAGTGGATTGAGAGCCAGACCTAGAGACGGGAGGTCCTAGGTTCAAATCTGGCCTCAGACACTTCCCAGCTGTGTGACCCTGGGCAAGTCACTTGACCCCCATTGCCTAACCCTTACCACTCTTCTACCTTGGAGCCAATACACAGTATTGACTCTTAAGACAGAAGGTAAGGGTTAAAAAAAAAAAAGAATCCTAGGGAATCAACCAAAAAGCTAATCGAAATAATCAACAACTTTAGCAAAGTTGCAGGATATAAAATAAACCCACATAAGTCATCAGCATTTCCATATATCTCCAACCCAGTTCGGCAGCAAGAATTAGAAAGAGAAATTCCATTTAAAGTCACCTAAGACAATACAAAATACTTAGGAATCTATCTGCCGAGACAAACACAGGAACTATATGAACACAACTACAAAACGCTCTCCACACAATTAAAACTAGGTCTAAACAATTGGAAAACATTGATTGCTCCTGGGTGGAATGAGCTAACATAATAAAAATGACCATCCTACCCAAATTTATATATCTATTTAGTGCCATACCCATTGAACTACCAAAAAACGATTTTACTGAATTAGAGAAAACTATAACAAAGTTCATTTGGAAGAATAAAGGATCAAGGATATCCAGGGAAATAATGAAAAAAAAAATACAAAGGAAGGTGGCCTTGCAGTCCCAGATCTCAAACTATATTACAAAGCAGCGGTCATCAAAACAATTTGGTACTGGCTAAGAGATAGAAAGGAGGATCAGTGGAATAGACTTGGGGAAAATGACCTCAGTAAGACAGTCTTTGACAAACCCAAAGACCCCAGATTTTGGGACAAAAATCCAGTATTTGATAAAAACTGCTGGGAAAATTGGAAGACAGTGTGGGAGAGATTAGGTTTGGATCAACACCTCACACCCTACACCAAGATAAACTCAGAATGTGTGAATGATTTGAATATAAAGAAGGAAACTATAAGTAAATTAGGTGAACACAGAATAGTATACATGTCAGACCTTTGGGAAGGGAAAGATCTTAAAACCAAGCAAGACTTAGAAAGAGTCACAAAATGCTAAATAAATAATTTTGACTACATCAAATTAAAAAGTTTTTGTACAAACAAAACCAATGTAATTAAAATTAGAAGGAAAGCAACAAATTGGGAAACAATCTTCATAACAAAAACCTCTGACAAAGGTCTAATTACTCAAATCTATAAAGAGCTAAACCAGTTGTACAAAAAATCAAGCCATTCTCCAATTGAAAAATGGGCAAGGGACATGAATAGGAAATTTTCAGTTAAAGAAATCAAGACTATTAATAAGCACATGAAAAAGTGTTCTAGATCTCTTATAATCAGAGAGATGCAAATCAAAACAACTCTGAGGTATCACCTCACACCTAGCAGATTGTTCAACATGACAGCAAAGGAAAGTAATGAATGCTGGAGGGGATGTGGCAAAGTAGGGACACTAATGCATTGCTGGTGGAGTTGTGAATTGATCCAACCATTCTTGAGGGCAATTTGGAACTATGCCCAAAGGGCAATAAAAGAATGTCTACCCTTTGATCCAGCTATAGCACTGCTGGGTTTGTACCCCAAAGAGATAATAAGGAAAAAGACTTGTACAAGAATATTCATAGCTGCACTCTTTGTGGTGGCCAAAAATTGGAAAATGAGGGGATGCCCTTCAATTGGGGAATGGCTGAACAAATTGTGGTATATGTTGGTGATGGAATATTATTGTGCAAAAAGGAATAATAAAGTGGAAGAATTCCATGGAGACTGGAACAACCTCCAGGAAGTGTTGCAGAGTGAGAGGAGCAGAACCAGGAGAACATTGTACACAGAGACTAATACACTGTGGTACAAGAGAACATAATGGACTTCCCCAGTAACGGCTTTACAATGTCCCTGAACAACCTGCAGCCATCTATGAGAAAAAAACAAACAAAACTATCCTCAAGCAGAGGACAAACTGAGAGAGTAAAAACACCAAGGAAAAGCAACTGCATGACTACAGAGGTTGAGGGGACATGACAGAGGAGAGATGTTAAATGAGCTCCCTAATGCAACAAGGAAATGGGTTCAGAGCAAGGACACATGTGATACCCAGACGAATTGCTCGTCGGCTAGTGAAGGGTGGGGGGAGGGGAGGAAAAGAAAATGATCTGTTTCCAATGAACAATGTATGAAAATGACCAAATGAAATAATGTTTTAAAAACTAAGGAAAAAAAAAAGAAGTATCTTTCTAACACTATCTGTATGAAATAAGATGAGAACTTGCCTGCCTTCCAGCTGGAGACTTTAGGTATATTATGGTCAAAGTCTTGTTTCTCACACTGAGCTAAAATCTTAGAAGACTGAAAAATGAGGAATGTGTGTGTCAGCAAACGTTAGAAGAATTTTACACTAGAGGATGCCTGTTATGAACATAATTTCTTACTGCAGTCTATTATTGATGATGCAAGACATAGAAAATATATTGTGGAGTACTTGGTAGGATCTGGCCAACACATTTGGTTTGGTGCCTCATGTCCCTGTTTGGTTGTCTTTGAATGACAATTATATTTACATTATTCGTGGACTATATCTAGGCGATAAGATATCTATTTGGTAAAATGAGGGCTTTACCTCTAGAATGAACATTTCTGCAGGAGTAAGACAAGGATACCATTAAATCCAATAGTTATTAACATAACCTTGAAATTGATGATTCATGCTGTGATGTGGACTGTGCTACCCTACATATGGCAGGAAAATAGAAATCCTAGCAAGCCTGAACACCAGTGGTATTAGTCCTCCCTGAACACCCCATATAGTAGTATTCATAGGCAAAAAAACTAATGGGGTCTGTCAGAAGCATGGTGTCCAAAATGAGGATAAAATCTGTATCTATAATATGTGGTTTCCAGTCCTGATCAGAACATGACAGGATATTATATCTAGTTCTGGAAATTATAATTTAGAAGAGATATTGAGAAGGTCCTCTTGGAAAGGTTGACCAGACTGGCAGAAGAAACTATGACATATAAGAATTGATTGAAGACATTGGGGATGTTTAATTTTAAGAAGAATTTTGGTGGGTGGGATAGTCTTCAAACTACTTGAAGGGTTCTCAAGAAAAGAAGAATTAAACTTGTTTTGTTTGGTTCTAGAGAGTCAAACTGGGATTAATGGGTGAAAATTCGAAGAAGACTTGACACTCAGCGTTGAGGAAAATTTTCTAATTCTTGGAGCTATTAAAAATGACACGGGCTGACTACTTTGGAGAGGTGTAATTTGCTTAGAGTTGAACAAGATGAATTGAGAGGAAGATTCCAACAATTGGATTCTAATGCTTCCAGGTGGGCTCATTTGAAGAGAAAGAGAATCTAACAGTTACAGAGGAGCCCAACATTGCTATGGAAGGATAGAGAAAGGTAGAGGATGGAATCTTTCCTCGTCATGATGTAGAGTAACACAGTTGTAGAGGAGATAGTAGGGTAAGTGAATAAAACTGGATTTGGAAAGAGAGAATCTGTATTTGAATCCTTTTTTTTTGCCATTTATTTTTTGCCATTTATTAGCTGTGTAATCTTGAATAAATATCCTCAGTTGTCTAAGTCTTAGTTTCTTTATCAATAAAACAGAGGTGATGAAGTTTGTTTGTTTTTAAATTAAAGTGTTGTTGTGGAGTAAGCACTTTGTAATCTTTATCTTCAAAGTCCAATAGATGTAATAGGGATGTGCTAGAGGGATAGGACTATATTTTCCATGAGGCTCTGAGCCTCAAGGATGAATGAACCTGGTTAAAATTTCTAGGATGAAAATCCTAGGTGCTGGGTGAGTGTCAGGAAGGGGATCATTTCCTTTCTTAACTTAGGCACCTCTGTGAACAATTCTTCCCAGACTCCTTACCAGATGGCCTCAGATTGATCTCAGTGGCTGGCAAGTGAGTAGAACTGCTTCCCTTCCATTTTCTACATCAGATGCTATCAGTGACCAACTTTTCTCTGGTGTACTTTCTCCTAGTTCTTGATCACCAATCTTTGCTGTACTATTTATGCAATCACCTTTTGCCTCAGGCCTAATGTCTAAAGACAACTAGAATCAGGGAACTTCAATCAGGCCTATCTGTGATGCTTGAAATTTCATGGGAAATGTAGTTTTCTTCATATAAATTCATATAGTTCCTCCCCTTAGTTTTTTCATAAATAAAATGGTTGTAAAAACCATAATTAAATTTAATTAATTAATTTAATTTTAATAATTAATTTTAACAAATCAAGACCAAATGTATATGAAATATTTTGTAATAATAGAGTACTATATTAATATAGGCTATTTTAGGGTAGATATATATACATACACAGTTTTGTTATTGTTTTAGGAACTCCGACTTTCAGTTAGATTGACTGGCACAATTATTCTTCATTCAAGCGACTATTTTAGGCAGAAGATCTCAGGGTCTCCTTGAAGGCAACCAGGCAACTTTGTAAGTTCTTCTATTCAAGTTGTGAGGGTGACTCATGAAGATGAAGGAGGCAGTTGAAATGGGAGAGCAGAGATGAGAACAAGAGGAATGATGTCTCAGGAAAGTACAATTTGTAGGTGGCCTTGTCCACTAGACACAGGTCTGATGCCTGCAGCCAGGAGAACTGACCTTTCTACCCACAGCATTGGCCTCCACAGAGAGGTGAAGGTATTCAGGACCTCCTGATTAGAAATCTGTATGGAAGCTCCTTGCTAATATTTGTTTGGAGTAATCTCTTCCTCCATTTTGCTTCTGTGTGGGTCCCCAGGCATCCAAATAACATCTCTCCAGGCAGCCTAGCATTGCTGTCATAAAATGCAACTGAAATCCGTATCTATGGAAACAAGGTTTGTTCCTTGTTTTCTCCTTAGTCTCTCCCTCCCTCTTTCCCTCTCTCTCTATCCCCCCTTCCTAGTGTTTATTATAGCTGAGAAGGGAGAGTTGGCTATGGGACTACCATGCAGTCAAATTCAGCTCTGGTCCCTGTCCTTATACCAAGTATCTATTCCCTGGAGTAAGGAGGAGGAGGAGGATCTGATTTGGGCAGAGAAGACCCACTGTCTGTGAGCTGCTAGAGTACAATCACACAGTTCTGTCAAAGCAAGATGGGCTCTGTTGGGTGTTGCTATTAAGGAAGAAGAGCTTAGAGCTGAGAGCTAGTTTTTGACAATCCCTGGAAAAGGGACCTCAGTTGGTCAAATGGTCAGGGTTCCAAGAGAGGGGAGAGATTTTCTTCTCAGTCATTTGGAATTGTTATTTTTCCAATCAATTAGCCTGAACTCCACTCCGTCATTCATTCAGTAATCCATCCATCCATCCATCCATCCATCCATCCATCCATCCATTCATTCATTCATTCATTCATTCATTCATTCATTCAGTCAGTCAGTCAGTCAGTCAGTCAGTCAGTCAGCCATTTATCCTGCCAGTCAGCCAGTCATTCAGATAATCAGAGAGTCAGCCAATCAACCATTCACTCAGTCATCCATTCAGTCAGTCAGTTATCCAGTCATCCATTCAATCAGTCAGACAGTCAGTCAGTTAGTTTGTCATTAAACTAATCAGTCATCTGTTCAGCTAGCCAATCATCCATTCAGTCATCCAGTCATCCATTCAATCAGTCAGTCAGTCAGTCAGTTGGTCAGTCAGTCAGTCATCCATGCAGTTAGTCATCAAGTCAGTCAGTCATTCAGTCAGTCAGCTAGTTGGTCAGTCACCCAGTCAGTCAATCAGAGAGAAAGCCAGTCACTCAGTCAGCCATCTAGTCAGCCAGCCAATCAACCTCTATTCAGTCAATCAGTCATCCATTCAGTCTGCCAGATAGCTAATCAGTCAGATAGTCATCCAATCATTCATTCATTTAGTCAGTCATGTAGTATTCCAGTCATTCATTCAGTCAGTCAGTCACTCAGTCATCTAGCTAGTCAGCCAATCCATCATCCATTCAGACATCCAGTCAGTCAGTCAGTCAGTCAGTCAGTCAGTCAGTCAGTCAGTCAGTCAGTCAGTCAGTCAGTCATTTAACCAGCCAATCAGCCAGCCAGCAAGTCACTGAGCTAGTTGGTCAGTTTGCCAGTCAACAATTTTTATCAAGTGCCTATTGGGTCTAGAGGCCCTTCCAAGGCATTGCTTGGCTTCTCTGGGACCTAGTGTCTTTTGCTAATCAATAATACTAGCTGTAGCTCTTTAAGGTTTGCAAAATACTTTACATATATTAGCTGCTTTTCCTCCTGTACACATGTGCGTGTAGACATGAACACTGTTCTAAATCTATGAAGTTCAACCTGTTGAGAGGGTTGCTTTTTGCCATTAAAATGGACTGAAACTGTTTTGATGAGGCAGTTCCAGCTGAAGGATAAACAAAGACAGAGCACATTTTTGCATGGAGACCCTTTGCCTTCTCTCAATAGCCTCACTGTTTGGATACACACAAGACTCATCAGAAACAGAAATGTACTGCTGGGAAACATATGGAGAAGGGAAATGTCACTGTGGGATTTTCTAGTTACACTGGTATTCAGATCTTTGACCATTCAGGGGTCCTAGAAAAAAAATCCTTTCCATTCCCACCGCTGAGGTTTGCTCATATTAACTCCTGGACATCTTCCAGAGAAAACAGCTTGAAGCAAAGATGAATAGCTGTAGTGTTTATGTTCTGGCCACGAGGGGGCGAAGTTGCCTCACTTTCCCCTTATGCAGGATTTTAAAAATTAAATGACCAGGGGGCATGAGCCCAAACTAAAGGACGCCAGATTCCACCCTCCTAAGGGTAGGTAAGTGCAGAGATGGGCACAATCTATGTGTTAGAGACCAGGAGGCTATGAGAGGCAGAAGGGATAGACCAAGGCTTTAGTGGATTGTGGTTATGGTGAAATTGCTCAATTTCCTGCACATTCATAGGGATGAACCCTCTTCTGGGAAAAAAAAAATGTTAATTGATCTGTGCATGTGTAGAACTGGAAGATCCCAAAACGCACCCCTCTGTTTCTTCTTCCATCTTCTGCCAATTCATTTTTACCACTGATGGTCTGAAGTCCCCCCACTTCCATTTCCCACCCCGAATAACTACCCACTCAAATACAAATGCTCCTGATCTGAGATTCTCTGTTCCACCCACACCCTCAGCAGTCTGCTATTCAAGCCTTCCCACCTCCACCTCAGCATCCACTTTGCAGCCCTGTGCATGATGTCAGAGGTTGAGGCTTTGATAATGAGAATGGTGGGTGGGAAAGAGAGGGCAGGGGATACTAACAGTGGGGTTGGGGCCACATCATTAGAGAACAAAGGCTAAACTTCAGTGGACCACAAATCTGCTGATCAGTGGGATTAGTACTGTAAGAGAGGGAAACACTGGTGGGAGAGGGGAATGAGGAGGTGGCAGAATGGAGAGGTTTGGGAGGGAGGGCAATTTTCTATTTGTATAAGGAAGGGATCCAGTCCACCAGAGGCTCTAACTGAGATTTCATGAACCGGATTCTCCAATCTGTAGGCTTGAAACGAATTCATCTAGACCTGTAGAAAGAAGCCTAGTTTCAGTGGTGGTGGTGGTGGCCTCTCTGTCTCTGTTTCTGTCTCCATCTCTGTCTCTGTCCTCATCTCCATCTCTGTCTCTATCTGTCTCTCTGTCTCTGTTTCTGTCTCTGTTTCTCTGTCTCTGTCTGTCTGTCTGTCTGTCTCTCTCTCTGTCTCTCCCTCTCTCCCTCCCTCCCTCCTTCCCTCTGTCTCCATCTCCCTTCCTTTTCTGTCTCTCTGTATGTTTATGATGGAGGGAAGACTGTTTATTCCTACCCTCCTACTCTATGAAGCTTCCCAAGTGGTTCTAAAAGTCCCCTAGGAACCAACATTTACGCTTAGCAATAAAAGAGCCTGTTGCCTTCAGCTGAGGAATCCTGTCCTTAAACCAACCAAACATGAACCTAATTCCAGTAGAAACACAAGAGGCACAGGGACGGTTTTTTACTAGCCTTAGTGATTCCCTAAGGTTTGTGGTTAAAGCATGTTGAGGAGAGTGAAGAATTAACTGGTAGAGTCAGTATTCATAGTCAACTCCTGATTATCTATGGAAGCAATGCACGGATTACTGAGAAATCACTGGGCTCTGGAATGTATCCTGGTATTTGTTTTAGCAGATTTATTTTGCTAATTGTGTTTGGCTTAGACTAACACTAAAATGAGCTTTCATTTCCTAAGTACACTGCTGAATGATAGGGGGAAGTGGTCCAGGGGAAGCTGGGTGGTAGGGAGAAGCCAGCTGGGATTAAAAATGTGCTATGATAAGCCTTAAAGTAGATAATCAAGAGTTGAACCTTTTCTTAGTAGTTTTCCATAGTTCATTCCCATCCACATATTCGGTAGAGTGGAAGGAAGCACGTACATGGCCATCTATATTTTTCATGGTAAAAATGAAGAGCTTAAGTATATTGTCTGAGTTCACGTAGGTAATGATTGCCATCAATGGATCATGGGTTCATACATTTTGAACCAGAAATAGGGGCATGATGGTTTAATAATTAACTATCTGAAAAAACATGTATTGAAAACACACATTTAAATTTAATCTGCATCATTAACATTTTCTTCATCACCTGTCTAGACAATCAACAAAATAATAAATCAAGCGTTGATTTATAAAGTTTGCTGATTTCTGAGGTGTAAATACTCACAGTGAAAATCTAATCATCATTTCCCATGAGACAACAGGAGTTGGCTCCAACATACCCCTGACTAGAAAGAACCTTAGAGAAAGATCACTGAATTCAAGTCCTTCATGTTAGAGATGAATAAACTGAGGCACAAAGAAATTACTTGACTTGCCCCAGATCACAGAGATAATTTATAACAGAACTCAAATTTTAACTTAGGCCTTCTTCAAAAATTTATTTTTTGCATTCCAAAATGATTACCTAACAGGATTTACATGATTAAAATGATAGAACAGAAAAGAGAGTGAAGTGAGAAACTTATTTCATTTTCACAATGGAAAAAGAACTGGATTTGTAGTCAGAAGACAGTTTGAATTCTGAGTTTATCACTTGCTAGCTGTGTAATATTGGGTCAAGAATGGGTCAACCAAAGTTAGTCTTAATTTCTTCATTTACAAAACAGAAACAAGACTACTCACACTATCTATTAGCACCATTGTACAGATCAAGAATGTCGCATTCAAAAATCATAACAACAGCAAGGAATAATTAGCAATAAGGTTCCCTGTCTTGTTAGACTTGACAGAGGATAAATCATATCAAATAAACTTGGCTCTTTTTAGAAGGCTTTATTTGGATAGCTGCTACTTATGAGCAAGGAGATATTTAGGGAATTTCTTATCTACTTGCCTGTCTAGAGTGTTTTGAGGCTAACTCTATATTTCCTTTCTGTGATAATATATTCCTCTGGGGTGCATAGGGTTTTTATTGGTCCCAGGAAACAATCTCTCATTGACATTTTTTAACCCTTACCTTCTATCTCAGAATCTGTACTGAGTATTGGTTCCAAAGAAGAAGAGTGGTAAAGGCAATGGGAGTTAAGTGACTTTCCCAGGTTCACACAGCTAGGAAGTGTCTGAGGCCATATTTGAACCCAGGACCTCTCTTCTATGGATCTGGCTCTTTATCTCCTGAGCCACCCACCCAGCTGTCCCTAATTAATTGGCTTGAGTATTGTTCCCCCTCAACTCAGGCTATTACTTTTGACCTCTACTTCTTGCTTTCAGGTTTTATTTCCCTTCTGTATATTACTGGGTATACAGCAAAGGTGACAGGAAAATAGAGGAATGCCAGATAAGGTGAGGGCTGAGTCTAGTAACCAAGTTTTAGCATATTAATCTCTCATGATTAGAGCAGAGATTGTTCTAATTCTCTTTGACTGATCATCCAATTTGGCTGGAAACCTTCCCTTCAAATAAAGGAGTACAGCAAATCTTGAGAAAACCTTTGCTTAGGCAGATGGAGAACTGTGGCATCAATTTATTCCTCCTAAATCAGTTCTTTCCTGTGGTGTAGACATGTACTGAGTACAAATCTTCTCTGTTTGGATTCCAGAGCTTAATACATAGTTATGTGTTATAAGCATAGTATGTCCTCACTACATGCTTTGTCATTCATTCATAAGCCTCCAATGCTACTCCTTTGGTAGTTGGAGGAGGAGCAGATTGGGAGAACCCCAATAACATTTCTTTGTTTTCTTTATGTGATGAGACAGAGAAGGGAGGAAGAAATTTGACATTGAGTTTCCAATTTGAGGATCACGAAAATAGCTTTTATAAGGACGAACTCCATCTGAGAGTATTTTATTTTTATTTTAAAATTATTTTTCCCATTATAACTTTTTAAAATACTCATTAGAAAATTTGGTTTAGTTCCAAATTCTGTCTCTTCCATTCCCTTTGAGAAGGCAAGAAAGGGGATATCAATTAGGCATCTGAAATCATGTAAAATACATTTGCATATTAGCCATATTGCAAAAAAAAAGCCAAGAAAAATTTAAAAAGCAAAAAAAAAACGTTTTAAAATATACTTAGATTTCATTTGTTCTTTTTCTGTGTGTAAACAGTAGTTTTTATCATAAGCCCTTTGTGGAGGACATGCTTTTTTAGTTACCTCTGGGATGAGGATTGGGGAAATTTATTGTCAATTACAAGATTTAGGAATGAAAGAGCCTATATTTTCTCCTTATCCAACCAACCAATCTATCAGGATTTATTTATTAAAGACCTGCTATGTGCCAGGCACTGTGCTGCCTTAGCTAAATGTTCTGACATTAAAGGAGATTGAAGGAAAGAGGAAAGATAAAGGAGATAACCAGGATACTGGGCAAGAGTGGCAGAATTACTGAAAAGAGGACTCACGATATACAGGTTGGATAAAGTAGTTTCTTCCTAGAGAAGGGCTTAAACTCATTCTCTCTTCTCCTATGCCTATCATTATGTAAGGGTTTTGGGGTATGTGGGAATGGGTGTGTGGAGGTCTATTGAAATCAATCAAATTATCTTTGCTTGACTCAAAGTAAGTAATAAAAGCATGTGTTCTGGTGCTATAACCAGGTGTGAGGATATCTCAATTTAATCAGATCAATCAGAGGCATTCCAACTAAGTATATAAAGGCATAAATTAATTTCGGTGCTTTTGATGACAGCCACTGGATGTGATGGAAAGACATCTCACAGGAGAAGTGAAATATATGGATTGACTGAGAATCTTCCACAAAATAATAGACTAGTGAAAAATGGAGGGCTTGAGATTCCAGCCAGTGGTAAATAAAGTCAAATCATTCCTGCTAAACTCTCCTGAAAAGGAATTGCTTGGGAGTAGGGGGTAGGAGAGCCTTTGACTTGGGTTTTAATCTCTTTCACTTCCCCATCATTGATTTGAGGAGTGTCTCATGAACTCAGAGGTCTAGAGGACTTCTTATCTTCCTGCTGATTACCCCAAAGCCAGGTTCTCTCTTTTCCATCTTCTCCTCTCCCCCAACCTGCCCTCTTTGGATGAAAAAAAGGAAAGCAAATTTTTTGTGACATATAGTCAAGCAAAACAAATTCCTACACTGGCTATGCTCAGAAAACATGTCTTCTTCTCTACCTGAGTTTGTCACCATTCTTTTAGGAGGTAGGTGGTACATTTCATCATAGATCTTCTGGAATTATGATTGTTCGTTGCATTGATCAAAGTTCTTACATCTTTCAAAGTTGTCTTTTCAATGTTGTTATTGCATAAATTAATTTTTTAAAAATTTGTTCTACTCTCTTCACCATCAGTTCATACAAGTTTTCCAGGTTTCTGTGAAACCATTCCCTTCACCATTTCTCACAACACAATAGTATTTCACTGTACTCCTACAACACACCATAATTTGTTCATCCATTCCCCCCATTTAGCCAAATGATAGGCACTTCCTTAGTTTTTAACTCTGCTATAATAAAAGAGCACAAAGGACAACTCGACCATCCAATGCAGCTGAGGAAGTCTCCAAATGTAACGACTTTTCGTGCCACTGGACCCAGGCTTCCAACGCCGAGAGAGTGGGACTATCTCTGTGCATCAACTTTTCCACTTAAATCTCCTTCACGCACAAGTGTCTTTGTGCTCACTCGTCTATACACCATAGAAGAAAACGCACAAAGACAATCGTCATCCTTGGTTACCGAGAGACTACTACTAAACTGACTATAATAAAAGAAACTGTAGAAATTTTTGAGTACAAAAAGGGCCTTTTCCTCTATTGGTGATCTCATTGGGTCAAAATTTAATAACCTTTTGGGGTTCTTTTCAAATGGCTTTCCAGAAAGCTGAACTCATCCAGAGTTCTACAAACCATGCATTAATGTACCTGCTTTCCCTGTCACACACCAACATTTGTCATTTGCTATTTTGGGCATAGAGGTAGATCAGATTTGCTTTAAGTTGCATTCCTCTTATTATTCATACTTAAAACATTTCCTTCTCTCTCCCATATGGCTATTTGAAAGCTTGAATTTCTTCCTTAAAAAACTATCCATTTCTATCTTTTGACCATTTATCAGTAGTGGAATGACTAATTTTTTAGAAATTCGCATCAGTTTCTCACATATCTAAGGAATCAGGCTCTTACTAGAGAATCTTACTACAAAGATTTGTTTCCTAGTACCTGCATGCCTTCTCACTTTAGCTATATTAGTTTTGTATTGTGCAATACTCTTAATTTTATGCAATGAAAATTCTCCATTTTATTTTCAGGGATCTTCTCTATTCCTTGTTTGCTCATGAATGGCTTTTCTTTTTTTTTTAAACCTTATTTTTATCTTAAAATCAGTATTATTTACTGGTTCCAAAGCAGTAGAGTAGTAAAGGGTGGATAATGGTAGCTAAGTGACTTGTCCAGGGTCACACAGATAGGAAGTATCTGAGTCCAGATTTGACCCAGGACCTATTGCCTATAGACTTGACTCTCAACACGGCCCCCATGAACTATTCTAAGGAACTTCTTGAACAATTCAGAAAGAAGAGAAAAAATCTTCCAGGAGCCAAGGACTGTGATCACCTCTTTGACACATCTACTCTATAAGCTTGAGCCCACTTTCCCCTGATTTCTGTAGTGTAGGTACTTATGGAAGAATGTGCCACAGACTTTTTTCTTTTTGGTGGAAGGATGGTTCATGTTCTTACTGCTACTTACAATTATTCTTCCTGTACAACCTTCATAAATACTTCTTCCTACAAAGCTAATTAAATCTGATTGACTAAATGATAATCAAAGAATAATCACAAGGTCAAGCAAACCAGTTGGGGCTTGTGAGTTTTATATCATTAGAAAACCACTCTCAAATTGTCAGAGCTATCCCTAAAACTATAAGGGCAATGTGATAACTGAATTTTAAGGATGTGACTTATCAGATGAGAGAGAGAGAGAGAAAAAGAAAGAGACAGAGACAGAGAGAGAGAAAGAGAGAAAGAGAGAGAGAGAGAGAGACAGACAGAGAGAGACAGAGACAGAGAGAGAGACAGAGAGACAGAGAGAGAGAAAGAGAGAGAGAGAGAGAGAGAGAGAGAGAGAGAGAGAGAGAGAGAGAGAGAGAGAGAGAGAGAGAGAAAGAGAGAGGGAGGGAGGGAGAGAGGGAGAGAGGGAGAGAGAGAGAGAGAGAGAAAGAGAGAGAGACAGAGAGACAGAGAGAGAGAGACAGAGACAGAGAGAGAGAAAGAGAGAGAGAGAGAGAGAGAGAGAGAGAGAGAGAGAGGGAGAGAGAGAGAGAGAGAGAGAGAGAGTTGCTGCTACATGAGTAATGAAAAAATTAGTAGGATTCATGTTTAGCCCATCCCCTTGTGACTCTGCATAGTTGGATCAGACCTTTCAAGGAATAGGACTATCACCAAATGGGACATATGTGCACAGCCCAGTTCCTTTTTTTTTTCCCTGCCCTAAGTCTCTGCTTATAAACTGCATTCATAAAACCTCAATGTGATCATTTCTGGGTTCTTGTCATATTAGATCAAAGTCACCAAGTTATTTAGCAGACTACCAAGAAGATTGAGCTAGAGACTACAGAAGGATTAGTCAAGGACAAATGGGCAAGACATGGTGAAAGAAAGGACTCAGTATTCTTTGGTCCTTGATCTTGTTGTACCTTTTGCCTTCTCTAGGAGATCAGAAGCTATCTATTCTGAGTTCCCTCATTTTTGATGTTAAGTGACTTCTCCAAGGTGTTTAAATCAAGTCCTTTGACTCTTCAGTGAATGCTTCTTACAATGTACTAACATACCTTCTTAAAAAAAATCTGTACTCACCAAATATTTGAAATTGGGACCTCTTGCACCTGAGGGAAGAATCATCCCTAAACCAACAAGCTTCTTTTCTCTTCTCCCCCTTTGCTCCACCCCTTTCTTCCATTTTTTTAAAATATATTTTATTTGATCATTTCCAAGCATTATTCGTTAAAGACATAGATCATTTTCTTTTCCTCCCCCCCACCCCCCATAGCCGACGCGTAAGTCCACTGGGCATTAGATGTTTTCTTGATTTGAACCCATTGCTTTGTTGATAGTATTTGCATTAGAGTGTTCATTTAAAGTCTATCCTCTGTCATGTCCCCTCAACCTCTGTATTCAGGCAGTTGCTTTTTCTCGGTGTTTCCACTCCCATAGTTTATCCTTTGCTTATGAATGGTGTTTTTTTTTCTCCTGGATCCCTGAAAGTTGTTCAGGGACATTACACCGCCCCTAATGGAGAAGTCCATTACGTTCGATTATACCACAGTGTATTAGTCTCTGTGTACAATGTTCTCCTGGTTCTGCTCCTCTCGCTCTGCATCACTTCCTGGAGGTTGTTCCAGTCTCCATGGAACTTCTCCACTTTATTATTCCTTTGAGCACAATAGTACTCCATCACCAACATATACCACAGTTTGTTCAGCCATTCCCCAATTGATGGGCATCCCCTCGTTTTCCAGTTTTGGGCCACCACAAAGAGCGCAGCTATGAATATTTTTGTACAAGTCTTTGTGTCCATTATCTCTTTGGGGTACAGACCCAGCAGTGCTATGGCTGGGTCAAAGGGTAGATATTCTTTTGTCGCCCTTCTTTCTTCCATTTTTTAAATGAAAAGGCATTCAATACCAAAAAGAACATTTTTTCTAATTTTTGTTTTAATTTTAATGACTTGGTCTCCTTTAACTAATCTTTTTTTTCTCTCTCTCTCAACTGAGTTAAATGAGGTCTATATTTATATCTGATGGGGCCAGTGAGCTAACTCTTAACAAAGGATTAAATGTGGTTTCAATTTAATTAAATTCAATATTTTAAAGTGCATTCTATATGAAAGTAATCTTACTAAGTTTTGTGTGCACGTATTTATAAAAATAAAACACGGCCTCAGTCCTCAAGGAATTTTATTTTTTTTAACCCTCACCTTTCATCTTAGAATTAATACTGTGCATTGGCTCCAAGGGCTAGGCAATGGGGATTAAGTGACTTGCCCAGGGTCACACAGCTGGGAAGTGTCTGAGGTCATATTTGAACCCAGGACCTCCCATCTCTAGGCCTGGCTCTCAATTCACTGAGCTACCTAGCTGCCTCTCCTCAAGGAATTTTAAAACTACTAAAGGACAAGAAACATACACAAATGATTAGACATAACAAGAATGATTTGTGTCAAAAGAAGGTATCAAGTGCTATCTTCACTAGCTAAAGAAATATATTGACTGCCAACCTTAATTTAGAGAACAGATAGGCATGAGGGTAACAATAATAATATAAAATTAAATAACAAAAATTAAAACTCCATTGGTGTGCTTGCAATGCATGTTCTAACACACTATTCTTCAACAGTTAAATATCCCAAGCATTTATTAAGTTCTCTCTGTAGACAAGATTTTGTGCTGAGCACTGAGATTTCAAAAATAAATAGGGCTCATTCTGCTCTCAAGGAGCTTGCAATTTAATTGGGAGGGAGAAACACATTAATGAATAACTATGGTGTGGCATATATAATATATAGCTATATGTGATATATATATATAATATAGACATATGTAATATATTTCTTTGGTATAAATTCAAAGGAGATGTCTAGACAAAATACCTTGAGAAATTTGAGGAGGGAGAGATTATTTTTGTCTAGAGGGATGAAGGGAGGTTTCTTAGATTATAATTATATTTATTGCATATACATTTTTATAATTAGTGGATATTTTGGTTCTGATTCTACTTGAGTTGTGCCTTGAAGGAAAAAAAAGGAATTTAATTGAATAAGAATGTTAGTGTGGAGTCTATTCTAGACATGGAGCAAAGACATGAAGATAAAAGGAGGCATAAGAAAAAGAACCAAAACTTACTTTGCTGAGTAGGGAATAATAATACCTATTATTTTTATAGTTCTTTAGTGTCTGTAAAGAGCTTTCTTCACAACTTCCTTCTTCCTCTTCTTTTCCCAAGTGAGAACCTCACCTCGTATTTTGCTGAGAAAATAGAGGACTCTGATTACTGAGCTCTCTAAATTCTCTTCATCTCAAAATCTTTAGACATCACCTGCCCCACACTCCCACGCCCATTCTTACTCTTTTCCCGCCATCTTGGAGAATGATATGGCCTTTCTTCTTGCCAATGTTAATTCTGGCACAAGTGTTTTTGATCTCATCTGTTTCTGTCCTTCTTTAGTTAATTTCTCCTTAAATCATTTCTTTTTTCAATTTTGGATTTCTCCTTTTCTCTTATTTTTTTTTCTTGTGGCCTTCAAACAAGCCCAAATATCTCCCACCTTTACAAAATCTTCACTAGGCCCCACTATCCTTTCAATTTATCATCCTATATCTTTTCTCCCTTACTCAGTCAAACTCCTAGAAATAATTATCTATACTTGTCTACATGTAACTTCTACTTCCTCTCCTTTTTTACTCGTCTTCCTCTTGTTTTCTGACTTCTGATCTCAGCTTTCAACTGAAAATTCTCTCTCCAAAGATGTCAATGATATCATTAAGTTGGATTTATACCCAGAATATTGGTTCATTATTAGGATATTTATAAACATAATTGGCCATATTAATAACAAGAACAATATACTTACGGTTTTGTCAATAGATGTAAAAAAAGTTTTTGATAAAATACAACACCCATGTCTTTAAAAAAACCATTAAGAAAACACGGGAAGAAATAGAGCTTTCTTTAATATTGTCAGTATTTTTCCATCTAAACTCTAATGTCAGCATTATAATGTAATAGGGGTGAAGTGTAGGCTTTTCCAATAAGATCAGGAGTAAGGCAAGGATGTCATTATTATTACTACTATTTGTTATAGTTTTAGAAATGCTAGCTATGGCAAAAAGACAAGGAAAATAAATGTAGAGAATAGGAAAAGCAAAGAAGAAATGAATTATTGCTTTTTGTAGATGATATTATGGAGTACTTAGAAAATCCTAGAGAATCAATTTAAAAGTCAATTATGACAATTAATAACTTCAGTAAAATAATAGGATATAAAGTAATTCACACAAATCACCAATATTTCTGCATATTACCAAACTCAGCAGGAAAAAGATAAAAAGAGAAATTCAATTGAAAATAATTACACATGTATTAAATACTTGAAAGATTCTCCACCACAATACAAACAAGATCTGTATAAACACAATTACAAAGCATTCTTTATAGAAACAAAGATAGACCTAAATTATTATAAGAATATTATTTTCTCATGAATAAGATGAGCCAACATAATAAAAAGGTAATATTACCTAAAATAATTTACTTGTTCAATATCAAAGCAATCAAACTACCAAATATGACTATTATGTCATAGAACTAGAAAAAATAATGATGATAAATAATATTAAAATTCACATTGAGGAATAAGAGTCAAGATGTTCAAGGGCAGTACTAAAAAAAGTGAGAATAAAGGGGGCTTAAGCAGGCCTAGATCTCAAGCCTGAAGCAATAATTACTTCAATTGCGGAGTTTCAAAATTCTCAGCCACAAATGGTAAGTGGGGTTGGACAACTGCTCATAAGGAGATTTCAGGGGTCTTTTTGCTGGCTGTGGGTGCAAGACTCTTGTTATATTGTCCATACACAGAAGCAGGTCACAGTCCTGGATGTAGTCACAGGGTGAAGAGGAACACTAACATAGACCAGCACTTGCAGCCACAGGGGAGCAGGGTCATAGTTCCAAGAGAAAAAGAGTGCTTGGGTTATTCACAGAGCAGAGTACAGGCTGGAAGAGTATTCAACCCACCCCTCCTTATATTATACTTCCTTGGAAGAACTGAAAGTAGATAGACCTCCAGTGCCAGCTCTGAAGGTAGCTGCCCAAAGAACTTGAAGCTTGGAATAGTATTCTCTTCATCACAGTCACAGAGGCCAACTATAATAGTTTTTTTAAACTAAAAGAAAAGTAAAAGACAGAAAAAGTAGCAAACAACAAAAACAAAAGTCAACATAGAAAGTTATTTTTGTGACAAACTAAGAAGAAAATAACAAAGTTAATACTGTTGCATCCAAAGCCTCCAAGAAAAATATTAATTGCTCCCAAGTCTAAAAGAATTGAGAAGTTCGAAAAGGATTTTTTAAAAAATCAAATAAGAGGTATGAGAAAAGTTGAGAAAAGA
Source organism: Monodelphis domestica (assembly GCF_027887165.1). Lineage (NCBI taxonomy): Eukaryota > Metazoa > Chordata > Mammalia > Didelphimorphia > Didelphidae > Monodelphis > Monodelphis domestica. The sequence continues at coordinate 494,174,896 of NC_077228.1, read as the reverse complement.
AATGAGAGTGATACAGCAGAATTATGAAAAAAGAGTCAATAGCTTGGTAAAGTAGACACAAAAAATTACTGAAGAAATTAATATCTTAAAAAACAGAATAGACCAATTGGTAAAAGAGACACAAAGATTCAAAGGAGAGAAAAACTTCTTAAAAGCCAATTTGGCCAAATAGAAAAAGACATAAAAATATACTGAGAGAAAAACATCTTGAAAGATAGAATTGGTCTTTTGGGAAAAGAGGTACAAAAATTCACTGAGGAAACGAGCTCTTTACAAAGTAGAATTGGCCAAATGGAAAAGGAGATACAAAAGCTCACTCAAGAAAATCTTTTCTTAAAAATTAGGATTGGGCAAGTGGAAGCTAACAACATCAAGAAAAAAAGGAAAGAAAGTCAAAAGAATGAAAAATCAGAAGAAAATGTGACATATCTCAGGAGAAAAACAACTGACCTGGCAAATACATCTAGGAGAGATAATTTAAGAATTATTAGTCTACCTGCAAGCCATGATCAAAAAAAGATCTCAACATCATCTTTCAAGAAATCATCAAGGAAAACTGTCCTGATATTCTAGAACCAGAGGACAAAATAGAAATTGAAAGAATACAATGATCACTTCCTGAAATAGATCCCAAGAGGATAACTCCCAAGAATATTACAGCCAAACTTTACAGCTCCCAGCTGAAGAAGAAAATATTGCAAGCAGCTAAAAAGAAATTTAAAAATTCTGGAGTCAGTCAGGATAACACAAGACTTAGTAGTTTCTACATTCAAGGACAGGAAGGCTTGGAAAATGATATTTAAGAGAGCAAAGGAGGTAGGACTTCAACCAAGAATCACTTATTCAGCAAAAGTGAGCACAATCCTTCTTGACTTCATGCCTAGTATGCTATCTATTAGTAGCATTCTCAAGATATATAAAGAGTTTATTAAAGGATAACTAATGATTTCCCATTTGCCAAATCATAGCATCACAGGATCATGGTTTTAGAGATGAAAGGGACCTTTGAAGATATCTCATTTTACAAGTGAGATAATGGAGCCTCAGAGTGAAGTGAGTTGTCCAAGATCATAACTAGGACTTGAACCCAGGTTCTTTGATTCCAAATTCACTTTTCTTTTTTGAGGATCTTTTTCTAAGTCCTCATCCTTCTTGACTCCTATGTAATATTTGACACTGTTGACTACTTCTAGTCTTCTCTCTTTGCTGGATTTTTGTGACATTCTACTTGTCTGAAAATTCTACTATATTTTTTGTTGTTGTTTATTTATTTAATTTAGAACATTCTCCCATGGTTACATGATTCATGTTCTTTCCCTCTCCTCCTCCCATCCCCTCCTATAGCCAATGAGCAATCCCATTGGGTTTTACATGTATCATTGATCAAGACCTATTTCCATATTATCCATTATATTCTTAAAAGGCTCATTATCCATATTGTGTTCCTCAGCTGTGGATGCACCCAAAGGCTCTGTTCTGTGCCCTCTTCTCTTTATACTGTTTCACATGGAAACCTCATCAGCTTCCATGGGTTATTATCATCTTATGCAAATGACTCACATATCTATTTGTTCAACTCTAATCTCTACCCTGAGTTCCAGTGCTATATCACTCCCTTCCTAATGGACTTTCTAAACTGGATCCCATAAACACCTCAAACTTAATATATCCATAACAGAAATAATTATCTTTCCCTTAAAATCCATTTCCTTCTGAACATCTTTATTTCTGCCAGGAACACCAATATCCATTATGTCCCCATGTTTGTAACTCCAACTTTATTTCATTATCCTCCTCACTCTCACTCAGCTCACAAAATTTAAAAGTTGACATATCTTGTCATTTATAGCTCCTTTACATTTCTTGAATATATCTTTTCATTGCTACAGGGCCACTTTCTTAGTTCTGGCCCTCATTACCTCTTGCCTAAATTATTGCAAATGGTCTTTTTGCTGTTACAAACATGGCAATCTATATCCCATACGAATATATTTGCACTGTCTATGCTCATTCATGGAATAAAATTTCTCCTCACATTCACCTTGTAGAATCTCTGTCTTTCTTTTACATTCAACTCAGGTACTTCTTTCTACACAGTCTTTCCTGGTCCTGTGAAAGAGAGAGATATTGAAGGAAATACAAGGACTGGATTTGCAGTGTTATCTCATTCAGGAAAGAGATAGAACTCTGGCTGCCAATAGGGGATGGGAATGGAACTTACAGCTAAGAAAAGCAAGGGGAGCAGTTGGAGATTGAGCTTTTTCCCTTTTGAACTGAAGAGGAAAGGAGCAATTTCCACTGAGCATATATAGCTACCAATCCCTCATTCAACAGAAAAGATCCAGACAATCCATCTGTCTCATAGTGGTAGGATAGAGACTTTCTCCATTTGGGGAAGGCAATAGCCTATCCTTCAGAGGACTCCTTCAAAGCTATATTTCCGTGCCAAGAAATACAAACAACTTGAACCTACAAAGATATTAAGATCATCTGGGACTTAATCCCTAGACTTGAGCTTCCAACCCCTGAAGAAACTATAGGAGAAATATAGTTCAAGGGACTTCCTGCTCCCTCTTTCCTAACCTATTATACCAAACCCTTTATCTAATAAATAGATATTTTAACTAATTGAGAAATCAGATATCTTCAATGTACTAAAGGGGATTATAGACACAATCAACTAAAGAAGAAAATAGGAACAGAGTGAAGGGGATTTTCTCTTATCCTTCAGCTCTGATCAGATCCAACTCCATTTCTCTAGCCATCTCTATTTGGGAGGGAAGTGGTGTTCATTTTTATCTGTTCCCTCCCTCTCAGCTACCTGTCAAACTTTAGTTCCTAATCCCCACTAGTATAGTCCCCCTACTTTTAGTGTTCTCCTTCCTTATATTATTTGATATTTATTTTGTATTTGTTCTTCAAGTCTTTCCTGGTTCCCTCCATTCTTAGTGCTCTCCTTCCCTACACTCTTTGATATTTTGGGGGTATATTTATTCTATATAATCTTGTAAATATAATATCAGACTTCTTGACTAGAATGTTAGATCCCTGAGGGCAGGGACTGTTTCATTTTTGTTTCAGTATCCCCAATGTCTGGTAGAATGCTACACACCTAGTGGGTACTCAATAAGTGCTTCGCCTATTATTATGCTAATTACATATACTATTTTGCTTACAGAAGAGCAAAAAAGGGGAAACTGAGGTGCTGAGGGTCAAGGGACTTGCCCATGGTCACACAGCTTTCATTATTTACTTTTTATTATTTAAATTTTATTCTCCTGTCACTCCTCAGTCCTTTGGAATCTGGCTTCCTCAAGGAGTTTATATTCTAACAGGGAGACTACAGATAAATGGAGTCTGAAAAGGGTGAGGAGAAAGGAAAAGTACCTAGCTTGGGGATATGATGAAGTGAAGTCAAGTGGCTGATGAAAAGATGACTGACTTGGATTCTCTCCTTCAATGGGAGTTCTAGGAGGAGCTTTCTACTCTCGAATGAGAGGTAGGATTCCAGCCCCCCTCCCCCCCTCCCCTGCCTCTTACAAATATATAATGAGTCTGAGTCTGGAAAGACAGGTGGGGACCTGATTGTTAAGATCTTTTAAAGACAAAAAAAAAAGAGTTTAGAGTTTATTTTAAAGTCCATTGGTAATCGCTGGAGCTCATTGAGTGGAGGAGACATCATCAGACTTACACTTAGGAAAATCACTGTGTGAAAGATGGATTTGGGAATAGGGGTAAACTTGAGGCTGGAAGAGCAAGTGAAGATATCAAGAGGTAAAGGGAAGGAGGGCACTAAGAATGGAAGAACCAGGAAAGATTTTGTGTAGAAGGAAGTGCCAGAATATTAAAGGAAGGATTGTACAGGGTGGAGGTGAAGAGGGATTCCATTCCAGGCATGAGCATGGACAGGACATCGTATGTAGAGTGCCATGTGTGTAAAAGCAAGAAGGCAATCAGTTTAGCTAGAATAAAGTATGTGAAAGGGAGCTGTGTGTTATGTTCATCTCCGGGGATAATTCCCAACTCCTACTCACATTGGTTGGTGCCAGAGAGTATTTATTTACTTTGCCCCTCACGGTTCTAGGGATAAATCAGAGGGACATGGGTTCCTGACACTGTCGTTTATGAGCCCCCATCAGTGTGTTTCTCACTGATTATCAGCCAGATTTATTTGACTTTTAAAAAAGTACACTTAATAAGGAGGTATATTAAGGATTGTTGAAATGGATATGTGTCCCCCCTCCCCACCCCAGATCTCCAGGTCTTCCAATTTGTTCATTTCCATTTCTGGATGTTTGGTTGTGTTTTTGGAAACAATTATAATGAATAAAATTAATCTTGGAGATCATACTAAATTTATATGTATTTATTAATAAAGAGAAAGAAAGAGAAAGAAGGGTCTACAGCAGTGTTGCCACTGCTTCATCAGGTCCTAGGTTCCCAATCAGTCCTAGTCCATTTTATAAGTGGAGGTAAGGGGGCTCAGGTAACCACATGGTCAGGTCAGACAAATTAAGGCCAACCAAAGAATGGGGTTGAGTTCAGGAAGGGTCCAGAGCTAAAGAAGAGCTCCCAAGTTCTCTGATTCCCAAACCTGTGTGGTCCCCATTGGCCCAGTGCTTTGTGCTGTGCCCCTTGCCAGAGATGGCTTACATAGATAAGTACCACAATTGCTCGCCAGAGAAAGAGCTTCTTCCACAAGCCAAAAAATGGCAGAGAGAGCTCTCTGCTTCACATACGGGCTTTTAAAGCTTAGTCTGAACACTTTCCCTAAGAATTTCTAATGGCCAGGATTTCACCTCAGTCCCCTTACATAACAACCCTTGACTTCCATTGGTCAGGAATTTTGCCTGACACATTGGCAAAATTAAAATTATAACACATGACTCTGTGATGTCTAATATGGTGAGTCTCACCCATATTGGGGTCCCCTAAATATTTAATTTACACACCTTCAATTTGCTGTCATCTTGTATCTCTTCTAGTAGGATTGTCTCCTAGTAGGTCACTCTCTCTGATAACATAGCCAATTGGGGAGAGGGAAAAGAGAAAGGGTGACTCTTTTCTTACCCCCCAAGAGCAATTCTCTCAGGAACTTGGCATCCTGTGCTCCCAGATTCAGAGTTCTCTCTTCTATTTGACTGCTGTGTTCAGAAGTAGCTTTTGCTGATTTTAGGCTTACCCCCATGGTGCAGGGCTGATTCTCTTCAAACAATTACAAGATATTTCCTGTGTGGCATCCACTTTCATCCAGTGATCCAAAGCCCCTGTGGTCCTTGCAGATTGATTAAAGACTTCTTCACACTTTGTTTACTTTTGATTTATTTATTGATTGATGTCTAGGCTTCTGTGATTAATTGAGGGTACTGATGTGGTATAAATCCCAGCACTGAAATGATCTTCCAGGAGAAAGAGATTCCTGAATCATAATGGAAAAGTCCAGAGAAGTGGAGTGGGCCTAATAAATGCTTGTTAATGGATTGATCACCAGACTATTGGCCACTGGCCTCAGATACTTTCTAGCTGTGTGACGCTGGGCATTTCACTTATCCCCAGCTGCCTAGCCCTTACCACTCTTCTTCGTTAGAACCAATACATAGGATTGATTTTAAGACAGAAGGTATAGTATAGTATAGTGGTAGTCTCTCAGTTACCGAGAATGACAATTGTCTTTGTGCATTATCATCTAAGGGTTAAAACCCTCCCATCAAAACCTGGTCAGCAGAATGTATACGATTTTGGCTGTAGGGCTATCTAGGTGGCTCAGTGCATAGACAGCTGGAGATGGGAAGTCCTGGGTTCAAATATAACCTCAGATACTTCCTAACTGTGTAACTCTTGGGCAAATCACTTAACCACAATTGCCTGGCCCTTACTATTCTTCTGCCTTAGAACCAATACTTAGCATTGATTCTAAGACAGAAAATGAGAGTTAAAAAACCCCAAACATGTATTTATTAAGCCTGTGGGGCGTAGGGAGACACTGAACTTAGATGAGACAGTTACCCAGCCCTTGCTGCTCTTCTGCCTTGGCATGACAGAAGGTAAAGGTTTGTTTGTTTGTTTGTTTGTTTTAAAGAACCTAACTCTACTAACTCTTTGGAAATAAGTATAGCCTAACAGAAAATCTATGTTCTGTCCAATGGTTAATCCAGTGTTTGATGAAAACAATTCACACCTGCTTGGCTAGAATGCCCCAATAGAACTGAGCCCACTGGAAGACCTGAGCCAAGCACATATGTTGCCAAGTGAGCCGGTGAAGGATATTGTGATAAATCAGGATCTGGGGATGGCCCTGAAATACACAGCAAGTAGTTCATTGGCTAATATCAGGTGCAACTGATGCGTGGTGGCCAATGAGACCGCTGAATGTGCAACTTGGAGGACATCCAGCTTTAGCTGTTGGGGATCTCACCAGCAGACATAACAGAGCTTTGACCACTATATCTGCATCAATTGCTGTACAGATATAGGTGTTAGACCACTGAGAAGTGGACGATTACATGCAATAGGTGTCCCAGAATGGTCTGGTACTGCCAGCTTAATAGATCCCCACTTTGGGGCCAACAGACAAGGTATTCTATTTGATATTTAATAAAACTTATCCAATATCTGTTGGCATAGATTATATAATTGATTTTGATGGTTCATTGTGTACAAGTATTCCCAAGAGCAAAGCAAATGTGATAATGACAACAGCAGACGATCACAGAACATTTTAATTTGATAAAGTACTGTATATACATTAGTTTGTTTGATTCGTTGATAAGATCTATGGAGTAGGTAGTGCAAATATAATTTTTAAAAATCCATACCTTCTGTTTTAGAATCAATACTGAGTATCAGTTCCAAGCAGTAGAGCATTAAGAGGTTGGCAAATGGGGATTAAGTGACTTGCCCAAAGTCACACAGCTAAGAAGTGTCTGAGGTAAGATTTGAACCCAGGATACCCCATTTTTAGACCTGGCTCTCAATCCGCCTACCTGCCCCCTACAAATATAATTTTTGATATGTTGCACATAAAGACTTTGAGGCATTGAAAGCATACGTTCATAGTTTTAGAACTAGGAGAAACTTTATTTTTTAAAATTTTCTTTATTTCATTTTAATGACAAATTTCCACACAAGTTTTCAAAAGCCATACGATTCACATTGTCTCCCTTCCTTCTTCCCTTCCCCCTCCCAGAGCTGACAAGCAATTCAGTTTGGGTTATAGATATGTTTTAAGCAAAATTTAAAAGAATCTCCAGCACAATTCCATCATTTTGTGGATGAGAAAATAGATCCAGAGAGCTTAAGTGAATTGCCCCAATGCCAGACAAGTAGATAGGGCAAATTCAGGATTTGAACATAATTTCTCAGCTATAAAATGACTTATCTAGAATGAATTAAAGGTAAAGTCAAGTTTTGAACTCAGGGCTCCTGATATCAATTCCAGTACTTCCTAAGTAGTTAACTCCCACCAAGTTGCTGACACTTGTGGAGAATGAGGAATGCCAAAAGAAAGGTGTTTGGCATCTGAGTAATGGGAATGGTTTGGACCAATTGAGGTACACATCTTTATTGCCTGGGGAGTTGTGATTTGCTCAAGTAAATTCAGGAAACCCTTCTAGAAATCTGATATGTAAACAATTAATTTTTTCCTCAATGGTTAATGCTGGCAATATACTCAGGTAATAACATCCATATTGTTATTTTAAAAGTCCTTATCTTCCATCTTAGAATCAATCCCTTGTATTGATTCCCAGGTAGAAGAATAGTAATGGCTAGCTAATGAGGGTTAAGTGACTTGCCCAGGGTCACCCAGGTAGGAAATGGCATAGGGCAGATTTGAACCCAGGACCTCTTGCTTCCAGGTCTGTCTTTCCACCGAGCCACCTAGCTGCCCCCATGATGAGATGGGAGTTAACTTGAAAGACAATTTAGAGAAATGACACATATCAGTCACTGGCAATCCATGATGATAGTGTCAGAAGCAGCACATATGATTTTTGGTGGCCCTGGACAGATTGTTTCTGAGAATGTCTTTGACCAAATGAAAAGGAGGCTAAGTTTGGGGGCCTTCCAGTTCCTTCTAGGCTCTTATCTTCCAGTTCCTCCTGTTCCCTTTCTCTAGACCCTCAACAATGCCCTTGTGCTCTTCTTCAGCTATTCAAACTATAGACTTAATTATCCATTTAGTTGAGTTCTTTCTGTTCTGAAGTGCTTCAGAATTGTCCTTTTCCCCTTAGTATTCTCCAGACAAAACAATTTCCCAATGCAGCCAATCATAGAATCTTATAATTGGAATGGTCCTTAAGAGGCGATCTTTCACAAGTTCCCTGGTTGGTAGTAATCACTCTTCAGTGATGGGGACCTCATCACCTAACAAGGAACATCATTACATTTTTGAGCAATTCTAATTGTTAAAAAATTCTTTTCATTGAGTTCAAACCTGCCTTCTTTTTGCTTCTACTCGACTGGCTTTTCCTTCTTGAGCTGCACAGATTAGGTCTACTGTATCTTTCCCAAAAGTCTTTTCAGTTCAGTTAGGTTTTAGGAGGAAAGAAAAAGAAAGGAAGGAAGGAAGGAAGGAAGGAAGGAAGGAAGGAAGGAAGGAGGAAAGGAAGAAAGAAGGAAGGAAGGAAGGAAGGAAGGAAGGATGGAAGGAAGGAAGGAAGGAAGGAAGGAGGAAAGGAAGGAAGGAAGGAAGGAAGGAAGGAAGGAAGGAAGGAAGGAAGGAAGGAAGGAAGGAAGGAAGGAAGGAAGAAGGAAAGGAAGGAAAGAAAGGAGGGTTATTGAAGCATTTTTTTAACTTCCTAGAAGAGACTTCAAGTGAAGCTGAAAAAGAATCATAGCTAACATGAGAGCTCTAAAAGTCTTATGCTGAGTTTAATATATATGTTAAAAGAAAAATATACATAATAGAGATTTACAATATCACATATAATCTTGTTTTCTGCTTTACTCTCCTTCTCTCTGTCTCTCTGTCTCTCTCTGTATGTGGATATGGGTGTGAGGTGCAGCTATTGGCCCAGTGGATAGAGCATCAGGTCTGGAGTCAGAAAGACTCATCTTTCTGAGTTCAAATCCAGCTTCAGACACTTACTAGCTATGTGACCCTGAGAAAGAGAAGGAAATGGCAAACCACTCCAGTGTCCCTGCCAAGAATATCCTAAAGAGGGTTATGACATGACTAACAACATATTTATATATATATATATATATTTCCATCTAGACGTGTATATATATACATATATATATGTATATATATATATGTATATATATATACACGTCTAGATGGAAATGTTCCTTTTATTTGGTATTTGTTAAATTCAGCATAAAAACCCTATGTCAATGTAGAAAAAGGAAGTCTCGCACTCTTTTCATTGTGCCAGAAGTAGAGGATTCCGGTAGGGGACAATGAGGTTGGAGCCAGCAGCTGGGGTCGGATTGTAGGGGGTCTTGGATGCTGGGACAAAGAAGAGTCCACTTTATCTGACATTTTAAAGTCTCTTAGTCAAATTTCCCAGGGCATGTAGAGAGGTCAGGAGAGGGCCAGAGGGATCAGACTCCAGTTTCCAGAACTCATGGCTCAGGGTCTCACTGGCTTCTGGGAAGGGTCCCACCTCTGCTCTCTGAGGCTCAGAGGAGGTCTGACTTGACTTTTCTCACAGCTTGTGTTCCCAGCCTCTGGCCGCCTTCCCCTGGGGAGGGCATCCGTGGGGACAGTTCCTGTTTCCCTGCCTTTCCAGTCCCTTGCCTTCCTGAACCTGATATGATTGTTTCACTGGGCACAGTGTAAAGATGCCAGCAGGGAACGGAAACATCTCATGCCTCAGCAATTTTTTTAAGGCAAAAAGAAAGGCTATTGAACTCGAGAGCTATGAACCTGGGGTCCTGTCTTCCTGATGTGGGAGAACGAACATTGTGAGCCAGCTTCCAAACTGGGGAGCCAATGATTTGATTCCCATCCATCAGCTAGGCTGCAACAATAGTACCAAATTAATCTTTGCATTTTAAAGCACAGAATTTTTTGACCGCCTTCTTAGTTTATGAAACCAGACAGCTGTATTGTCATCACTGTCAACAAACAATATTTGTTTGACCACAAATCCAATTGAACATTTATTAATCACCTACTATATGCAGAGAGTATATTGGGCTGGGAGAGATGCATAGTTCAGAGAAGACATGGCTCCTGTTCTCCTGGGATTTACAGTTCAGGAAGAAGATATATTATATAAACTATTTTTAAAAACCCTTCCCTTCTATCTTAGAATTGATACTGTATATTGGTTCCAAGGTAGAAGAGTGATAAGGGTTGGTCAATTGGGGTTAAGTGACTTGCTCAGGGTCACACAGCTAGGAAGTATCTGAGGCTAGATTGGAACCCAGCACCTTGGGATTCAGCTCTGGGGTTACTGTGTTACCTACCTGCCCCTATTACATGCACAACTAACCTGGATTCAAAATAATACACAAAAAGTACCTGAGAGGTACAAGGAAAGGAATGTGTGAGATCTGGGATGGTGGCAGACATCAGAGAAAGCTTGCTTGATGGACTACAGGTTAATGTGGTAACTTGGCAGCCAAAAAAAGCTAATACTCTCCTAATATTAAAAGAAACAGAAGCTACAGAATGAGATACTCTGCCCTGATTAGGATATTTGATTCTGGTTATCATATTTTAACATCAAAGAGATCAAAGATTTTGAGATGGAAAGAAGCAAAGAGAGCTTCTGGTTTCCACACCTCATTTTATACTTAAACATAATTTTATTTTATTTATTCTGATTTTTAAAAATCCATTTTTCACTTCTACCTTCCCTTTCCCATCTTGGAAAATAATGAAAAAAAAAAGCAGAACCCTTGTAAGGAAGATGCAGAGTCAAGCAAAACATAGTCAATCCAAACAAACCTCAGGTCAGTCATGTCCAAAAATCATGTCTCCAATGGCATCTTGCTTCCATCACTTTTCTATCAGAAGGTAGGTAGCATGTTTCATCATATAACCGTCTCATGTTATAGATGAGGACACAGAAGCCTGGAGAATTGCAGTGATTTTGTTGTTCATTTGTTTTCAGACATGTCTGACTCTTTGTGACACCATGTGGGGTTTTCTTGGCAAAGATACTGCAATGGTTTGCCATTTCCTTTTCCATGCCATTTCCTGACCAAGCTCATATATCTCCAAATAAGCAGAGGCAGAATTCAAATCCAGGCCCTCTGACTAAATCCAATGTTTTCTACCTGACTTATTCCACATGAAATCCCAATTAAATCTAGCACCATATGTAGGAATGTTGTACATGGAGTCAGGTAATCCAGCCCCCCCCCCCCCAATATCTGTGTGACCCTGGGCAAATCACTTAACCCTCTTTGTCCTAGTTTTCTCATCTGTAAAATAAGCTGGAGAACAAAATGGCAAACCACTCCAGTATTCTGCCCAAATGGGCAAAGAAATGGGTGCAGAAAATCTCGAGTGAGGTCGTGAAGAGTTGACATGATAGAAACAACCAACAAATACTTAGGAAAGACCTAGACAGTCTCAAAACTTAACCAGAAGATGGTGACCAGTAGGTTGAGTTTTTTTGATTTTGTGAGTTAAGCTTTAAAGGAAGGCAGAATCCAATGGGATAAGGATAGGAAAGAACATCCTAGGAATAGAAAACAGCATGAAGAAAGGCACAGAGCTGGAAGGCATATACAAGAAACAAGGAATGTTTTCTTTGGATGGGCTGAAGGGTAGAGGGCATGGAAAGGAGTAGAAGGAAATACGATCTAAAAAATAGGGTGGTACCAGATTGTGGAGAGTCTTGAACACCAGGCGAATAAGTCTGGACTTTTATTGGTAGGCAATAATGTCAGTAAACATTTATTAAGCACCTCTTATGCGCCAGGCACTGTATTGAAATCATTGAACATCTTTGAACAGAAGGGTAACAAGATGAGAATTCTACTTAAGGCTATTAAAGTTTTACGCCATTGTATGAAGGATAAGGTAGAGGAGGGAAAGAGTGGAAGCAGGAAGACCTAATTGGAGGTTATTATTTTTTTAAAACCTTTATCTTCCATCTTGGAATTAATACTGTGTATTGGTTCCAAGGCAGAAGAGTGGTAAGGGCTAGGCAATGGGGGTTAAGTGACTTGCCCAGGGTCACACAGCTGGGAAGTGTCTGAGGCCAGATTTGAATCTAGGATCTCCCGTCTCTAAGACTGGCTCTCAATCCACTGAGCTACCCAACTGCCCCCTGGGGGTTATTTTTAATGGTCTAGATGGGTAGTAGTCAAGGACCTGTACTAGGGTGTTGTCAGTGGGAACAGGGAAAAGGGAATGAGTGTGAGAGCTCTTGGCACAGTTGAGTGAACAGAACTTGGTTATTGGCTCAGAAATGAAAGGTGAGGGAAAGGAAAGTGTCAAATATACCAACAAGGTTTGGAAGAGACTTGGCGATTCCACTGAAGGATTGGAGAAAAATTCAATTCAACAAACATTTATTAAGCCATGAGGCACTGGAGACACAAAACTTAGATCAGACAGTCTTAGCCTTCTTGGAATAGCCTGAAAGGAAGCCATGATAAATACACATGACCAGAATGAAGCAATAACAGGCTCTGTTTAGAATATACCAGAGTTGAGGTACTGGGAGGTAGGCTGGCAGATGATGTGCATTATTAAGGACTGATATGTTCCAGGCACTATTTGCTAAGTGCTAGGGAAACAAATACAAGTAAAAAGACAGTTTCTGCCCTACAGGAGCTTATATTCTAATGCACTGATACAAAGGCAAAACTGGGAGGAGATGGTACCTACGTTGGACCATGATGGTAAAATCCAGAGAATCAGAAGCACATGTGGGAGGAGAGGGAAGCTTTGGCTGACCTGAGCCTATACTCAGAGCGGAAGAACCAGAAGATACTCACCAATGAGAGAAGGGGGTCGGCTTGGCAAAAAAATTAATAGTAATAATAACTAGCTCTTTAAGGTTTGCAAAACACTTTACAAATGTTATCTCATCTTATCCTCCCAACAGCTCTGAAAGGTAGGAACAAATAGTATCCCCATTTTTACAGATGATGAAACTGAGGCAAACAGAAGTTAAGTGACTTGCCCAAGGTCATATGGCTAGTAAGTGACTGAGGAAGGATTTGAACTCACATTTTCCTGTCTTCAGGTCTAGTTCTCTAGCCATTGTACCACCAAATGCCTATGTTCAGATGCTCTTGGATGAGAATTCCCCAGGTGATGGTGAGGCTTCTCAGGGTAAGAAAGTAGCTGAATCATGGTAGCAAAGTCCACAGAGTTCTGGTCTCTCAGTGGAGACATCTTATAGGCAGATAGATTCCCAGGTCTAAATTTGGGAGACATAACAGGGCAGGAGAGGGAGTATTTATAGGCTGTTTTATCGGTGATGGCTATGGGAGTGGATGAGATTGGTCATTATTGAATACTTGTGTTTAGGTTACTGTGCCAGGCAATGGGATAAGAAAAGATGCCATATCTTAAAGGAATGACAGGATCTCAGAGTTGTAGGCGACCCCTGAAGTCATCTTGTCCAAATGGGACCTGAACAGGAATGCCTTCTGGGTCATCTCCAAGAAGCAGTCATCCAACCCCTACTTGAAGATCTTCGTTGATGGAGAAGGCAGCACTTCCCAAGGCAGCCCACTCCACTTTTGACAGAAGAGTTTTTCCTTATAATCTGAGGAGACAGAACAGAGTTATAAAACAATAACTCTCAATACCAGGATCATGTGATAAGCCCCTAATGAATGATATAGAGAATTAGTGCTTTGAGAAGTTCTAGGACAGAGGGAATCATGGTGAAATATGGAGGAAGGTCTGGGAGGGCCTCATAAAGGAGCTAAGATTTCAGCTCTGCCTTGAAGGAAAGGGAACGGAATGGGTATTTATTAAATAAATTATGCTAGGTACTCTACAGATATCATATCATTTAATCCACATAATAACCCTTTGAGGTAAGTGCTATGATTACCCCCATTTTACAGTAGAGGAAACTGAGGCAGACAGAGGTTTAGTGACTTGCCCAGGGTCATGCAACAACACGTAAGGGTCTGAGACCAGATTTTAATTCAATTCTTCCAGATTCCAAACCCACCATTTTATTGCATCAACCAGCTGCAGAAGGAAGGATAAGGTCTCTCAGATGAGCAGAGATTAAAATATTCTGACTAGAAGGAAAGACAGTTTGAACAAAGGCAGTAGGATTAAAATGCAGAAAAAACTGCTGGCATTAAAGCAGAGAACTGCTAATGAAGAAATAGTGAGAGAAGAAGTTGAAGAGGTAAAAAAAAAAAAGGGGCAGGCTCATGGAGGGATGTGAATGCCAGGTTAAGGAGTTGAAACTTTGTCCTTTGGGCAGGAGGGGATCAAATATTTTTTGGAGGGGCCAGGAAGGATAACATGTGCAAAAGGATGTTTTAGGAAGATTAATTTGGCAGTAAAGTGCCGGATGGAATGAATTGCAGGAAGAAGAGACTGGAGATAGGAAAATCAGGTAGGAAATTATTGTGAAAAGTCAAAGTGATAAAGGGCTTAAACCAGATTGGCTTCTCCACAGTAGGCATGAAAAAGACAAGAGGGATATAAGAAATAATGGGAAGGAGAAATAGACAGGACAGGCTTTAAGCAAGTATTCTAGAATAACAGGCACGTATATCAGTATATCACGGAGGCAAGATTAGATCTAAGAATCAGAAACTCCCCATCCTGAATTCCAATTCTGGCTGGCAGACTAGAGTCTCATTGCCTCCTGGGTTCATGTGTCCAAGTAGCTTTCTTGGTTGGAATGGCCATGCTTCTTTTTGAAACTAAGGCAAAGACCATTAGTTTTGTTTCCAGAGAAGTTGATTCCCCATTCATTCATTTATTAGTCAAATATTTATTGAGTCACTTCTATATGAAAAACAGAATGACACTATGGTATATAGAGATGTTATTGTTGTTTTCAGTCATGTCGACTCTGTGACCCCATGTGGGCTTTTCTTGGCAAAGATACCGGAGTGGTTTGCCATTTCTTTTTCTAGCTCGTTTTACCAAAGTGGAACTGACAAATTTCCTAACAAAGTTAAATGACTAGCCCAGGGCCACACAGCTGTCTGAGGCTGTATTTGAACTCATGAAGGGGAGTCTTCCCAATACCAAACTCAGTGAATTCACCTAGTGAATATTCAGAAAAACTAACTTAAACATGAATAAGACAGAGTCCCTGCCCTCCAGGTGGTGTTTTGTTTTTTCCCAAGTCCTTCTTTCTTTCTTTCCACCTCCTTTAAGGAATTTTAATCCATCTAGTTCATTTTAACCAAACTGAAAGTGCTACTGCTATCTTGAAAGTATAGGAGAATTGGTGTGGCACCAGGAGACCCAGGATAATAATTAATTTCTCCACCACTCTAAGTTTGAAAAAAAAAAAAGCATCTATTTCTCTGAAGCAGGCTCTACGTACTTCAGAAATCAGAACCTGGGTTCTTTTAGGGCTAGTCATCAGTGTTTTCAATGAGGAAATTTAAGTATTTTGGATACTATATTCTACATTCCCTTATCCCTAGCAGATTCACTGGGTCCCTAGAAATGCTAGGTATATGCCAGTGACCTTTCTATGTTGGTAATCTCCAAAGATTCTCTTCTGCAGGGTGTTCTCTCTCCAGTATTAGAACATTAGGACAACAAGGACAATGAGTAGAGCCACTGTGGTAGCACCTGATTGA
This sequence comes from Monodelphis domestica, assembly GCF_027887165.1. NCBI lineage: Eukaryota > Metazoa > Chordata > Mammalia > Didelphimorphia > Didelphidae > Monodelphis > Monodelphis domestica. The sequence goes on along the minus strand of NC_077228.1, from coordinate 494,159,185 downwards.
TAAGATTCACTTTTGATGTTCTTCTGTCATATTTTAGGGCTGAAAACAACAATCCTGCATTTTATAGTTCTTTGACTTTTGCCAAGTGTTTTTCATCTGTCACAGGGCCTGGCCAATGAGCTCAGACCTTAGGAGACTGCCCAGACTGCTCTTGTGATTCAGTGGCTATGGAGATTTTGCAGCAGGTGTGAATAGCCTGGTATATGAGAAAGTAAGTGACTTGTTTAGCATTACACGGCTATGAATTATTGATGGTAGGATTTGATGCAAGATCTTCTGGACTTGAAGTCCAGCACTTTATCCCTGATTCTGTTTTTAAAAAAAAATAGCCTTTATATTCTGCCTTAAAGTCGATATTAAAGGTCTCCATCAATGGCACATGTAAAACCCAGAGGGATTATGCATCGTCTACAGGAGGGGCATTAGGGGAGGGCAGGGAAAGAACATGAATCTTGTAACCATGGAAAAATATTCTAACGTAATTAATTTAAAAAAAATTTCCAAAAAAAAAAAGGAAAAAAATCGATATTAAGAATTGGTCCAAGGTAGAAGAGCAGTAAGGGGTGGGTAATTGGGGTAAAGTGACTTCCTCAGGGTCACACAGCTAGGAAGGGTCTCAAGCCAGATCTGACCCCAGGACCTCTTGGCTATTTACTGAGCCACCAAGCTGCTCCTCCTGGTTCTGTATTGTTTTATGCTCTGAAACGCGTCATTCTCTGTTGGTGGAGCGTGCTCCGAGTGGGATGCCCCAGTCCTTGGGTTTTTCTTGGGGAAAAGATGATGGATAACCCTGAATTCTAGCATCCAAGGCCAGGCATGTTGCTCTTACTTGTGTGACTTACAGATGCGTATGTTCATGTATGTGCACACATGTGCATGTATATTCATGGAAGACGAGGAAGCACCTGGGCAATGACCAGGGGTAGAAATGAGGCCATGATGGTGGTGTTGCGTAAGAGTAGTACTAGAAGAAAACAACAAAGCTTGGCTGCTCAAATAGCACTGACTGAATGATTTAAAACCAGGAAACAGCTGCCCTGGGGATGGCTGGGTAGATTAGTCACGGGCTCTTGTAAGCCTCCCAGGCCTCTGGTCTGACTTCGTCTCAGGCTGGTGGTGACTGAAAACTACTGACATATGCCGGGATGGTGACCTGTGAGGAGCAGCCTGGGAAGCCCTCGCCTATGGTATTTGTTATTATTGTTAAGAATTATTCAGATAGGTTTTGAGTGATGATACATGTACCATCCAGATCAAATTGCTTGTCAATTCCTGGAAGGAGGAGGGAAGACAACACAAATCCTATAAATTTGGAAAACTTATGTGGAAATTTGTTATTAAAATAAAGATAAAACAAAAAAAAGAATTATTCAGAAACTATTATCATCAAATCATTTTGAAGCCAATTCAGAAAAAGCCAATGAGACTGGAAACTGGACCTTCCAGGTGCTTCCGGGAAAAAACAAAACCAAACCACACATCTGCCCATATTGACCCACTGGTAGATGGAGTTTATTGTGTAGGTAGTGAAGCGGTCAAGTCTGGGCTTCAGGGATGCTCCATTCCCATCAAACTGGGCTGCTATCTGTTTCCTAGGCATGACAATTCACCTCCATCGATGCACAAATAACAGCCTTTCCTCCTCTCACTTGTTGAAAAGAATTCAGTGAGTTATCAGATAGAGGATGATGGAAGAGACTCTAAACAAAGCTCAGAGGAAGAAATCCAACTTCTCTTTCTTTTTTTAAACCCTTATTTTCTGTTCTAGTATCAGTTCTAAGACAGAAGAGTGGCAAAGCTAGGCAAACAGGATTAAATGACTTTTTAATTAAATTAATTAATTAATTTATTAAATATATATAAAATATATAAAATATATATAAATGTATATATAAATATATATAAATATAAATATAAATAAAATAAAAAATAATAATATTATTATTAAAAAATTAATTAAATTAAATCAAATGGGTAGGAAGTATCAGAGGTCAGATTTGAACCCAGGTCCTTGGTACTCCAGACCTGGTACTCTTCCATTGTGTTACCTAGTTGCCCCAACACTTTTCTCCCAGTCCTTATCACAGTGCCTTGTCCCTTGTTGCTATTCAATCATTTTGGTTATGCCCAACTCTTCTTGACCCCATCTGGGGTTTTCTTGGCAAAGATACTGAAGTGGTTTGTCATTTACTTTTCCAGCTCATCTTATAGATAAGGAAACTGAGGCAAACAGGGTTAAGTGACTTGCTCAAAGTCACACAGCTAGGGAATGTCTGAGGTTAGATCTGATTGGCCCTCTATGGCAATGGCATCACTTAGCAGCCCCTGCCTGGTACATAATGGGTGACTAATCAATATCTTTGAATTGAATTGAATTAAATTCATAATCTTCCTGGATGATGTTAGGTAAGTTGCTGTCTATTGACGCTCTTCTATATGAAAGGGTTTGAAGCAAATCGAACATGTAGAAAATGGTACTTGAGCTTGATAGAAATGAGGATTCTAAAAGCTGAGATGAGGAGGGACAACGCCTGTAAGTTAAAAAGACCCTCAATTCAAATGCCATCTTCTGTGTGAAGCCATTTTTAGAACCCCTGACTCATTAGTATCCTGTGCCCCAATTACCTTGTATTTATTTTGATTGTATTTTCATACTTTGTATGTGTCTCTCCAGATAGAATGTAACTTCCTTGAAGGCAAAGGTCCCTTTATTTCTGTCTTTGTGTCTCTAGAGCCTAGTATGAGTACTGATGCATAGTAGGTGCTTAACAAATCCTTGTGGACTGATTGCATTAGGCAACAGGGCCATTCACAAATATAGCTGTTAATCAATTGGTAAGCATTAATTAATTAATTATAATTTACCAAATTTAAATTAACTTTAATGTTAATTTTATTTATTAATTGATTGATGTTAATGATTTATTAATGCCTACTAGGTGTTGGGCATGTGCTAAGTCCTGGGGCTACAAAAGGAAGCAAAAGCCACTTCCTATCCTCAAGGAGCTTACAATCTAATGGGAGAGACAACATGCAAATAAATATATACAAAGCAAACTATATGTATGATAAATGGGAAATAATTACCAGGGGAAAGGCACTAGAATTAAGAGGAGTTAGGGAAGGCTTCTTGTAGAAGGGAGGATTTTGACTGGGCTTAAAGAAAGCTAGGAAGATCACTGGTCATAGTGGAGGAGGGAGAGAGCTCTGGGAACAGGGGAAAAAGAACACAGGTCTCCTTAAAAGTCTATTGAAGTGACTGTTAAAGTACTAAGTATTAATATTAAGACAATACTTTTTTAGGGCACCAGAATCTATTACTGCCTTGCAAATATTTAGGATTCTCCAGAGTTAAATCATCAAACTGAGGCAGGAGTGTGGCAAAAATAGCTGGTTACCTCTCACCAGAATTAGTTGTGAACATTTGAGGGTCATAATCAAGGATGGAAGATGTCAGTAGCTTTCTCTTCAAATGAGAGAGCCACAGTGACCCTGCTCTTCAGGTCCCTGCCAGTCTGGGGGCTTTCCCTGCTGTGACACCCTGGGAAGTGAAGCCCCCAACTCCCTGGTGGTTGTGCAGCAGGCAACCTCATTGCCGGAGACCTGGTGGATTATGGTTAGGACAGCGACATGGGAACTAAGGAATGCCAGTGACTCTAAGGCACGATGCTCTAGGGTCTTGCACATGTTGAGTATTTTTGTTGCTGCCACAGATATGAGTGGTGCTCAACAAATGTTTACTGAGATTGATTAGAATGACTCATCAGTGAGAGAGAGGCAGAGGCAGAGGCAGAGGCTGGCAGAAAATCTTTGGCCCCATCCTAAACAGCCACCTCAGGGATGAAAAATGATCCACAATCTTATTGACGTCAGGTTAACCTAATGCTATTCCAGTAACTGTTAGTAGCCTGGTAGAGATCCACGACTTCTAGAATGAGCCTGGATCTTGTGTCAACAGAAGGAGCAATGAAGGATATGATTGTTGATGACTTTGTGACATAGAATCCTCACTGCCTAACCCTTGGTCGTGTCCTTTGTTGTAGAATACATAGGATGACCATATCTCCAGGAATGTAGACACGGCATTGTCCCCTGATGTTATGGCTATGGTTTTCATAAATAAACTGGAAAAGCCACTTAGGTGGATGGTCAGAATGAAAGTGGTCCGACACTGAGATATTAACTGGCTCCTTTGCTCTCCTGCCACTTAGTATAACCAGCTTTGTAGAAGGAGAGAGTTAAGGAACAATACATCTAGTAGTCTAGTCTTTGCTGGTGTTCATTTGATTTCAGTTGTATTTGGCTCTTTGTGAACCCATTTGGGATTTTCTTGTCAAAGATATTGAGGTGGTCTGCCATTTCCTTCTCCACCTTATTTTGCAGATAAGGAAATTGGGGTAAAACATGGTTAAGTGACTTGCCCACAATCACAGAGCAAGTAAATATCTCAGGTCAAATTTAAACTCAGATCTTCCTGACTCTAGGTCTGGCACTCTATCCACTGAGCCACCTAGCTGCTTAAGTCTAGTCTACTTCTGATTTTATTAAGCAGCCTCTGAGGAGATAAGAGGTTAGTGAGTTCAGGAGGATCACTTACAATTCCCACAGCCTTCTTGGTCTTTAGTTCAACTGAGCCATTTTCTAAATTGTGGCAATCTCCTTCAAAAACCCAAGAGTCAAAGAATGGTCCCAAGAAAAATGTACGACAAGATTAAGAAGCCTTATTGAGCACCTACTATGTGCTAAAGCTCATCCTATGTCCTAGAAACTCAAATAAAAGGTAGAGATCTGAGCCGGGAGAACTCAACATTTCCTATGGCTGTTTAAAAGATCAGTTATCCTCAAGGTTCTTTGAAGCAGAGGTATCAAACACATCGTCTCACTCAGTCTACAACACACCTGAATGCTGTCAGAAGCAGATTAAAATATAGTTGGGAAATATTTACAAAAATAAAAATACATGAGTTAAATAATATTAATATGTTTTTTTCTAAATTAGTGTGTGGCCTTCTGGGACTCTCATGTGCCTCCATATGTATTTGAGTTTGACACCATTGATTTAAAGGATGGTATGGGAAGGTCCTTGGCATGGTGTTGAGGAGAGCTGGCTTTTGGATGGGTTTGCAATGGGATTTAGAATACCGAGGCAGAGTCTAGGTAGGTTTGATGAGCACATTAAACAGGAGAACCTGAGAGAAGCAGGAATGAGTAAGGTTAATTGGAGTGTTTGTGGAGTGAGGATGACGATGGAGCTGGTGAAGAATCCAGAGGCTTGGGAGCCCCTGAATTTGTGGGGCATGTATAGAGTGAGCACTGGGGCTGATGGCTGGGGTTACATGATATTGATGCTGTATGGGGCTCTGGTGTGCAGTGATATCAATATGAGGAGCCTTACAGGGCAGCTAAGTGACTCAGTGGAATGAGAGTCAGGCCTAGAGACAGGAGGTCCTAGGTTCAAATCTGGCCTCAGACACTTCCCAACTGTGTGACCCTGGGCAAGTCACTTAACCCCCATTGCCCAGCCCTTACTATTCTTCTGCCTTGGAACTAATATACAGTATTGATTCTCAGACAGAAGTTAAGAGATTTTTTTTTAAATGAGAAGCCTTAAAGAGAGACTTCTCTTCTTTCTCACCATATATAAGCATCTGGTATATTTGTGAACTCCAGTAGCTTCCATCTGGGAAACAGGCACATTTGGAGTCTTTCCTTTCTGACTATTCTACCTACCCTTACACTATACCATGCTGAAAAATTCATTCTTTTCATCTTGTTGGTGCTGGTGGTAGCTTTTCCCTTGTGGATGCCAGATTTCTCCAACAAAGGCAGTTAAGGAAGTAATGCATTTCCTTCTTAGATGAGGAGTTGACCAAAGAGGGAGAGAATGAAGCAAATACATTATTATTATTATTACTGATATCAAATTTGGAGTCACAAATCAACCATAAACCACCTAAAAGTACCCTATAAAATATTTCCTACTTGGGGAGAAGATAGAGAGAGACCTTTCCTCTTGGAGAACTCGATAAAAATCCAAGAAGATTCTTTCAATATTATAGAAACAAATGAGACTCGGGCTCATCTCATCTTTCTTCTTATTTCATGTCAAGCTTTCTTCCCATCTCACCTCAAGCTCCAGTGTCATGTCTATTGGATCCCTTTTTTTGCCCCAATTTTATACTCCTCTGAACAAATCAGCCTTATACAGAGAAAGACCATCCTGCCTCCTTAGTTTGAGGCTGACCATTTGTTCTGGGAAACTCAGCTCTCATCATCCCTGTTTTGGAATGAATTTCATTGTTGTTGTTTTTTTACAGAATCACAGAACTGGAGGATTGGAACGGACCTTAGGAGACCTGTGGTCCCATCCATACACAGAAGAAATCTCTACTGCATCATACCAGACAAATGATTACCCAATATCTGCATCGAATCCTCCAATAAGGAGGAACCCACAACCTTCCTAGACAGTTCATTCCTCTTTGGGACAGCTATAATTCTTAGTAACTATTTCCTGACATCAAGCATAAATGGACCTCTTTCTCATTTTTACCCATTGATCATGGTTTACCTTTCTGGGTTCATACTGAACAAATCTAATCCTCCTTCAATATGACGACTCTTAAAATACCTGAAGACATTAGCATAGCATGTCCTCCCTGCCCATTCCCTCCACCTCCCCAGTCTTTTCTTCCCAAGTTAAACATGCCCAATCACTTAAGTAGATCCTTAAAAAACATGGACCCCTGGTTGCCTTCCTTGGGACATTCTCCCGATTATCAATGTCCTTTTTAAATCAAAATACCCCAAAACCAAACATGGTACTCCAAATGAGGTCTGTCAAGAGACAGAATACAGTGGGGCTGTCATCTCCTGGCCCTTTCTTAATGCAACCCAAGATTTCTTTAGTATTTTGACTGCGACATCACGCTGTTGACTCATATTGATTTGGGAGTCCATTACACCCCCTTAGCTCTTTTTCAGGGAAATTGCTATTTAACCATGCCTCTGTGATCTTGTACTTCTGAAACCGATTTTTTACTACCCAAATGTGAGTCGTTTACCTGTATCCCTAATGAATTCATCTTCTTAGCTAGTCCAATCCTCTAGCTCAGAAGTATTGAACAAGCCCCAGGCCTGAGTTGAGCTTGAACCAGATTAAAAATGTATTGGAAGGGGGAACTAGGTAGCACAGTGGATAGAGCCCCAGGTCTGGAGTCAGGAGGATCTGGGTTCAAATCAAGTCTCAGTTACCTCCAAGCTGTGTGATCCTGGGCAAATCACTTAACTCAATTGTCCTTCTCCCTTAGAGTTATTACAAAGACAGAAAAGTAAGGGTTTAAAAGAATGTATTTGTAACAAATAAAATACAATATAATAATATAATATAAATAAACACACTAGAATAATATAAACACAATAGAATATAGCTACTATTCATATGTGGTTTCCAAGTCAATATATAGGACAGGGGTCCTTATATATGTTTAGCAACCCCATTTCTATTTGAGTCTAATATCACTGCCTTAGACTATTAAGATCTTTTGGGATCCTGACTCTTATCCTTCAAATCTGATGAGTATGCTATTGATGCCTTTTTCCAAGACACTGATAAAAATGTTAAAAAGCATTGCAGGACTTCACTGGAGACCTCCTGCCTCATTGAAGATGAACCATCAATAACTATTCTTTTAGGGGGCAGCTAGGATAGAGAGCTAGGCCTGGAGACAAGAAGTCCTCAGTTCAAATCTAGCCTCAGACACTGGGCAAGACACTTGACCCCCATTGCCTAGCCCTTACCACTCTTCTGGAGTCAATACACAGTATTGACTCCAAGATGGAAGGTAAGGGTTTAAAAAAAAAAAGAATTAATACTGTGTATTGGTTCCAAGGCAGAAGAGTGGTAAGGGCTAGGCAATGGGGGTCAAGTGACTTGCCCAGGGTCACCCAGCTGGGAAGTGTCTGAGACCAGATTTGAACCTAGGACCTCTCATCTCTAGGCCTGGCTCTCAATCCACTGAGCTACCCAGCTGCCCCCACAGTATTAATTCTAAGATAGAAGATAAGGATTAAAAAAAAAAGAAAGTCCACCCATCTATCCAGTTCCAAATGGTGCCACCTGTGTGCTTCTCCAATCTTGATCTCACATCTCTTCCATAAGTAAGAAATACTTTATAGAGTACTTTACTTCAGATGGTTTATGGTTAATTCATGACTCCAAGTATGATGTCAATAACAATAATACTGTATTACCTTACAGGGCTTGAAAGCAGAAAAGACTTGAGGAGAAGCCAGGGGACTAAGGATGTGTGTGGGCCAGGAACAATGTAACCCATAGCAACTTATCAGGGTGGCCAACCCATGAACTCTTTAAGAGCCCAAGGACCTGTACCTTCCTAAAATTATATTAATTATAAATAGCTATAAAAATAAAACTTAGGATGCAATGGAATGCATACCTCCAATAGAGAACTGGGTGGGGGAGAAATGAATATGGATTTGACTATTTTACTTTCTGATCACTGCTTAAGGCTTGCTTGCATATCTCTACGATTTTTTTTTAAACCCGTACCTTCTATCTTAGAATCAAAATTGCGTATTAATTCCAAGGCAGAATAGCATGAAGGGGTAGGCAATGGGGGTTCAGAGACTTTCCTAAGAGTCAAGGCTAGAAAGTATCTAAGGCCAGGTTTGAACCCAAGATCTCCCATCTCTAGATCTGGGTCTCTATGCACCGAGTCACCCATCTGCCCCCTCTACTGAGTTTTTATATCTTGGAAATCCCCTTTAGGTTGAAGAATCCACATCAGGTGACTCATGGGTATTGGCACAATTTCAGGATGGGTCCAGAGAGAGGGCCATCTCTTTGTGCTGGTAAATGGCACCCCTGTAAAAGAATGTGTGTGGGTGTGCTTAATAAGTGTGCCTTCTAATTTTGTAATTTTGAGTGACTTTGAATATAAAGTCTAAAGCTTTACAAATGACTTTTTATTTTTTTAACCCCTGACCTTCTGTCTTAGAATCTATATTAAATATTGGTTCCAAGGCAGAAGAGTGTTAGGGGCTAGGCAATGGGGGTTAAGGGAACTTTAATTAGTTTAATTGAGTTTAATTTGAACTCAGATCATCTGACTCTGGGCTTGATGCTCTACCCACCTAGCTGCTCATAGTTTTTATACTTTACTTATATTTATATATAAATATATATTTATATACATGGATATCTACAATTATATAATATAGTACATATACCACCATATATATAATCCTGCACACACATATAAAAATAAATTCAGGATAGAAAGACCATACGTAGATACATAGCAGGGATGGAGAAATCACATGTATTTACATAGATATGCATACATACAGGCAGCAAGGTGGTGCAATGGATAGAGCACCAGGCTTGGAGTCAGGAAGATGAGTCTTCCTGAGTTCAAATCCAGCTTTAGATACTTACTAGCTCCATGACCCTGGGCAAGTTATTTAACCAATTGTTTGCTTCAATTTCTTTCTTTCTTTCTTTCTTTCTTTCTTTCTTTCTTTCTTTCTTTCTTTCTTTCTTTCTTTCTTTCTTTCTTTCTTTCTTTCTTTCTTTCTTTCTTTCTTTCTTTCTTTCTTTCTTTCTTTCTTTCTTTCTTTCTTTCTTTCTTTCTTTCTTTCTTTCTTTCTTTCTTTCTTTCTTTCTTTCTTTCTTTCTTTCTTTCTTTCTTTCTTTCTTTCTTTCGTCAAATGAGCTGGAGAAGGAAATGACAAATCGCTCCAGTACCTTTGCCAAGAAAGCCTCCAATGGGGTCATGAAGAGTCAGACATGACTGAAAAATGATACAAGGATATGCACATTCACATGCAAAATAAACACTTTTCTGGAGAAAGGGCACCAGTAATTAGGAAGACCAAGAAAGATGTTAAGCTTATTTTCTGTTCTCTACCCAAGTCTGACTTCCTTCTATCTCCTGGACACCTAACAGAACATTCATTCCAACTCTCAGGGCTAGCCTATGGCAAATCTGTCAGGTAGGGTTAAGCTTATCTTTGGTGCCTTCGGACTCCTCTTGGAGCACCAGACTCTCCCCTGGGCACCACCACCTCTCTCCTAGCTCCTAGACCCATTCTGGCTCTCAGTTGGTTTCCAAGTAATCCCTGTTAGGGTGTTAGCTGATAAGGCTCAACAGTTCCCAGGAGAATTTGCTTTATCAGTGGAGGCTCTTGGAGACTTAGAAGCATGTTTGACACTCAAGGGAAAGAATCTATAATAGTTATGTGAATTAGACCCTTAATAAAGGCTTGGTGAGGGGCAACTAGGTAGCTAGGCAGGTCTAGAGATGTGAAGTCTTTGGTTCAAATCTGGTCTCAAGACACTTCTTAGTTGTATGACCTTGGGCAAGTCACTTAAACCCAATTGCCTCTCTTTTTCTGCTCTTCTTCCTTGAAACTGTTGTTTAATATCTAGTCTAATATAGAAAGCAAGGGTTTTGAAAATAAAAATTAAAATGCTTGGTGAATTGTTATAGTGATAGAATGACAGAAGATGAGATTAATATTTTGACCCAGGAGACCCTAACTAGCAGATTCTTTAGGTCCATAATGATAAGGTTTAGGTGGCCACCTACTCTGCCTACTAGGAAGGGTAGATCTGTCCTTGGGCTCCTATCCTGGATAGATTCTCCCTCCCATGTCTAATATTATATCCCTTGGACCCTTCCTCCTTCAATGTGCGCTCTTCATTCCCCATTATGCTCAGGTTTTTCTCTATCTTGTATCACCTTCGAATTCTGTTCCTTTTCCAACAAAGTACTCATTTGTGTCTGCTTCTGCTGATCATCTTCTTAGAATACTTGCTCCTCTTCCTTCTCTTCCCTTCCAACTAATCCCATACAATTTGTCCCTTCCAGGTCCAGTTCAAGTCTCTCCCTCCTCCATGATTGCTCAGAAAGGGCATTTCAACCTGACCATTTCAATGGACAATATAGACATGGCATTGGGGAGTGGGACTCTCCTTCATATTCTTGTTAAAGACAAATAACTCATTTGGCTTGTCAACTACCTCCTTTGGGAGAAAAAAAAAAGGATATCTGAGCTTTCCTTTGCCCCACAGTCTTCAAAGGAACCCATCCATTGTCTGTTGTTTTTTTAAAAAATACATTTTCTAGAGGCCTTGTGTTCTTACATCATAGTCATTCCCAGAAATAATCTCCCCCACCTCCATGTTTTGAATGCATGTTCAGTTTCCTATTCATCTTCTAGCTGGCTTCCTTCCTTTTGAAAATTGATTCAGGAGTCTAGCAAAACGGTTCTCAGGTTTTCCATTTTCTCCCCCTGGTTTGCCTTATTTCTCGTTTGTTCCTTGCCTTCCATGCTTTGTGGGTTTTCTTTTTCTCCTCACATGGGCTGTGTTTCATTTTTTTGGAGGGGAGAAATAATGTTTCCCTTCTTTTATACTTAAATCTTGTAGCTAGGCAGGTTGGGTCCCCTCCCCTGTTTTCTTTGAAAGCATCTGATTTGTTTTTACCCTCTTCACACATTTTCTGCAGTTAAGGTGGTTGAGTCTGCAGGCTTCTTAAGAGTTACTGTCTCTGAACTTGTCTTTGTATTTCTTCCTATTTAATATCTACATTTATTCTATTTCCTTTTTCTAAGGCAGGTCATATGAGGAACTGTAGCATGAGGTCTATGAAGAAGAATCTTTGTATCATGAGATGTCTGCTGTTACTTTGAAGGTAGTTTGGTTGTACAGGTGATACAAAAATCTTCAGAGACATCTTAGTGAACAAATGCTAACTTTTACCTTCTGTCCTAGAATTGATACCAAATATCAGTTCTAAGGCAGAAAAATGGTAAGGGATAGACAAATGAGGTTAAGTGACTTGCCCAGGGTCACGCAGCTAGGAAGTATCTGAGGTCCTCTTGACTCTAGGCCTGATTCTCTATCCACTGAGTCACCTAGCTGCCCCCAAATAGGAGTAGTAACTAGATGGCCTTTTTTGTTGTTGTTGAGGCGACAGGGTTAAGTGGCTTGCCTGGTATTGTAATATTTAAAATAGTGGGAAACTTAAATTGTGATAGATATAGGAGTGGGTGAGTAAATTTGTGACCGCAGAAAATATGTTTCACTACAGTGTCCTGGGAAATATTCCCAATTATGAATATACCCAAGTCAACTGGGTTTTATAGAGAATTTAATTAATAATACAATGAGGAATTAAAGAAAAGAGAGAAAGAGAGAAAAAGGGAATAAGTATGAAGGGCCTTAAGCCAACATGGCCTCGATCTGAGTCTTAAGAGAGAGAGAGAGATCAGTTTGTCAGTCTTTTATCACTCACCACAAGGTCTGTCTAAGCAAGAATTCTAGTGACAGAGTCTCCTCAGAGAGAGTTCCAGCCAGAGTCCTCCTCAATGAGCTTTCCAGCCAGAGACTGTTTTAAAGGCCTCTCTCAAGAGCCTCCAGAGGGACAGAGTCCCCTCAGAGGAGCTCCAGCGAGACCTCCTTAGAGATTGTCCTCCAAGAGTTTCCCTTCTCCAGAGCCTCTCTCAAGAGCTTTCTTCTCAAGCGATCTTCTCAAAAGGATTGTCCTTCAAGAGATTCTGCTTTTTCTTATATAGGGGGTTTTCTCCTATGTCACCTCCCCTAAGTTCTTCCATCTACCAATCATAGTAGTAAATGGCTGAGTGGATTTGAACTCAGATCTTTCTCACTCCAAGCCCAGTGCTCTATTCATTTCACCACCTAGTTGCCTCCCAATAGCATTTTTAAAGTGCTTATTATGTATAAAGACATCAGGGATATAAATAGAACAGCAAGATAGGCTATGCTTTCAGGGAGTTCACATTCTAATGGGGGAGACAAAACATACAGGTTTCAGCTACCAGTCATATGAGGGGAAGATATCTTGTGGTCCATAAAGTCCAATGGTAAAGCAAATGGTAATTCATCTTATTTAATCTTAGTTAAACTGATAAAATCATATCAGTTTCTGATGTTGAACAATTTGGCAGTGCCAAGGGCTTCACAGTGTAAAGTAATGGTGTCAGACTTAGAAATAGGGGCCACTGAATCATGCATAAGATCCTTGCAGGTCATATATTGACTTAGCAAACTATATACTAATATTAGCTATGTTTTATTATATTTTATTAATTTTTAAAAAATCTTTACCAATCATATTTTATTTTATTTTAAAATTTTAATTAATTAATTAATTCAGAATATTTTCCCATGGTTACATGATTCATGTTCTTTCCCTCCCTTTCCCCTCCTCCCTGTAACCAATGAACAATCCCACTGGGTTTTACATGTGTCTTTGATCAATACCTATTTCCATATTGTTAGTACTTGCACCAGGATGATCCTTTACAGTCTACATCCCCAATCATATCCCCATCGACTCGTGTGATAGAGCAGTTGTTTTTCTTCTGCATTTCTGCTCCCACAGTTCTTTCTCTGGATGTGGATAGTGTTCTTTCTCATAAGTCCATCAGAATTGTCCTGGATCATTGCAGTGCTGCCAGTAGAGAAGTCCACTACATTCGTACCAATTATATTTTAATCAGGTTTAGGAGCACTGAGAAGTGTTGTGGGCTCCGTATAGCCTTCAGGTCTTGTGTCTGACACCTCTAGTATAAAGAACTTTTTTGTTAGGTTTTTATTCATTATGACTATAGCATGTGTGAAGCTGGTACTAGGCTATATCGCCATAAGTTTTAGTTCCTGGGATTATGGCTGTAGAGGCTGCGTTGGAAGCAAGACTTGTGGTCTAGGAGGTGTCACCACTTCTAGGACTTTTGGGCTTACCTGCTTTGTGGGAGAAGTTGTTCAGCCATTGGTATTGGTGGAAGTGGTGAAGTGGGCCCCTTCTCCACAGTGATTTCTCCCCTTAATTATTGCTGTCCAGCCCAATCTGGAAATAGGGGCTAGCAAACTGTAGGACACTGCTATTTTAAAGGCTTTGCTGTTCAGGGTCCGGAGCTATGTCCACTGGTATGTGAGAAGAGGCCGTGGCTGGGGTGGTGATGGGAGTTTTGTCTGCCTGACCTGAGCCACCTCCTATCTCTCCCTCAGGATACTTTGTTCTTGTTTGCCTGAGCAGTGAGTGTGACTCTAAAGCTGTTTCCAAGACTGTTTCAGTGTCCTAGACATGGATCTGGTATCTAAGCCAAACATCCTTGAATGGGAACATATTCTACTAAATAGTTCTATTGTTCTTAACAATATGACACAAAACTACCTCCTCTCTAAGAACAGTAATATGTATCCCTAAGGGACTGGTGTGAGAATTTCCCAATATGGTAACTCTCTTCACCTAGGGTGGAAACTCCTACCACTCAAAGCAAATCATACAAAATGGCACTTCTTTTATAATTTTAGAAAAATGCCCAAGATACTAAGTATTTAAGGGACTTGTTCAGGGTAACAAAGCCAATTATGTGTCAGAGGTAAGACTTGATGCTAAGATTTCCTGACTCTTACAACAAGTATTCTATCAATTACATCACCTTGACTTTTATTCCAAAGGGATATTTATGGCAAGAATCCAATTTATGATTTGGAAAAATTCAACAGAGCATTCCAAAGTCACAAAGAAAGGTGGTAGGTGAAGAGCAGAGACGGGGCTACGAGTCAGACTCAAGGACAGAGTGAGGAATCATCAGCCATTCTCTACTCTGATCAGCACATCAAACCATACTTCTAAATGTCTCTAAGTAGGTTACCCACAGGGCAAATTACCTACACTGACAAATAATAGCCCTGTGCTTATTCCAATTAAACTAAATTATGATTGGGAACAGAACTCTTTGCTTCCTCACCTAGGAATGTGACAGTTATGTGTATTTGTGTGTATACATGTATAAAAACTACATACTGATAAGGATTTATTAAGCATGTGTTATGTGTTAGATACCATGCTAAGCCTTAGGAAAATAAATATAAGCAAAAAAGAAAGACTACTCCTGCCTACAAGAAGTTTATTTCTTTTTAATATATATGTTTTAATTTTTTCAATTACATGTAACAACAATTTGAATATTTGCTTTCCAAAATTTTGAGTTCCAAATTCTCTCCCTCCCTCCCCCTTTCTTCCCTTCCTCCCTTCTGTAAGCAATTTGATCTAGGTTATACTTGTGTGATCATGTAAAACATATCTCCACATTAATCATGTTGTGGAAGAAGACATGGGGAGAGAGAAAGAGAGAGAGAGAGAGAGAGAGAGAGAGAGAGAGAGAGAGAGAGAGAGAGAGAGAGAGAGAGAGAGAGCCCTCTTTTCTTGTTGAACTACCTTTTCTTCTATTCACAGCAAAGGGATGGTCTTTCTTGCAGTAATGGGCATTTTGCATGGCCTGGGGAAGGCTGGGTACAGATTAGGGGCGGGGAGAAGGCAATGGTGAGGTAAGCACTGTAAGGTGAAGGATTATACATACATACATACATATGTACATATGTATTATCTGTATCATCCATCTACCCATCCATTCATCCATTCATCCATCCATCTATCTATCTATCTATCTATCTACTATGAAGGGAATAAAGTGAAAAACCATATGCTTTGATCTGCATTTTGATTCCTTCAGTTCTTTCTCTGGATGTGGATAGCATTTTTCATCATGTTTCCTTCAGAATTATTATCTTAGATCATTGTCTTGCTGAGAATAGCTGTCATTTACAGCTGATCACCGTATATATATGTATATGTTGCTGTGTACAACGCTCTCCTGGTTCTGCTCACTTCACTTTGTATCAGTTCATGTAAGTCTTTCCAAGTTTCTCTGAAAGCATCCTGCTTGTCATTTCTTAGAGTACAATAATATTCCATTATAATTATATATAAGAATATATATATTCTAATGAGAAAAGATAACATGTAAAAGGATGATGAAAATGAAGGGGAGAGGTAGGAGAAGGAATAATGACATGGTGAAGAAAGTTGGAGAGTTTGGGATGGTGCCTGGAAAGAATGAAGAAAAGGTTGGCTTGGGTTCCTTAAAATGGAGGTTCTGGTAGAAACTGAGTAACCAGGGGAAGGGGCTACAAGGATAGAGTGAATTTTATAAGTAAAGGAGGTGCTATGGTGGAGAAAGTTCAAAGAGTCAGGAGTAGAGGGCTATACCCTAGACTTCTTTTATCATGTTCCTGTCTGGTTTCCTTAGTCTCTCTCTCCTGTCGCCTTTTCTTTTATTATCTTTCTTCATTAGAATATAAGTTTCTTGAGGGCAGGTATGATCTTCCTTTCTACTTGTATTTGTATTTCTAAGGCTTGGCACAGTACCTGGCACATAGTATGTGCTTAATAAATACCTGTTAACTGACAGTGCCATGCACAAAGTAGGCATCTAATAAATATTTGCCAAATTAAATTGAATTATTCATTGGAAAGAGAGCATTAACTATCTTCCCTATTCCACAGTCTTAACCCTACTTTCCCCTTCTTCCCCACGGTCCTGTGATATTGTCTTTGGAAAGAAATTAAAAGTTGTTTCTTTTTACAAAAAGGTTAAAAATTCATGCCCCCAAATAAACTTTCTGTGACATCCATGAATGATATACCCGAAGTGCACAGAGAAAAGTCTCCTAAGCTTACACAATAGTCCACATTTAATAAAAAAAATTCCCATGTACTGACCAGAGACCATATGTATTACCAAAGAGCCCATATGTAGAGACATTTGTACCTACTTTATACTTGCCTCAGTTCTTCTTACTGTTAAAAATGGGATCCAGGGGCAGTAATGTGGCTAAGTGGCTAGAGAATCAGACCTAGAGATGAGAGATTCTAGGGTTCAAATTTGACCTCAGACACTTCGTAGCTGTGTGACTCTGGGCAAGTCACTTAACCCCCATTGCCTAATTCTTACCACTCTTCTGCCTTGGAGTCAATACATAGTATTGATTCTAAGATGGAAGGTAAAAGTTTTTTTTTTTTTTTAAGAAAAGAGAGAGGAAAAAGAAAGAAAATGGCTTCAGTGGGCTTGGGTTGGCCATATTGAACCATGGAGTCCACCATCCAGGTTATAGACATTGAGTAATTTTTAGCAGAGACCCACAGGATATTTGGCTAAAAATGGTTCCCCACACCATTTCCCTGTCATTGAAACAGAGTGATCAGAGTAAAGAGATCCAATGGAAACCCAAGGGAGTTTTGAGCTGGATGAAGAAACAGGTTTGCTCCATGAGTCCAGGGTGTGGGAGGGAAAGACAACTTTCCAAATATGATTTCACCCAAACTAATGCCAAAGTCTGTAAACACAATGTTATCTCTATAAACCAGCACCTGGTTTGGGTTGGGCTGGGTTGTCCTGCTGTGTCCATGCAATGTAGCTTTGGCAGCCCTAATTTGGGCCTGAGTCTCTGCTAAGGCAGTGGGGTATAGTGCAAAGAACACTGGACTAGGGGTCAGGAAGACCCACACAACTCTGTGACCTTAAAAAAGTCACTTTACCTTTATGGGTCCAATGAGTTTCTTCATTCAAAAAATGAGGAAGTTGGCATAAATGATAGCTCTGAAGTGCTATGACTCCTTCCCTCCTCTTCCTGATCCCCCATCCCTCTGGCTCTAAATTCTTCTGAGGTTGGATCCTGGTCTAAACAACAATTCTCTTTTCTTTGAGCCCCTGTCACCTTGATGTGAACCCACTCAGGGCTTTGAACTATCTGTGCTGGTCTTTCCTCTGTTCTTACTCGCTCAACTACCTTCTCTTCTATTCACAGTAGAGGAGGTTTTTCTTGTAATAAAGGGCATTTTGCCATGGCCTGGAGAAAGCTGAATACAGATTAGGGGTGGGAAGAAGGCAATGATGACGTGAGAAGTATGAGCCCTGCAAGATGAAGGGTTACCTCCCTCTGTCTTGCTGTTATTTTTAATCTTTTAATTTTAATTTTTTAAATTTAGAATACTTTTCCATGGTTACGTGACTCATGATTACCCCCCCCCCCATTGCCTTCCCCTTCAAGAGCTGACAAGCAATTCCACTGGGTTATACATGTATCATTGTTCAAAACCCATTTCCATGTTATTCATATTTGGAGTAGAGTGATCTTTTAACATCAAAAGCCTAATCATATTTCCACTGAACTATGTGATGGATCATATGTTTTTCTTCTATGTTTCTGCTCTCACAGTTCTTTCTCTGAATTGTCCTGGGTCATTGCATTGCTGCCAGTAGAGAAGTACATTACATTCAATTGTACCACAGTGTATCCATCTCTGTGTGTATTGATCTCCTGGTTCTGCTCCTTTCACTCTGCATCAGTTCCTGGAGGTCATTCCAGTCACAATGGAATTCCTCCAGTTCATTATTCCTTTGAGCACAATAGTGTTTCCATCACCAACAGATACCACAATTTGTTCAGCCATTCCCCAATTGATGGACACCCCCTCATTTTCTTATATTTTGCCACTACAAAGAGTGCCGCTATAAATATCTTTGCACAGATCTTTTTCCTTATTATCTCTTTGGGGTACAAACACCAAAGCATCTTATTTTCAGGCTGTTCTGTTCCATGATGTTCCTTCCTTCTATGGTCTTCTGTCTGTATTCTGTCTCCCTAGAAAATAGCAGAGGTAGGATAGGAACCCAGATGCCCAATTTCAAATCCATGCACTTTTCACTATATTATTATTCAGTAATTTTCATTAGTGTCTAACTCTTTGTGACTCCATTTGGGATTTTCTTTTTCTTGGCAAAGTTACTGGAGTCATTTGCCATTTCTTTCTCTAGGTAATTTTACAGATGAGAAAACTGAGGCAAACAGAGGTTAAGAGACTTGCCCAGGGGGGAGGGGAGGAAAAGAAAATGATCTTTGTTTCCAGTGAATAATGTTTGGAAATGACCAAATAAAATTTAAAAAAAAAGAGAGAGGAAAAAAAAAAGAGACTTGCCCAAGGTCACAGAGTTAGTGAGTGTCTGAGACCAGATTTGAACTCAGAAAGATGAGTCTTCCTGACTCAAGGATGGGCACTCTATCCACTATGCTACCTATCTGCCTGCTTTTTGATGAGGTGACATTTGAATTAAGTTTTGTATTACCCAGGATCTTGAAGCAAATGAGATAATATGTATAAAAACACATTGCTATACTTTCCTTCTCTTCTATCCTGTGCATTTAAAAGAAGGAGGAGGGGCTTCAATAACTCTCCTCCTCCTCCTCTTTCTCCTTTTTCTCTTTTTCCTTTCTCCTTCTCCCCCTTCCCTCTCTTTCTCCTCTTATTTCTCCTCTTCATTCTCATCATTCTCCCCCTCTTTTATCTCCTCTTTTTTCTCCTCCTCCCCCTTTTCCCTCTCTTCCTCCTCCTCTTCTTTCTCCTTCTCCTTTTCTTTTTCCTTCTCCTCTTCCTCACCTTTCTAAGAGAGAATCCTACAGACTAATAATGTTCTCTGAGTATGTTGAGTTGCCTACTTTTTTACCTAGACTTTTTCATAGCTCCTTCTTCTCCAAGATAACAGAAAGGCTCTGTGGTTCCATCATCTAACACTCACACAAATTCATGGATTTATTGGAAATTGTAAACATAAGGTTGTATAAATTTCTCTTCTTTTCCCTCCTACTGCTGTCTACACTTTCCTTTTCTGCCATTTTCTTTCCACGTCTTCTTTCCCTTTCTACTTTCCCTCTTTTCTTCATCTCGCTCTTTATAATCCAGGAAGTTTATTTAAGAGCTCTTGTGAATATGTTGCTAGGCTAGGTACTATATAAATTTTATTCATTCAATAAATATTTACTGAGGTAGGAAGGGAATAAGTATACATTGAGCACATACTTCATGGCAGGTGTTGTGCTGAGCACTTAAAAAAAACCCCAATATCCTCTCATTTGATCCTCATAACAATCCTTTGAGGTAGGTGCTATCATTATCTCCATTTTAGCAATTGATGAAACTAAAGCGACAGAGGTTAAGTGACTTGTCCAGGATCCCACAGTTAGCAAATAGAAGTCTAAGCACCTTCTATGGATAAATAATTGTGCTAACCCCAGTGGAGGACATCAAAAAGAGTATAATACATAGCACTTTGCCTTCAAGGTATATAGATGTGAATAAACGTTATATGAGGAAGAATGTGAAAGTGTAAAAAGAAAGATACAAACAAATCAAGAATTCAGAGGATGAAAAGATGGCTTTTGTTTGGGATGGAGGATAAGGAAAGCTTAATTTGTTTTAGACTTTTTAAAGTGCAGGTATGGTCTTGAAGCATAAAATAGAGAGAATCAAAACATAAAAACAAAAATAAAAACAAACTATAGAACTGTATTCCTAATGAACATAGATGCAAACACATTTTAATAAAAATACTGGGAAAGAGACGAAGACAACATATCACAAAGATATGACAGTTCAAAATGGATGCACCATAGACTATCTTAACCTCAACATATTATCTTTCTCTCCCAAGCCTCCTCTCTTTTTTTTTAAACCCTTACCTTACATCTTAGAATCAATACTGTATTTTGGTTCTAAGGCAGAAGAGTGGTGAGGACTAGGCAATGGGGATTAAGTGACTTGTCACATAGCTAGGAAGTGTCTGAGGGCAGATTTGAACCCAGGATTTGATCTCCAGCCTTGGCTCTCAATCCACTCAGCCACCTAGTTGCCCCCAGCCTCCTCTATTTTTAACTTCCCTTTTATTGTTGAAGGTATGACCATTCTCCCAGTCACCAGGTTCATTTCAGGGGCAATCCTTCATTTCTCACTCTCATTCCCTATCCCCAATACCAATCTGTTGAAAGGCCTGTCAATTTTGTTATTTAACTTTGTAACATCTCTCACATTCAACCTCTTCTCTTCTCTGACATTACTACCTTCCTAGTGCAAGCCCTCATCAGCTCACATCTTGACTTTTGCCATAGCTGTTTGGGAGTGTCTGCCTGCCTCCAGTCTCTCCCCACTCTAGACTGTCCTCAAGTCAGCTGTTAACGTGATCTTCCAAAGGGGAGAGCCTAACAATGTTATCCCCTTACTCAACTAACTGCAGTGGCTCCCTATTACCCTTAGGATCAACTATAGAATCTTCTCTTTTGAAGTTTAAAGCCCTTAAAACTTCTTCCTCTTCGAGACTCTAAATGAACACTCTAATGCAAATATTATCAACATAGCAATGGGTTCAAATCAAGAAAACATGTAATGCCCAGTGGATTTACGCGTCGGCTATGGGGGGTGGGGGGGGAGGAAAAGAAAATGATCTTTGTCTTTAATGAATAATGCTTGGAAATGATCAAATAAAATAAAAAAATAAAACTTCTTCCTCTTCCCCGGCTACTTTCCAGTCTTGTTATACTTTTCACCCTGTGATCCAGTGACACCAACTTCTTTGCTATCCCTTGAATAAGACACTCCATCTCTTAGCTCTCAGCATTTTCAAGACTGTCCTCTATGCCTGGAATTCTCTCCCTCCTCATCTTCACTTCCTGACCTTCACTGGCTTCCTTCAAATTCCCACTAAAATCCTACATTCTACAATAAGACTTTCTTGGTTCCTCGTAATTGTAGTCCCTTCCTTTTGTCATTTATTTCCTATTTATCCTGCATATAGTTCATTTAAAAAAATGTATTTGTTTGTTATATTAACATTCTCAGGTATCTCCCTCCCTTCATCCCCTCCCACACTAAAGAAGGCATCATTTGACTAAAAGATATATGTGTAAATAAAACTATGCCTTGCTTGCTTCTATTTGTCAATTCTTTCCCTGGAAATAGACATATATGAGCCATTCTTCAGACAATATTTCAGTTGCTGTATATAATGTTCTGTTGGTTCTGCGCATTTCGCTCTTCATAATTTCATGTAGGTCTTTCCATTAAAAAAATTAACCTGCTTGACAGTTCTTATGGCACAGCTGTATTCCATCACAATCGTGTGCCACGACTTGTTCAGCTATTCCCCAACTAATAGGCATCCCCTGAATTTCTAATTCTTTGCCACCACAAAGAGAGCTGCAATAAATATTTTAGAACAAATGGGTCCTTTTCCTTTTTCCCTGATCACTTTAGGAATAAACCCTGTGCTGGGTCAGATACATAATATTTTGCATAGTATGTCTTTGCATCAGACAGAGCTCCTTGAGAGCAGAACTGTCTTTTACCTTTCTTGTATCCCCAGTGTTTATAAGGCACAGAACTTGCACAGAGTAGTTGCTTAATAAATGTTTATTGACTGATTGACTAGGTCAGAGTTATACTAGGATTTCAGGGTTGGCTTAATAATAGAAAAACTAAAAATGTAATTAACCATGTCAATAAGAAAGTCACCAAAACCCCCCACATGATTATATCAATAGATTCAGAAAGAACTCTTGACAAAATATAACACATTTCTATTTAAAAATTTTAGAAAAGGAGGCAGCTGGGTAGCTCAGGAGATTAAGAGTCAGGGCTAGAGAAGGGAGGTCCCAAGTTCAAATCTGGCTTCAGATACTTTCTAGCTGTGTGACCCCAAGCAAGTCACTTAACCCACATTGCCTAGTCCTTGCTCTTTGCCTTGGAATCAATACAAAGTCTTGATTCTAAGATGGAAGACGAAGGTTTAAAAAAAAAAGAAAAACATTAGAAAACACAGAAACAAATGAATCTTTCCTTAAAATTATCAATAGTAAATGTAACCTGACTTTGGCACATGCTCATTAACAAAGATGGAAACACCCATGTGAAAGATGGCAGGGTCACATTCATTATCTATCATTTTAAGAAAAGATCCATTTGTTCCTATGTTTTTTAATTTTTTGATGTTCCTTCTTGATGTTATTTATTTATTTTTCTGAAAAATTTATTTAGTCAATTTAGAATATTTTTCCTTGGTTACATGATTCATGTTCTTTCCCTGCTCTCCCCCCACCCCCTCCCGTAGCCAATGCACAATTCCACTAGGTTTTACATGTGTTCTTGATCAAAACCTATTTCCATATTATTGATATTTGTGCCAGGGTGATCTTTTAAAGTCTACATCCCAATCATATCCCCATCAACCCATGTGATCAAGCAGTTGTTTTTCTTCTGTGTTTCTGCTCCCACAGTTCTTCCTCTGAATATTGATAGCATTCTTTCTCATAAGTCCCTCTGAATTGTTCTGGATCATTGCATTGCTGCTGGTAGAGAAGTCCATTACATTCGATTGTACCACAGTGTGTCAGTCTCTGTGTACAATGTTCTCCTGGTTCTGCTCCTTTCGCTCTGCATCACTTCCTGGAGGTTGTTCCAGTCTCCATGGAATTCCTCCACTTTCTTATTCCTTTTAGCACAATAGTATTCCATCACCAACATATACCACAATTTTTTCAGTCATTCCCCAATTGAAGGGCATCCTCTCATTTTCCAATTTTTTGCCACCACAAAGAGCACAGCTATGAATATTCTTTTTTTTTAAACATTATTTTATTTGGTCATTTCCAAACATTATTCATTGGAGACAAAGATCATTTTCTTTTCCTCCCCCCCCCCCCCCCACCTCTCCCATAGCCGATGCACGATTCCACTGGGTATCACATGTGTCCTTGATTCGAACCCATTTCCATGTTGTTGGTATTTGCATTAGAGTGTTCATTTAGAGTCTCTCCTCAGTCATATCCCCTCAACCCCTGTAGTCAAGCAGTTGCTTTTCCTCAGTGTTTTTACTCCCACAGTTTATCCTCTGCTTGTGGATAGTGTTTTTTAGATCCCTGCAGATTGTTCAGGGACATTGCATTGACCCTAATGGAGAAGTCCATTATGTTCCATTGTTCCACAGTGTATCAGTCTCTGTGTACAATGTTTTCCTGGTTCTGCTCCTTTCGCTCTGCATCACTTCCTGGAGGTTGTTCCAGTTCACATGGAATTCCTCCAGTTTAATATTCCTTTGAGCACAATAGTATTCCATCACCAACATATACCACAATTTGTTCAGCCATTCCCCAATTGAAGGGCGTCCCCTCGTTTTCCAATTTTTTGCCACCACAAAGAGCGCAGCTATGAATATTCTTGTACAAGTCTTTTTCCTTATTATCTCTTTGGGGTACAAACCCAGCAGCGCTATGGCTGGATCAAAGGGCAGACAGTCTTTTATCGCCCTTTGGGCATAGTTCCAAATTGCCCTCCAGAATGGTTGGATCAGTTCACAACTCTACCAGCAGTGCATTAATGTGTTCCTATGTTTTTTCATGTTTTTTTAGCCCCTCCTCTTGATATTAGAATCAAGACTGTGTATTGGTTCCAAGGCAAAAGAGCAGTTAGGGCTGGGAGAAGATATCCCGTGTTTCCCTATGACATAGATGAGAGCAATTTCTTTTTCATAGGCTGCTTAGGCAGAAGGGGCTGCATCTTTAAAATTGTTGAACTAGGACAGTTTTTTTTTTTTTTTGCCAGCTGTTCCAGGGGGTGAAGGTTCTGTTGAACCACACACCACATGGGTATCATGAACTGAGCTGCATTGGGGAAAGGAGTTCCTTCCTCTCGATCTCTTCTTTAGCCTCTCTGATCCCAAGGACTAGGCTTGGGTACTATTTTGTTTGTCATTTTCGGTTCTAGGTGCAAGTAGTAGAGATCCAAGACCCAGAAGCTGGATCCATGAAGATCATGGAGGCACGATTCCAGGATAAAAATTGATTCCAGCCTAGCAAGGAAGCCCTGCGAAGCCAGAGTGGGACTTGAGCCCACAGAGGCTTTAGACTTAAGAATTGGTTGGGCTGATGCTACTATGAACTGAGCTAAGTTACAAACCTAATTCCTTCCTTAGAAATTAAGATGGTGTAGGGGTGGATTTATGCTCCCCAGATGTTGGGAGGGATGTGTTTGTGTGTGTGATGTTTATCTGTTTGTTTTTGCCAGACTTTTGAAGTAAATATTCCTTTATAAAAGCTAATGTGATAGTTAAGTACTTAAATGCAGGATACTCTCTAAAACTGAAGGATCACAATCAGTGGGCACTGGGGCCAGTGGCATAGACTAGACAGTCACTAACCCTGTAAAGGTCCTAGAGCATCTTGGAGAGAAAGATGGAACGTAATACTCCTGGATTTCAGGGACACAGGGGGAGGAAGAATACCCAAGGTTACATATATATATAACATACATATATATATATATATATAAAGCCAAGAGCTACTATTATTTGAAAATTAACTAGAATGTATTTGGAGATGAACTGAAATCCTTTCCAATAAATTAAGGGGTGAAACAATTATGTCTGTTGTTATTACTTCTATTTGATATTGTACTAAGAATTATGACTATTACAATAAATCAAGAAAAAGAAATTTGAGGACTATTTGTAGGTAAAGAAGTAACAAAATGATCACTTTTGTAGATGATGTGATAGTGTATTTAAAGAACTCTAAGTAGTCAACTAAAAATTAATCAAAACAATAACCTCAGCAAACTTACAGGATATAAAATAAATCCATAAAAATCACCAGCATTTCTGTATTATACCAATAAAATCCAGCAAGCAGAGATAGAAAGAGAAATTCCATTTAAAATGACTATAGAACATATAATATTCTTGGGAACTTACTTTCCAAGATACAACTATAAACAACTGTTTGTAGAAATAAAGATAGGTCTAAATAATTGGGACAATATTAATTGCTCATGGGTAGGACGAGCCGAGCCATATAAAAATGATAATACTACCCAAATGAATTTAACTTGTTCAATCCCATACTAATCAAACTACCAAAGGATTGCTTTATAAAATTAGGGAAAAAAAATAATGAAATTCACACAGAGGGGGAAAATAGTAAAAAATTCCAAAGGAATGAAAAGAAATGGAGATGAGGACCAATTTGTGTTAGATTTCAAACTGTATAACAAAGCAGTAATTCTTATTATTTTTTAAACCTTTGTCTTCCATCTTAGAAGGCTGAGGAAGGGATGAAATGCTTTGGAGAAGAAGCCCAGGTTATCTATAGACATGAAAAAATGCTCCAAATCACTTTTAATTACAGAAATGCAAATCAAAAGCAATTCTAAGATTCTACTTCACTTTGAAAAGAGTGGCAAAGATGTCCAAAAAAGAAAATGATAAATGCTGGAGGGGCTGTGGGAAAACAGTCACTTTGACCTGTGAATGAATACAACCATTCTAGAAAGCTATTTGACAGTATACAAAAATTTACTGTACAGTCCATGCCCTTTGACCCAGCTATATCTCTGCTCGACCTATACCCAAAATAGATCAAAGAAAGAGGAAAAGGCCTTTTATGTATTTATAGCAACTCTGTTTATGGTGACAAAAAAACTGGGAACTCAGAGGATGGCCTCAATGGAAGGAAGGCTGAATAACTTGGAGTATGTGATTGTGATGGCATATTATTGTGCTATTAAAAATGAGGGGAAAGATGGTTTCAAAGGTGAACCAATGCAGAGTAAATTCAGAAGAACCAGAGAAATAATTTATAATATTGATACTATAAAAATGAATGATCTGAGGGACTTTTATAACAGATGAAGAATGAAATGAACATAACCAGGAGAATAAGTTGTATTAAATTAACACTATAAAAACAAACTATTGTGATTAGAGCAATGATCATTTATGAGTCCAGAAGACCAATGATGAAACATGCTATCCAATAGGGCAAGGTGATGGATTTAAAGTACAAAATAAAACATATACATTTTTTGCAAGTATTCAAGGAATTTGTTTTTCCATGACCATGCTTATTGTTTTTCTTCTCTTCCTCTCTCCCGGCCCCCATCCAATGGAGTTGAGGGATAGGAGCCAGAAAAATAGAGCTCTATTAATTAAAAAAAAAATACTTACCTTTTGATTTAGAATCAATACAAATGATTAGTTCTAAGGCAAAAGAATTACAAGAAGTAAGTAACTGAGGTAAAGTGATTTGCCCAGAGTCACACAGTTAGGAAGTATCTGGGGTAAGATTTGAAAAGGACTTCTTGTCTCTAGACCTGGCTCTCTAACTACTGAGCTACCTAGATGTCCTTTCTATTAGGTTTCAATCATTTCAATCATGCTTGTTTTCTTTTATTGAACTGGTTCCTATTGAGCCACATGGAATAATGTACATAGAGTGCACTGCAAATTGTAAAGCATCATAGAAATGCCAACTATCGTTGTTATTATTATTATCATCATTGTATAATGGAGAAGGCAAAGGAATAAACATTTATTATCACCTACTAGGTGCCAGCCACATATGTCCATGTGCTAAGCACTTTATGGATATTATCTCATTTGATCCTCATAATAACCCTGTTGTTTTATTATTATTCCCATTTTTCAGATGAGGAAATTGAGGCTGGAAAAGGATCATGTGTCTGAGGCTGAACTTAAGTACTCCTGATTCCAAGTCTAGCACTCTAGCCACTAAGTCACCTAGCTGGTAGAAATCATGCAGGAGATCTGGAGAAGTTTCCAGGTGGAAGGTGCAAGGTAATCACATCCTGTGTCTCCATCATGCTGGTTGGACAGATACATTTGGTTTTTAAAAATTGGTTGTCTAAATACTAGATGGGGGAGGTATGGCTAAACAAAATTTCCTTTGAAAAAAGTTCTGAAGGACAGATAACATCCAGGAAAAAATAGATAGTTGGTCATAGAGTCAGGAAGACCTGGGTTCAAGTTATGTCTGTGTCTCTTATTGGCTAGACAACTCTGGGCAAGTCATTTAAGATCTTGGTACCCCTGTGATTCTCTAAGGCTAAAAGTTGAATAGCAAATGTTCTTCAGTATTAGTTGCGCTCCATCCACTATAAAATAACAGGAAGGAAAGAAAGAGGGGCAGCTAGGTGACTCAGTGATTAAGAGTTAGACCTAGAGACAGGAGGTCCTGGTTTCAAATCTGGCTTCAGGCACTTCCCTACCTGTGTGACCTGGACAAGTCACTTAACCCTCATTGCCTAGCCCTTACCACTCTTCTGCTTTGGAACCAATACGTACCAAGAAGGAAAGGGTTTTTTAAAAAAAGGAAGAAAGAAAAGAAGGGAAAGAAGATATGAATGAGGGAAAGGGAAGAAGGGATGGAGGGAAGAAAGAAGAGAAGGAAGGAAGGAAAAGAAAGGAAGGAAGGAAGGAAGGAAGGAAGGAACAAAGGAAGGAAGAAAGGAAAGAAAAAAGGAAGGAAGGAAGGAAAAGAAAGGAAGGAAAGAAGAAAGGAAGGAAGGAAGGAAAGAAAAAAGGAAGGAAGGAAGGAAAAGAAAGGAAGGAAAGAAGAAAAAGGAAGGAAGGAAGAAAAGAAGGAAGGAAGGAAGTGAGAAAGGGAGGAAGGGAGGAAGGAAGAGGAGGAAGGGAGGGAGGAAGGGACTGTAAGCTTAATATGAATTACTAGTTTGACATAGCAACCAAAAAAAACTAATATGATCTTAGGCTGCATCACTAGAGGTGTGGCATTCAGAATGGGGGAAGAGATAGTCCTGTTGTCTCTGTTGAATTCTGCCCATTCCATTTTAGGAGGAACATCTTGAGTCTAGAAGACATTGGCTGCTCTGAAAAGGAGAATGGGAACCATGAAGATTTGGAGGAGGCTTGGACCAGAAAAGAACTGGTCTGGATGGGATGGGGGCGGGTGGGAGGACAAAAAATAGTAGAAGAGAGGAATTTTTGCTGGAGTGGAATCAGATTTGCTTTGAGTGGGTCCAGAGACTCAGATCAAACAACTGACCAATCATTGAGTTAACAGACATTTTTATGTAACAGAGTGGTGGGTTGACAAGAGATGTAGGTTTGATGTAAGAAAGGGTTCCCTACTAACTCAAGGGAGATACCAATTTGTTCTGAATTGGGAGGAATACTGTAGAGGAGTCACTCATTTATGAACTGGACTTCTGAGGTTCTCTGAGTTCTAAGATATTTGATGCTAGTTATGCCATATTTAAACCCATGTATATCATTATACATAATGTATATCTGTATGTGTGTTTGCACACACAGATGCTATCTGTGTATATATATAATACACATATATTACACGTGTACCTTAATACACCTCATATATTATTTATTATATATTACAGTATATGATATTAACGTTACAGGCAACATTTTGATACATATATGCATGTATGTCTACATGTACACATACACACATATGATACACACACACGGAGATACAGAAATAGATATAGATATATACACGTCCAGCCAAGGCAGGGAAGTCCTCTGGAGCCCCTTCGTTCTCACCAAGTCCCCGGTGCCATGCCCTCTTGCAGCGTCAGGGCTCCTGTTGCTCTCACTGGCGACACATTAATGCCTCTTTCCGAAACTCTAAACTCCCATCCACATGGCAACCACTCCACAGTCCAGCTGAGTGTGAATTACTCAATCAAGTTCCAAGGACCCTGTAAAGTGATAGCTGCAGCCACAAAGACCTGAAGAATTCAAAGTACTTTCTTCTTCCATTTGCAGAACAAACAGCTGAGGGTCAGGAATTTGGCTGTCCCCTTGGCACCCCCCCCCAATCCCCTGCCAGTCTGTCTCCTCCCTCCAGTTCTTCGTGGTCTCACCTCTAGATCTCAGGGCCCCACACATGTGCTGTCTTATAACTGTTGCTCCCGGAGAGGTCAGGGATAGCATCTGATCGCCAACTTGTTTCCCTGAAGGGGCTGGTGGGTATATCCTGGGTGCATTTTGGGGAAGAGCAAGAGAATGCCAAACCTTTGATTATCTGGCATTCCTTCTTAAATCCATAGACCCTTCCCTCTGTTAGCTCAGTTTATCAATCCCAGTTATTCCCATCAGAGCCCATTTAGCAAACC
Source organism: Monodelphis domestica (assembly GCF_027887165.1). Taxonomy (NCBI): domain Eukaryota; kingdom Metazoa; phylum Chordata; class Mammalia; order Didelphimorphia; family Didelphidae; genus Monodelphis; species Monodelphis domestica. The sequence goes on along the minus strand of NC_077228.1, from coordinate 494,129,513 downwards.
CAGTAGAACATAAGCTTGTTGAAGGCAGAGACTATTTTTCACTTTTTGGTATCTGTACAGCACAGCCTGGCACAGTGCCTAGTTTGCTATTCAGTCATTTTTCAGTTGTGCCTGACATGTTGGAACTCTATTTGGAGTTTTCTAGCTCCTTTGACAGATGAGGAAACTGAGGCAAACAGGATTAAGTGACTTGCCCAGGGTCACACAGATAGTAAATTTCTGAGTCTGATTTGAACTCAGGACTTCCTGAATCCGGGCACCACCTAGCAGTTCCTAGTAGACAGTTCTTAATAAGTACTTGGATGAGATTGAATTTTCTTGTCTTTGGCTTTGGGTTCTTTCCCTCAGTAGTCTCATCCTTCATGGCCTCTTTTTAGAAATGTATTTGTGTGTGTGTGTGTGTGTGTGTGTGTGTGTGTGTGTGAGTGTGTGTGTGTGAGTGTGTGTGTGTGTATTTCTTCCTCCCTCCCCTCCCCACACTAGAAAAAGTATCATTTGACCAAAACAAATTCACACACACACACACACACACACACACACAGGTGCACACAGGTGCACACAGGTGCACACAGGCGCACGTATACACACACACACACACAACCATGTGTTGCTTATTTCTATTTGCCAGTTCTTTCTCTGGAATCTTTCATCTATTTCTCAAATATACTCACAGATGCTTTAGTACTCACCATCATTTGGGTAGCCTTGACCACATGCATATCCACCCATCCAGAGACATGCCTGCTCCATATGTGTGTACTCTACCAGGCCAGGAACTTTCTTCTCCTCATGCCATGCCAGACTCTATTTCCCTCCAGGTGTGGGGAAGGAATAAACCTTGGGGGAAAATTCTAGGAATTCTACTCGCCCTCCAAAGACTTGTAGATGTCCACTAAGGGCATAAGATTCATCATCATGAATTCCAATCTAACCTCAGACACTTCCTAGCTGTATGACCCTGGGCAAGTCACTTAACTTTGCCTCAGTTTACTCATCTGTAAAATGAGCTGTAAAATGAGAGACATGGCAAACCACTCCAGTATCTCTGCCCAAAAAAATCCCAAATGGGGTGCCAAAGAGTCAGACAGGAATGAGCAACAACAACAATAAAAGGACATGAGATGAAGCAAGAAAATGAGTGCCTCAAAACAAGTGGGTTACATCTCCAGACAGAAGGCTATGTGCCTCCGTCAATGTAGAAACACAGATTCTTTGGCATAGGATTGGAACGCCTCGAGTCCTTTAACAAAGACCAGCTCCTTGTGAAACTTGGCCAATCTGTGCCAATGACACTTTTCAGTAAACGAGAACAAGACTTAGGGTGCTTTGGGGGGCTCAGCCACTGGGTAACCTCGAGCTCTGTATATAAGCAAGTTCTTTAACCCAATTGGTTACTCGCAAAACTAGGGGACAAGGAAGGCTAGCCTCTGTGATCTCAAAGTTCTTTCCAGATTGAAAACATGATGGATGACTAATTCTGCTGGGAGTTCAATAGAGGCAGTGATCTATGTAAGCTTTAAATATTACTGGCTATTATTATTTAGACTAATCTGCTTTTAGCACATTGAGACATTATGGATACAATGTGAGGTAAGAAATGGATTGGGAGTCAAAGAGACCTAGATTCAAATCCTTTCTAGCTGTGTGTTCTCAGGTAAGTAATTTAACCTCTCTGAAATTCCATTTATTCATCTGAAAAATGCAAATAATTATAACTTTACTAATTTAGGATCATAGACTTTGAACTGGAAGGGAACTCAGAGGTCACCTAGTATATGTAACCCCTTCATTTTACAGCCTGAGACAGAGGTAAAGGGATTTGTCCAAGGTTACACACAGCTAGTAAGTAACAAAGTTGAGATTTGAACTCAGGTCTTGTGATGACACTATCAGTGCTCTTTCCATTGTTATTGCCACTTCGTTTGCTTCTGTAGATCCTGAGGAAGACCTGGACAGACTGAAGTAACAGGAGTGGTCAGCACACCCCTTAACCAAGAGAAGAGAGAGAGAGAGGCAAAGATTAAAGCCTACTGACCTTTCCCATAGGCTGAAGAGGTTGTCATCTACTGGGGTGATTTTAGTGACTTCCCTAGGGGAATGCCTCTTTCACAGAAAAAGTACTTCTCCCCTCTCCTGGCTTGCAGGACCAGGAGTAAGAGAGAAGGAGAGAAAGGAAGAGAGACAGAGATCGAGACAGAGAGAGTCAGAGGGAGAAAGACAGAGACACAGAGACAGAAATGGACAGAAACTGAGACAGAAACAGAGAGATGGAGACAAAAAACAGAGAGAGACAGAAGGGCAGAGAGAGGGACAGAGATAGAGACACAGAAAGAGAAACAGAGAGAGATATACACGTGAAGGGAGACAGAGACAGAGAGAAACGGAGAGACAGAGATAGATAGAAGTAGACAGAGAAGGAGACAAAAAGAGAGACAGAGGAGGCAGAGAGAGATAGCAGGGCAGAGACAGAGACAGAGAAACAGATGGAAACAGAGAGGGACAGAGACAGAAGGAGGCTGAATATTGATCTTTTCATATTTTCTCTTAAGTTTCCTCTTCTCCAGGTTAAACATCCTATATTTGTCATATAGCATGGTTTCAACAGTTTATTCAACATCTTGGGGAGAGAGTGGGGGGAGGGAGGTAATTGACATGAAATGATATAATGCCTGGGCTTTAAGGTTTACAAGGCACTCTACTTATTTTTATCTCATTTGATCCTCACAACAACTGTGAGGTCATCGCTATTATTCTCCCCATTTTATAGATGAGAAAACTGAGGCTTAGAGAAGGCAGTCACAGAGCTAGTAAGTGCATAAGAGTATAAGTGTATGTGTATGAGAGAGAGACAGAGACAAAGACAGAGAGAGCAAAGGCAGGAAGAAATAGAGATAGACAGAGAGACAGAGATAGACAAAGAGACAGAGACAGACAGAGACAGAGAGGGAAAGAGAAAAACAGAGAGAAAGTGAGAGACAGAGACATAGAGACAGAGACAGAGAGAGAAACTGCCCCAATCTGGTAGACAAAGCAGGCTGTTCCCATCCACATGGTAGAGGAAGCAGAAAGTCTCTTGGAAGCTGATCCCCGCCATCTTGCCAATGGATGCTTCCATCTTAGATGATTTGGGCATGTATGACAAAACCCTGTTACACATATTCAGTCAAATTATTCTTCTCAAAGTACAGAAGGAAGAGTATATCACTGTACCATCTGTGATAGGAGGAATTCCTGTCTAGGGAGAGAAGTTGGAAAGGTGAGAAAGAGGGAGAATGGAAGGAACATCAAATTCCAAGTCACAGTCCTGCAGCTCACTAGCTGTGGGACCCGGAGTCATTGTCTCCTCTTCTAACCAACTCATTACAACTTTAACTGTGGTTTCCATGGTGTCTGGCCTCTGGAGCTTCTGTGACCCCGTCTTATTGTGTATATAAACATAGAATTTTGCTTTTTCAGATTATAACTTCCAGTACTGCCCTTCTTCATTCTGAGGAGCATCAGTGAATCAGTATTACTTGCTATACAATAAAGACATGCGTATCTGTACCTATTTGCACAAAACAATCTTAAGGAAGGTTTTTAGCCCCCTGGCTAGGGTTGGTGTGCATTATAAGTTCATTCCTCCAAAGCTTTAGAATCTGGGTTTGCATTCATAGGAAGTATCCAAAGGGAATTAAAAAGCCATAAGCACCTTTGATCCTTCAATTGGGAGAACCCCTCAGTAGCCATTGACCTCTAATGATAAAATATCTGGCTTTAAAGTTTTAAAAGCACTGTACATATTTTTATCTCATTTGATCCTCACAATAACCCTGAACCATCATTGTTATTATTCTCCCCATTTTATAGGTGAGAAAACTGAGGCTGAGAAGAGGGAGATCACATAGCTAGAAAGTGTCTATGGTGTGATTTGAACTCATCTTCCTAATTTCAAGTTCAAGTTCAGTACACTTAATCACTATGTTCATACTTATTTGCTTGTTGCCCCTTCAATTAGATTGTGATCTCCTTCAGGATAGAGACTATCTTTTTATTTTTAAAATTATCTTTTAAAAAATCTCTTACTTTCTGACCCAGTAAAATTCTAAGACAGAAGGGCAAGGGTTAGGCAAACATGGTTAAATGACGTGACTGCCAGGGTCATACAGAAGTGCATACACACTGCCTTTTGTCTCTTTGTATCTCCAACTTTAGCATAATTCCCATCACATAGTAGGTGCTTAACAAATGTTTATTGACTATCTGCTTATTCCTCTAAGTAATAATAGTCCCTTGATCTTTGTTTTTACCCCTAAAAACAACAGAAGTCCTCCTTTTCTTTTTCCAATAAGAATCTTATAAATTTTCATATCTGAGCTTAAGCCAGCTTCATTGCACCTGGTGTCATAGATATGAACCTGCACATACCCCTTGCATAAATCAAGGAACATTCCGGTCCCATTCTCTCATCCTCCTTAATCTGTTATGGCACTCAGAGATCCTAAAGCATTGTTATGGAAGCCAGATAGTAGATAACACTTGGCTCCCCATTAATCATCATTCTGGAACCCCAGAAAAAGAAGCACTATGTCTGACATCCATCAGAGATGGTCTTTTTCCTAGGCTAAAAGGGAAATTCAGGAAGTCATCATTGGAACTATTAAATCACCTCAGTCAGGGGAATGGCCACACAATCTCCCCCTTCTGGATGCAGATGTGAAGGCCTGATGCTTTCCACTCCTGTCTCTAGTCAGCTGTAAAGACCACTCCTTAATAAATCTCCTTTGGACATAGAAGTCTTGGGTTTGGTTTCTTCTCTTTCCAAGTATGGATACTTTGGTAACCACATAGTCACTCAGTTCAAATGAAGAAATTGAAATGGATGGTAGAAATTCATTAAGTTTACCCCTGAATTTTAAAGCTCTTAAACTCAAGAAATCCTCTTCCTAATTGCTTGAGTAGTCCTCATTTACTTCTAAAGGCTTTACTTTCTCCATTTGTAAAATTAGAAAGTTGGACTAGTCCTTAATCTTTTTTTGTTTTTTTTTTTGCGCCATGGAACTCTTAGGCAGTTTGGGAGAGGATAATATTGGATAATATTCTGTTTTGTGGCTTACGTCCATAATTGGGATGTATGGGGTGTTCAGAGAGGACTAGTTGGTGTGAGGGATTGCTGAGCCCTTTTTAAGGTTGCTCATCTACCTTTGGGGTCTACCTTTCACTCAACTCTCACCTGTGGCTGCAAGAACTGTAGTATGCATAGTAGCTCCATCATGGAAAAAAACACCATCATTGTGAGGGGCTAAACCAGATTGAGGGTAACCAATAGGCAACAACTCTTTGGTGAATTAGGAGGATGTCTTCCTCAAGCATGTGAAGATTTCCCTTGGTAGAGCTGGGTGGATGAGAATGTTTTTTTCCAAGGACCACAAAGGCCAGAAGCAGACATTGTCGCGGTCCTGACTTTTTTCTTGCCACTGGACTTTGATGACTCTGAAAGAGAGAATGAGGCTGATGTCTTTGGGCAACTCTGTCTCACTTAAATCCAATTCATGCTCAAGTCAAGACATCACTCCATGATGTCAATGGTTCTCTCTGCAAACCGAGGACAAACAACAACAATAACCATAACTGAAGGAAATGCTACATTTCGTTTAGAGGTTAATGAAAATAAAAATTAAATTTTTATTTTTTATATCCAAGTTTTTGGACTCCTTTTCTCCCCCACTGAAATCTATCCATGGTAAGAATTCCTGGACTAGAGGATCTAGAAGGCTCCTTTCAAGGTCTGAGATTCTATAATGAGATGAATCACTCCGACTTTCTTGGCCAGACCAGATTATTATTAGTATTACATGTATAAGCAGTTCCTTTCAGTCATAGTCATTGTTAACATAGTTAATCCTGGAATTCAGAGAAATTTCTTCACAGCTGTTCTCTTTCTTCCCAGGGTAGAATTGAACTAAGCCAAGGAATGACAGTGGCTTCCATTTCATCCTGCTGGGTCATAGACTGGCTCCCAATTGTGTGTGTTAGCCTTAAGTTTATCCCATGGCAAAATAACAGTTGGCAAAATTTATGCCAAGGAGGTGGCAGCACCGTCAGCTTCCCATTCAGTGCCATGTTTCCCAGCACTGTTCTGTTCTTATCTCCCCACCCTGATCTCATCCTCTAATCTACCATTCCCACTGTGACTCCAAGCCCCTTCCTTCAAGTGCTCAGTAGCCAGATAGGTCTTTCCCTCTGCCCTCTGCAGTTTATATTAGGGGAAGAGCTTGATATCTGTAAACTGCCATTTCTTGAGCCATGTGGTTCCCCATCTCTCCTGGGACTACATGATAATCTCTGGGGCTGAGGAGGGAGTAGGTGGCTCCTGACTGACATACTCTCTAGGGATCAGAATCTGCTTTTGGTCTCTATTCCCTGGGCTCAGCTCTTTTCAGATCTCTCTAATCCTCTGGGAGATCTTCTGCCTCTCTTTATGGGCCTGGGCTGCAACTCAGATCAACAACATATAGCATCTTCATGACACCACGGACAATAGCTATCTATGGAATTTTCTTGGCAAGAATACTGGAGGGGTTTGCCATTTCCTTCTCTGGTGGATCCTTTTGTCAGACAATTAAAGTAAAGAGCTAAGAAGTGTCTGATAAATGAGCTGGGATAACTAGAGAGTGGTCAGTCAAAATGGTCATCCCTGGGAAAGGAACAGACAAACAAAAATAACCTTAGCCACCAAGTTTAATATGTTGTGTAGATTCGAGGCCACTGAAAAAACGTAAACTTGAACTCAGGACTTCCTGACTCCCTGTCCAGTGCTTTAAACCACTGAGCCAAAGCTGCCTCTACTTATTAAGGAGGCATAATCAAAATCCAAAATAACAGGCTCATTCTTTATAACTTTAAGTTGTCTGGGTTTACTCATTTCAATATATAAACCCTAGAGAATAGCTAGTTCAGTCAACATTCCAGGAGGAGTAATTTCTCTGTCTATAAAATGAGAGGGTTTGACTAGATCAGAGGTTAGTACATTTCTTTTCTATTTTTAAAGGTCCAGACATCACACAGATGCCCACCTGAGAGCAATTCTATCACAGAATCTATTGGTTCTAACATTACATAATGACACTTACTTGTACCTGTTTGGATTTCCTGATCCCTTAGCCTGACTGAGGTCCCCCACTTTGGGAACATCTGATCTAGTTCTAGATTTATTTTTACAAAGGAAGAAACCGAAGTCCAGATAGGTGAATTTCTTGGGATCACACAAGGAGGAAGTAGTTTGTTTGAGATTAAAACCCCCAAACCTTGACTCAACTCTAAAACACTGCCTTCTTGAGGGAGAAACTTTATAAAGTCTGAGCAAAACAGAAGACTTATTAGACAACTTCCCCAGTCAAAGGGGCTATTATTCAGTTATTCATTCCTTCAATAAACAGTTAATGTTCTAAATGCCTACTCAACGACAGGTGCAGTGCTAAATGCTAGAGATACAAAGATAAAAATACTCCACACTTATATAACTTGAGGTCCTTCTCACAGGCACATGGAGGACCAGGTTATAGCTGACCTCAAAAAGCTTAAGTCCACTGAGGCTTAATGGCTACTTAAGCAGGGTCTGATACAAATCCTTGGCCAGAGTGTCTGTTTTTGAATGTTTCTGGACTCTTTGTTAGGCTGTCTATAATAAATGGTTAACTCTTTGCCTGAAAGAATGAACAACTTGCTAAAATATTGACTCAGAGCTGGGAAAGAGGGAAGTAGGAAGGCAGATAAGGAACGGGGCCAGAGATATTGTGGTGGCAGAGAGAATAACTAATGGCATCCAAGGAAAGACTATTCCCTAAGAGCTGAGGTAATGTTGAAGGTAAAGGTAACCACTGAGGTAGAGGGACTTTGGTGACAGTTTCTCATCTTGGATCAAGGGATTCTGGTCAGGTCCACTCTCTGGGCCTCAAGTCCAGGGGTCCCTTTTCATCATAAGATGGTAGATTTAGAACTGGGAGAGACCAAAGAAACCAATGAATTAAATTCCTTCATTTGAGACATGAGGAAACTAAAGTCCAGAGAAGTTCATTGATTTGTCCAGTCACACATATTAATACATGCCTGATTCAGGGTTTGAACCTATCTCTTGTAAAAATGGAGACTTCAATCCAGGACTTCAATCCCCAGAAGTCCTTGCTCTACTTCCCCAGAATGCCTTGTAACCTCACCTGGACAGAGAGAGAGAGAGAGAGAGAGAGAGAGAGAGAGAGAGAGAGAGAGAGAGAGAGAGAGAGAGAGAGAGAGAAGAGAGAGAGAGAGAGAGAGAGAGAGAGAGAGAGAGAGAGAGAGAAAGAGAGAGAGAGAGAGAGAGAGAGAGAGAGAAAGAGAGAGAGAGAGAGAGAGAGAGAGAAAGAGAGAGAGAGAGAGAGAGAGAGAGAGAGAGAGAGAGAGAGAGAGAGAGAGAGAGAGAGAGAGAGAGAGAGATGGGGTATGTAACCCGGTTGTAAAAAGGCTCTGCTCTCTTTCCTACTTCTGCTTGGGAGCAGATGTGGCTCTCCACCTAGCAGGCAAGATGTGAGTGGTCATGAATAGGCTCTTTGGGCCTAGACACGTGCCTCTCTTAGTTGTATTTTCTTTTTATTTTAATCTTCAATAAATCTCTAAAAATTTAATACTCCTTGCAGAGAGAAGCTAATTTCTACCTGCCTCAGTTTCCCTAAATTTTAACTCTTACACTCTTCATGATAACAAGTGAAGTACTCTCTTCACTATACCCAGGTTCAGGTAGTTCAGCCTCTGCTTGTACACTTTCAATAAAAAGAACCCATTTTCTTATGGGCAGCTATGTGGTACAGTGGATAGAGTGCTGGGCATGGAGTTCAGGAAGATTTGAGTTCAAATTTGATCTCAGGTATCAGCTATGTGACTCTGGGAAAGTCACTTACACTGGTTGCCTCAGTTTCCTCATCTGTCAAATGAATTAGGAAAAGAAATGGCAAGTCACTCCAGTATCTTTGCCAAGAAAAGCCCAAATGGGGTCATGAAGAGTCAGATATGACTGAAAAATGACTGAATAATAATAATATTGTCTCATGGACAACTGGAGTTGATCAATGGATGGAGTATTTCCTGAAGTTCAAGAATATCTGAGTTTAAATCTAGCCTGAGATACTTCCTAGCTCTGTGACCCTGTGCAAATCATTTAACCCTTGTCTTCCTCAGTTTCTTCAACTATTATAGAGATCTTTATAGCATCTACCTCACAGGGTTTGTTGTGAAGACAAAATGAGATAAATTTGTCAAGTGCTTTACCCAGTGCTTGGCACATAGTAGGTAAAGGCTTATTCTCTTCACCTTCATAGGGCAGCTAGGTCCAGTTTTTTAAAAAGAGCTCTAATTGGTAGGAAGTTCTTTTTATTAAACCAAAATCTACCTCTCTTTAATTTCTACCCACTGGCCACCAAGTGCAGAACTTGCTACATAAGAAGTACTTAAAAATGTTTGCTGATGGCTTATTTGATAGGATCTAATTCTTGCCTTTGAAGCTATATATATTAAATCTACTCTCTCTCTCTCACATCTCTCTCAATCTTCCTTTCTCAAAGTTAAACATTGTATATTTATCCTCTAACATAGTTTTAAATGCTTTCATCATCCTGGAGAGAGACAGACAGACAGACAGACAGACAGAGACAGAGAGAGACAGAGACTGAGAGAGAGAGAGAGAGAGAGAGAGAGAGAGAGAGAGAGAGAGAGAGAGAGAGAGAGAGAAATTGACCCAGTTTGGTATTTTTAAAAGAAATATAAAAACACCGATGAAAAGCAACTGCTTGACTACAGGGTTGGAGTAGATAAGACTGAGGAGAGACTCTAAATGAACACTATAATGCAAATTCCAACAACAGGGAAATGGGTTCGAGTCAAGAACACATGTGATAACCAGTGGAATCGTGTGTCGGCTATGGGAGAGGGAAAGGTGGTGGGAGGGTGGGAGGGGAGGAAAAGAAAATGATCTTTGTTTCCAGTGAATAATGTATGGAAATGACCAAATAAAATAATTAAAAAAAAAAAAGAAATAGCTCATTGTTCCCACCCATGAGATAGAGGAAAGCAAGAAGTCTTCCAAAAGCAGATAACTGCCATTTCCCACACGAGTACCTCCATCTTAGATGATTTGCACATGCAGAGCAATTTTGGCAGTCCAGTCACTTACCTCACTCTGCCTCATATATCATGTCCCCTCTAAGGTGACATCTCGGAAGCTTTTACAATGTGTTTTAGGAATTTTATATTTTTCAGTGGCCTCAAACCTCCACAACATATTAAACTTGGTGGCTAAGGTTATTTTTTGTTTGTTTATTCTTTTCCCAGGGGCCACCATTTTGACTGACCTCTTTCTAGGTATTCCAGCTCATTGATTCATAGCTTATTGTATCCTTGAGTCAGAGAGAGACCCATATAAAGTCCAGTAAAGAAGTGACTCAGCCTTGCTTAGCCAGGGAGGTTGCCTCTATGTGTGCTGGACCCAAAAAGGTCTAACAATTAGCCAGCATTCCATAGTGAACCTTAGACCAGTAGGTTGTGGACTATGTTGATCAATTTTTCTGATCTAATGATTGACTAATCAAACAGATGTCTCCCTCTTTTCCCTTAGGGACTACTTGTTGGACCTGGAAAAAAGTCAATCGTTGTCAATATTTGTCAGACAAACAGTAGCAGGATTTGAACCCACAGGAGAGAGAACGCCAAATGCTCGAATGGACAGACTTTTCTTAGAAGAGATACAGAGGAAAAGACCGTCACGGGATCATAGAATTAGGTAGCAAAAGATTTCTCAAATTCTGCCGGTTTAGGAGCTGCTGGTGAGTGAAGTAAATTCTTGGTTCAACTGGGAATTTCTTTAAGCTAAGATTGTCTGTAAAGAGAGGCGTATACCTGGAAGAAATATACCTTTTCTTGGCTACAGATGCTATTAAAAATGCTGCCAGACTTAGCAGAGAAGACCCCAGAGAGGAAGTCACCTGGCGGTGCACAAGTTTTATGTAATGACAGTTGCATAGATCATCTTACACCTTCACCTGCCTCACGCCAAGAAGGCAGCTTTGGATCTGGCCAGGATCCCAATATCTGGGCTCGTGTGAGTTATGTGAGATAACTCACTGGACTTAAGCAAATAAAGCATTCCTGGAAGCTTCTGCTTGAGGAGGAAACCTGTATAAAGGCTTTCATTACACCACTGTGGATTACCCTTGGTGCTTCCAGGAAGGAATCCCAAGTGGAGGATAAAATGTATTGTTTTAATTACAAAAGGATAATGGCTTAAAGTAAAGAAGTTTTACCGAGAGGAAACGAGACTCACATAATGAACAATAAAGCATTAACGTTATTGCCACTGCTATTATTGTTATTGGTTTTATTCAGAACCCAAAATTAGGAAGGGAGCCAGCTTTGTCTTTAGCAGACCATTACCACTCTCAAACCCTTCTTTCCAGTCCCTAGGGACCTAAGGCTCCACTGCTACTATGGGCTTTCTGACTGAGAGGAAAACATCCATTCAAGTCCTACCTACCTAAGGTGATGGGTACTGAGTGTCTCACCTCCCAGGGATATTTACTTTTAAGAGATGACTACAGGGAGAGAACAATGCTAAACCCAAAGGAGTGGATCTATCTTAGAATCTCAAGTTTTCAGTAAGCCAGTTGGAAGATATATCTGGGCAGAATTTTATTTTTTTAAATGGAACCACTCAATATACATCTAGGAGGCACCCTGCTATCATGCATACGGAGATCTGAGGGATTTGGGGGTGGTGAAGTGAGTTGGATATTAATTATAATTAGAAGGTCCAAAGGGAAGATCACATCTGGGCTTGCTCAAAGGGTGGGGTCTAAGTACAAATCTAAATAGTTAAATAGAAGGCCTAGACCTAAAACAAGAATTTCTAGAGGGCTAGGCAGAAAGTTAAGAGTTAAGAAGAATGGAATTAGGACATCTGAAGAGCTGGGAGAGCCATCAGAGATCATCCAATCTCATCTATACTTGACTCAAAATCTATTTCCCATCATACCCACAGATGATTCTTCAGCTGCTATTAGAAGATTAATGGTAGGGGGCGGTCTATTGCCTGTCAAAGAAGTCCATCCTCCATACTCATGGTCAGGAAGGTTTTGTTGACATGAAACTTAAATCTGTTTTCCCACAACTTCTTCTCTGCTCCTAGTTCTGCAACCAAACAGAACAAGTTTAATTCCCCTTCTACAAAAGCAGCCTTGCCTTCATATAGAATCATGGATTTGGGGGGGGGGGGGCTTAAAAAAAGAGAGTTTTGAGATTATTGAGTTCAGCCCCTTATTTACTTGCAGATAGTTTTCATATTTATCTTAAGTATTCTCTTCTCCAGTTAAACAATCCCAATTGCTTCTATTGAACTTAGAATCATTGATCTAGAGCTGGAAGGGCTTTAGAGATTTCTCTCCCAGGAAGTCCTACCTCTCCATTTTACAAATAAGTGAAGTACAGAGATGATAAGTGACTTACCTAAGGTTGCACTGATATTGCTAATCTCATTTGGAAATGGGAGTGATGATCCCTCCAAATCAACACTTTGGTTACTCTCCTCAGGACACTCTCCAGGTCCAATGTCCAAAATATTGTGCTCAGAACTAAATAATGTATAGATGTGGTCTTGTCTGATTTAGGATTGTTAATGGCTAAATTCTATAAGCTATTCCTCTTTTAATATAGCCTGAGATTACATTAGCTTTGGGGGGCTGCTATAACACATTGTTGGTTCATGTTGAATTTGAATTTTTCTAATAGATCTTTAATTCTTATTCATTCATTCATTTATTTATTTGTTTGTTCATTTAATTATTTATTTACTTTTGGGACCCTTACCTTCCATCTTAAAATCATTTCTATGTATTGGTTCCATGGTAGAAAATCAGGAAGGACTGGGCAATGGGGGTTAAGTGACTTGCCTGGGATCACACAGTTAGGAAATGTCTGAGGTCAAATTTAAACCTAGAACCTCCCATCTCTAAGCCTGGCTCTTGATCCACTGAGCCACCTAACTATCCCCTAATTCTTATTTTTCTTGATAAGCCTAGCTGTGCCTCTCCCATTCTTTACTTGTGTAATTGATTTTTTAGCCCAAGTGTAGGACTTTACATTTATTCAAATTGAATTTCATCTTGTTAGATGATGATGGTTGATCTAGATGGTAGATCTAGATGGTTGAAATCTTTTTGAATTCTGATCCAGTCATTCAATGTATTAGTTAGTCCAGCTATGTTCCATCTACAAATACTGTAAGCACAGTTTATTCCTTTTTATAAATAATTTATAGAGATATTAAATAATTCAGATCAGGAGCAGATCACTAGAGGTATTTCTCTGGGTTGACATTGACCAACTAATGTTTGTTCATTGAGTCAAATTATTCAGTTAGTTCTAAAAATTAACCTAAATGTACTATCTTCTAACTCATATCTTTCCTCTTTTTCTACAAGGATAGCATTTGAGACTTTGTCAAATGCTTTGTCAAAATTCAGGTAAGCATACTATGTATATGGCATGTTCCCTGAACTAACATTCTCAAAAAAGGAAATGGGGTTAGTCTTGTCTTTAGGCTCATAAAATCATAGGAGTTAGAGATAGAAGATATTTTAAAGTCATTCAGTACAGCTTCCTCATTTTATAGCTAAGGAAACCATGGCCCATTTTGGTGAAGGAAATGCCCAAGTTGAGTTCTTCAACCAAACAACCAATTACTGTTTCAACAAGTATTAATCAGGCATCTGATGTGTTCCAGGCACAGTGAGGGGTGTGAGGGCTATAAAGGATGAAGCAAAATATCTCCTCTCTCAAAGAGCCTACATTCTCTTGGTGAAGGTAATGTGTACTTGTGTACACACTATTTTTATGACTAACTCTTTCAACATTCATATTGTTTCCTAAAAATCACTCTCCTTCTTCCTGGGTTATATTTGCAACTATCTGTGATGCTTGGCTTGGAAGGTATATCTGGACAATTTTCTCCCTTTCCTTCCATATTCATTGTGAACTTTTCTTGGTCAGATCAACAAGACCTGAGACACATAAATATTTATAGGTCCTCTTCTGGTGTAGGAGATAGGAGTCGGTCCAGTGTGCTTGACTTGTCCTGACAGGTAGGATATTTCATAGACCATCTTGGCCTACACTGTGGAAAGTCTTTAGAAGCAAAGGTCCCGAAACAGATTGATTTGTGCCAGAAAATCTAGGAGGTCCTCAGCCCACCCAGTAAAATAGGACTCACTGTGCTTGTTGTCAGTGTGGGAAGCCAAATGCACCTGCTCCTGGAGCATTCAGTACTTCCTACAAGGCTGGGAAGGTTCCCTGGAACTTGTCCAATTCTTCTGTGGTCTAGCCCAACTGTTCCTAAAGTATACAGTTTGGGGCCCACAGATCTGGAGATTCTGGCGGTCTGACCTGCAGAGCAGTCAATGGCTTTGACATCATCCCAGTCCATGATGGAGGCTAATTTCTGTTTTGATGGAAGAAATGAATTGTGGCATCCCTGTTCCTCATGACAGTTGTGGAGTAGTATGGGAGAGATCAGCAGCAAATAACTGTGAGAGAACATTTTCCGCTGGTGGGATGGGGTAGGGTAAGTCAAGATCCAAGCAGCTAAACAGAGAGTCAGGCTGAGATTAAAACCAGCAGTAACCAAAGACTTACCAGAAATCCTCAGACTGAGTCAGAGCAAAGTCAGGCAAGCACAATGCAAGTGAGGCGCAGGAAGCATTGATGTTTGATCATTTTTTTCCACACAAGTAATAATCACAAGAGAGAGTACTTGGATATCAATGATGCCCTACCCTTCCTCCCCACTCCCTAATCTTACCTCGTTATAGCTATATGGCGTTGGGCCTCGACATGTTCTCAGATACTTATAGCTCTCATCTGGTGCTTCAACTCATGCTTATTTGCTCTCATAAGCAATTTGATTAACTCAAGCCAGAAATCCCTCTTTTGTCCCTAGGGTTAAACAAAGACTCATTCCCTGGGATTCTTCATTCACTAGGGAAGGTAGGCAGGACCCATTTTAACTTCAACTAAACCTGTTGAAACAGATGCTAGAGAAGGGGCACAAACACAAACCAGAAAAGAAGAAATAGGAACATTACACTATTGCAGGTCAAAAAGAAAAGCATTAGAAACACACAGGAGCCAAGGAAAGAGCAAGCAATAAACCCAATGGCTTCAGATCTCTATGTACAAATGCACAAAGAAAGGCGCATGAGAGATATTAAGGCAAGGTGGTAAAGTGGACATCATATTTCAATGAGATTGGGAGACATGAGACCCATGATTACAATATAGCTCAGGAAATATAGCTTTTGTTATTGGGGATGGGGGTCAGGACATGGGAGCAAATGGGCTGACACCTAGTCTGCTATGCCTGGACCAAATATCCTGGAGTGCTGAACCCACACCCAGGGAATCACACTGCTCAGTGCTTGGCTTACTGTTTTGGGGACAAAATTGTGGACAACTCATTGGTCCCCTACTCTGTAATGGCAGAAGTTGGAGTAAGCCTTCCAAAGCTACATCAGAGAAGAATGGTCATTAATATAGTATCTTCATGAATCTTAAAGGGAATGACTACTTAAAGGGAATGACACTACAGTGTTTCTGTGTCTGTGTCTGTGTCTGTGTCTGTGTCTGTCTGTCTCTCTCTGTTTGTCTTCTCATTTGCCCATCATGTCAGAACTCTTTAAGACTCTCTCTGGGGGGGGATAGAGAAGGACTATATTTTACATACCCCAGCAACATGGCAGTTGTGAGTATATGGCAGTGGATGCATATGTGTTAGCTGATGTAAGGCCCTGGATCTCAAATCCTTAGCTGCCTCTACTTTTGTTTTTGTTTTTTTTTTTCTGAGTAAAGGTGACTGAACAGTGATCTTGAGATGGATATTTCTATTTTGAAAACCTCCTTGTGAATTCAAGAAATGGGAAATCCTGGGTCCTCTCTCAGTGTTGGATGCTCTCTAGGAGAAGCCCTGGTATTATTTCACTGCTTTTTGGAGAGATGACTACTAGTTGGAGCAGGGGTCCCCAAACTTTTTACACAGGGGGGCAGTTAACTGTCCCTCAGCCCATTGGAGGGCTAGACTATAAAAACCCAACCCTAATCCTAACCCTAACCCTAACTGGGCAACAGTATACACAGTGAAGAATCCCCTCCCCCAGACTGCCGCTCACCATGCTGATGTCTTCCATTGTGCAGCCACATAATCCTTTGCTCAGAACTTTGTTCTAAGGTACCACGCAAAGGATTCTGTCACCAGAAGTAGTACTGTACATGAGCAACGCTGTGCTCTGCGGTGTCACCATATACAGTGCTCCCTTCACTGACCACCAATGAAAGAGATGTCCCATCCAGAAGTATGGTGGGAGCCAGATATATGGCTGTAGTTTGCGGACCCCTGAGCTGGAGGATGAACTCAATCTTTGGACTGGTTTACCTGAAACATGTGTCAGAAGCCACCATATTGTCAATGTTAAAGAAGACCCAACAGGGAGAGATTCAAAGAGTTCTGGTGCATTGTAATGATGAGAAGAGAGAGTAAGGCAGAAAGTAGTCACACTCTTTAAGTTCCATTGAGTAAACCACAAGTCCATCAGTGTTAAGCCACATTATTTCCTCATAAGTTAACAGGATACAGGATCAGCACTCTAGTTAGAGTAGAATAGTAGGCTTGCTATTTCCCTTCCTTCTTCTATCTCTCAATTATATATTAGTTAAAAGGAACAGAATAGGTAAAAGGCAAGTATAAGAGAAATATATGTGGAGAAGATACGTGCATGTCAGGAAATCTACTCAATCAATCCATAAGTATTTGTTAAATGTCTACAGTATGCCAGGCACTATGATGAGAGGAGCAAGGTGGAGAACACTTGAATGAAGAGTCATGGAAGGAGAAATGGAAGGGATATTGTCATCAGAGCACACTTGGACCACTTCTGCAGAAAGAGGACAGAAATGAAAAGTTTTGGATCTTTTGCCTAGCAGTAGGGTGTGCTGGAGTAGATAAGCCTTCAATTTCCAGGACATCTGTTGGAATTCTCACTCTGCCAAAAGCAGGATAGTTAATAAATTTTTCACTTGCCTTCATGATAATTTCATTCTTCAAAAGGTGGATAAACCAATATGTGGAATATCTTCTTCCAGACCTGCTTCTCTCAGCAATGATAGAAGCTAGCTGCTAGGTAGGAAATGATGGGGACCTTGGAGAAAATGACCACTCCATCTTAGAATTTATGATAGAAGAGAGGAAAACCAAGAACAGAATGGCATGCAACTTGATTTTGGGAGCAGTAGAATTCAAAATGTTCAGAGCAAGTCAGAAGTCTGTGGACTGAAATTATTCTAGTGAAGTCAGACCAGGAGGGATAGGAAACTTTCAAGAATGGAATTCTCAAGATACAAAGAGAAAACAGTTCTGATTAATAGGAGAGAGGAATTAGTTTAAAGAGATTTATTTAGATGCAAAGGGAACTTACCAACCAATTTATGCAATTTATGTAAGAGATAGGTAGACTGAAAGACAGATAGGCTGAAAAATAAATGGGTAGACTTGAAGAGATAGAATGATAGAAACAAGGGCAGATAATGAAGGATAAATTAAAAAAAAACATGAACATGTTTTGAATATGTAATAATTGTACCATGGATGCTAAAAATCAGAATAATCAGTCTAGAGAGAAAAGCTAGAGACAACAATAACAACAAAAAGATTTTTAAAATGTTGTTAGGGAAAAGAAGAGGATCAAAGAAGGGAACGGACCAGTGCTCTAGGTAGATAAGATGATAATAAAGGATGGCAGAGAGTCAGTCAAACAATAAATATTTATTAAACACTCACTGTGTGCCAGGCACTATAATAAGCACTGGGGACATAAAGAGAAACAAAGGACAGTCACTCCTCTGAAGGAATTTACAGTCTAATTGGGGGGGGGGGGGGGATGACAATGTGTGAACAACTATGTACAAACCGGTTATAAATAGGAGAATCAGCAAAGGAAAGACATTAGAATTGAGAGGGAAGGCTTTCTGTATGCAAGGGGGGGAAAGGGATTATTTTTTAAAAGGTTGGACTTGAATATTTAAGAGTTTGGTTGTCAGGAATTTAATTAATTCCAAAGAGATTTTATTATAATTTATTTACAAAATGTAGAAAGAGCAAAGCAAAAAATCACAGAGAGGATAAGGTAAGATATCTAGCCTGAGCACTAAGTAATTTACTCTGGGTCCCTCTGGGCAGGGAAAATTAGTTTCAGCCAGCCTCTGCAAAGCTGAGGACCTGGGAAGTCTCTTCAGAAAATCCAGCATTTAAGAGTCAGCCTTTCACTCCCCAAATGTCAGTCCAGTCATCAGATTCTTCTGCCCCTCCTCACCAGCCTCAACTCGAAAACATGAAGAATTGTCCTCCAGCAGAAGGGGAAGTCCAAGTTGAACTCTGCTCCCAGAATCAATCTGTGTAGCACTCTCTCTTTTAAAGGCATTTGCTCTTGCTTCACTTCCCCTAATTTCACATCTACCAATCACAGCTGATGCTCTGTTTTAGGACTGCCCAGAAGATAGTCAATTCTGATTCATTACCCTCTATCACACACGTGGGTCACAGACCTCCCACTTCATGATTAAGTGGGATATTTGCACTTTTTGTGATTGAATCTAAAAATAGGCAGGTCTCCATACTTAACTTTTAAGTAGGGTGTTTACACTTATGGTGATTAAAATCTAAAAATAGACATGAGTTACAATTTAAATCTTTACAATCAAGGAAGAGCTAAGTATCTTCATTGTTACAATCGGAGAGTCAAATCCAATCTTCATACTGCAGAAGGTGAGACTTTAGCTGGGTCTTGAAGGAAGCCAGAGAAGCCAGAAAGTAGAGATGAGGAAGGAGAAAAGTCCATTCTCAGGCGATAGCTAGTGAAACTGGCTGGAGTTTAGAGAGGAAGTAAGTGTCTTGTTCATAGAACAGCAAAGAGACCAGTGTCACTGAATCACAGACTATTGGGGAGGAAGTGGGATATAAGGTATAAGGAAGGTAAAGGAAAGATTATCAAGGGCTTCAAAATCAATGGATTTTTTTTAAACCCTTACCTTCTGTCTTGGAGTCAATACTGTGTATTGGCTCCAAGGCAGAAGAGTGGTAAGTGCTAGGCAATGGGGGTCAAGTGACTTGCCCAGGGTCACACAGCCAGGAAGTGTGTGAGGCCAGATTTGAACCTAGGACCTCCCATCTCTAGGCCTGACTCTCAATCCACTGAGCCACCCAGCTGCCCCCAGGATTTTCTTTTTGAACTTGGAGGTAATAAGAAACTCTTGAAGAGTAGACAGTGACATGATCAGACCTATCTTTAGGAAGCTCACTAACAACTGAATGAGAGAGAAATCAGAAAATCTCAATTATGATTTTGCATTTATTTTCTCTGCCAAGGAGAATGATCTTTGAATCAGAGAGGATAGAACAAATAGCTAGTTGATCTCCAAAATAAATAAAAAAGTAATAGGATATCATCTAGTTGCCCTTAATGAGCTTAAGTCACCAGACCTGAATGAACTACATCCTTGAATTCTGAAAGAATATAAGGGGAATCTAAGAGATATTGTACCTAGAGTGTCAGTCCTAAAGTTAGGAAGACCTGAGTTCAGATATTTATCTGTTATATGAACCTGGGCAACTTCTGTCTACTTCAGCTTCTTCTTCTGTAAAATGGGGACAATAATAGCTTCTATCTCTGAGCTGTTTTGGGGATCAAATGAGATACTTTTTGTCAAGTGCTTGGCACATAGTAAATGCTATAGAAACATTAGTTATTATTCCTGAGCTACTATCAGTGTTGAGGAATGGAGGGGATTTGACAAGAGAAAATATCTCATTTTCCAAAAAAAAGGGTGGGGGGTGGGGAGGAGAAAAAGAATACTACAAATTATAGACCATTGAGTTTGACTTTGATTCCTGACAAAATTCTATAATTTATTATTAAAAGGTTGCCTAGTAACCATCCAGGAAAGGAAGTAGTGATCCCAAGGCTTGGCTTTATCAAGAACAGGGCAGACAAGAATAATTCCAAAATTTCTAGACCACTAGATCAGGGGAATTCTATAACTATCATTTCCTTCGGTTTTAGCAAAGCATTTGGCAAAATCTTTTATGCCACTTTTTTGGAAAAGATAGAGAACTGTGGGATAAATTATAATACAATTAGTTACATCTGGAACTGGTTGAATGGCCCAATCCACAAAATTCATTGTCAACTTGAAAAGGGGCTATCTTATCAAGTGCCTCAGTGGACCTCTGCTAGGGTCTGTGTTGTTTAATGTTTTCATTTGTTTATTATCAGTGACTTGAAGAAAGGCATAGATGATATATTTTTATTTGCAGATGACATCAAACTGAGAGGGAGAGTTAACACTGTTGTTGCATCATTTCAGACTTGCCCAACTCCTTGTGACTCCATTTGAGGTTTTCTTGGCAAGGATACTGGAGTGATTTGTCATTACCTTCTCTAGCTCATTTGATAGATGAGGAAACTGAGGCCAATAGGGTGAAGTGACTTGCCCAGGGACATACAGCTAGGAAGTGTCTGAGGCCAGATTTGAATTTATGAAGATAAGTCTTCTTGATTCCAAGCCTAGTGTTCTATCCATTGCACCATTTAGCTTTCCATAAAGTTTACACACCACATGAGTTTCAAGAGACTCAAAAATCTTAATAGATTCAAACATCCAGCTGAATCTTGAGATTAAATTTAATCGTGACAAAGATAGAGTTTTATGCTCAAGTTCAAAAACCTAACATCACAAGTACAAGATGGGGGAGCCCAGAACTGAGGTGGGAATAGATGTATTCTGCCCTCGTCAAACAGTATCTGGAGGACTATTTTTCATTTTGGAGCCACATGGTGTGGAAAGACCTGGGTAAACTAAAGTATATCCAGAGGAGCAAAGGGCTTCTAAGATTAGGCCATATGAAGATCAGTTGGAAAAAGTGGAAACGTTAGACGTGGAGAAGAGATCTCTTAGAGCAGGGATGAGCAAACTTTTGAGCTTGGTGTGTCAAAATTCGCCAAAAAAACAAGCATAACTCAGGTGGTGTGTCACTTTGAGAAAAAAAGAAACCCCACAATTTCATGATATTTATAGTTTAAATAATAAAAATGTATAATTGTAATATATAACTGTATTTAATAAACCAAAAACTAATTCTTTAACTTACCTGCTTAGTGACTTCTTTGTTCATCTGGCAGTCAGTTTCTTTTGTTGGTCTTGATATTATTTAACTTGTGTGGGGTATTGTGAACTAAGATAAGTGAGGGGGGAGGGGGAATTCTTTAACTAGCCTGTCTATTAGTGACTTTTTTGTTGCTGAATTTCATTGGCTAAATCTTCAGTTGAAGGTTGGTATTTTGTACACTTCAAGCCCAAGCAAGTGCTACTAACTTCATCTGTTAATCTGTTTCTTTTGTTGGTTTTGATATTATTTAATGCTGAGAATAAGGTCTCACAAAAGTACGTAGAGGGAAAAATTGTGAGTAAAGCCATTGCTATATTTTTCAGGGTGCTAAAAATGTCTGGTAGTTGGTTCCAGGCACTCCTCCATTGCAGGTGGGCCTGAGCTCTGCCCAGTCTTCCATTGGCCTGGCCCTGCCCCACCCCATCCCTCCCTAGCTGGCAGGCTGGTGGGCGGCAGCAAGAGCACTCCTCCTCCCCACTCCCCAAGGGAGTCCCAGTAGCTCCAGTTGCCTGGCATGGGCTGCCCACCACTTGCCCTCTGACACTGTGGCCAGCTGGTGGAGCAGCCTAATCCCTCCCCTTTTCAGCAGCCCTCCTCCTCCATGGGCTGGGGCATGGCCATGGCCATGGCTATGGGTCATGGCTCCCTGGGCAGCTTCTGGGCCCTGAGGCATGCTGAGCCTGCATGTGGCCATGTGTCATTGAAAATGGCTACACATGTTAGTGCTGACACGCATGTCATAGGTTTGCCATCATGGTGTTAGAGTGTGCATGATGGCTCTCTTCAAGTATACAAAGATGGAAAGGGTTTGTCTGACAG
Source organism: Monodelphis domestica (assembly GCF_027887165.1). Classification (NCBI taxonomy): domain Eukaryota; kingdom Metazoa; phylum Chordata; class Mammalia; order Didelphimorphia; family Didelphidae; genus Monodelphis; species Monodelphis domestica. The sequence goes on along the minus strand of NC_077228.1, from coordinate 494,107,429 downwards.
AGTAGGGATTAGACTGATTCCCTGTGCCCAGAGGACAATCACAGAAGGCACGAAGAAGAGCATAGGGTGAAAATTAGAGGCAGATTTAGACTTGATATAAAGAGGGCAGCTGGGTGACTCAGCAAATAGAGAGCCTGACCTAGAGATGGGAAATTATGGGTTCAAATCTAGACTCAAACTCATCCTAGCTGTGTGACCCTGGGCAAGTCACTTAACCCCCATTGCCTAATCCTTACTACTCTTCTGCCTTGGAACCAATATCCAGTATGGTTAGTAAGAAGGAAGGTAAAAAGGTTAAAAAAAAAAGATTTGATGTGAAGTAAAATTTCCATACACCTTGGGCTGAGTCAGAGTAGAATGGTTTCCCTAGGAAGGTGATAGGACTTCCATTTGTGGAACAAAGGCTGGACGACTACTTGGTATATGTGTTGTAGATCCTTTTTTTTTTTAACCTTCTGTCTTAAAATTGATATTAAGTATTGGTTCCAAGGCTAGGCAAGGTAAGGGCTAGGCATTGAGGGTTAAGTGACTTGCCCAGAGTCACGTAGATAGGAAATGCCCGAGGCCAGCATGCTGTAGATTTTTACTGTGAAGTTGATGTGGGACCCTAGGTTTACCTTGCACCCCCAAAGTATAGAAGGTTTTCGGGCCAAACTATAAGCAGGAAAATTCTTTTGCTTCCTTGCATCTTTCTGACTATTAACCCTAAAACATAAAAACAAACTCCTGATAAGACCCTGCTACATCAAAGGGAAAGTCCCCTGAGAGAATTATCCTCCTTGGATCGTCCTTTAGGTTTTGAGGTGGACACAGAGATACACCTCCAGGCTATGCTTTGATACCATCATGCTGTATCTAAGACATCTATCTGTCCTCTATACTATGAGGGTCACCCCCTATGTCTTCAGGAAGATGACAAACCACCCCCAGCCCTGTCCCTGAGTGCATACCCTCCTGAAGTCACATATCACCTGTTGTAAAGAGTATAAAGATCCCAGAACTGATGTTCTTGAGAAGGCAGATTTCCATTATGCTGTCTTCTCAGCCTGAAACACTCCTATAATTTGGGGGTACAAGGTAAACCTAGGGTCCTACATCAAAATGGGTTGCATCAGAAAACCTCTGACATTCTACGATCTCCCCTAGCTTAGCCTTCTTTTCATCTTCAGATTCATACCGATGCTAAGGCAAAGGATCAGCCTGAATCCTAAATCATCACTGGCCTTCCTGACTTGGCTCTGTTGGCTTATTTCTGCTTCTTTATCTTAACTAATATTCCACCTTCTTGGTTTGTTGAATTATTTCTGCCTCTACTTGCAGTTGTTGGTCATTCAGTTATTTTTCAGTAGTCTTCAACTCTCATGACCCCATTTGGGATTTTCTTAGCAAAGATATTGGAGTGATTTATCATTTCCTTCTCCTGCTCATTTTACAGATGAGGAAACTGAGGTAAACAAAATTTTGTGACTTGTTCAGGGTCACCAACTAAAAAGTGTCTGAGACCAGATTTGAACTTGGGAAGATAAATCTTCCTTATTCTAGTCCCTGTGCTCTGTCCACTGCACTACCTAACTGCTCCTTCTGCCTATATATTTTTACTAATATTCCCCTTTCCTATTTTGTTCTGCCTTCTCTTCTGTGCTTGCTCAGATTCTAAGCATTCCTCAATGCTTAGCTCAATTCCTTCATCCCCGAAGACTACTCTGGTTTGCAAATATTTCCCATTCCTCCAAACCCCATTTTCAGAGAGGTAGGATTCCTTCTCTCCATGCTAGTGGCTACCAGCAATAGAAAAGATGAGGAAGGTTATAGGATGCCCTGGGAAATGTTCAGGAATAGGAAAGTTTGACAGCTTCTGGGACCTGGACCTGGTAGGAGGGGACAGATGAGGGGTTAACATGTCAGTACCAAAGAGGAAGGGCAGCTAGATGGTTCAGTGGAAAGAGCAATGGACTTGGAATCAGGACTATTCATCTTCATGAGTTCAAATGAGACCTCAGACACTTCCTAGTTGTGTAATCCTGAGAAAGTGACTTTCCCCTGTTGGTCTCAGTTTCCTCATCTGTGAAATGAACTGGACTAGGAAATGGCCAACAACTCCAGTATCTTTCTCAGGATAACCCCAAATGGGTTGGGCATGTCCTTTTCCTAGGTCTCAGCCCCACTGGTGAACATTCCTAATTTAGAACAAATGTAGTGGCCCCAAAAACAATACATGCTTGAAGATGAGCAGGGACAGAGGAAGTGGTGTGGTGGTGAGGGATGGAGGGAACTTGGTTAAGAGATTCCACTGAGAATGGCATTTTATCAGAGATGCCAGGAGGAAGAGGTGACAAGGAAGCGTTAAAAGTCAATGAGGTGCTGCTGATGAGGCCTGAAGCAGGGCTCACACTTCCTTGACAGTTCCTCTTCTCTAGCCCCATAAATCTTCCTCCTCCCTCCTTTCCCAAAGGGACAGCTTTTTCAGCATAAGGAGACATTCAGAGAATGGATGTTCCTCTGCAGGTCCATTCAGCTACTATTTGGAAGTAAAGCACTTTGAAAATGTGAGTTCTAATAACAGTCATTTCATCGTCATCATCATCAACAGAGTTTCTAATCTGAAGCCTGGGGAGTCACTCTCCTATTTTGGGTAAGTGGACAAAGCTTGCTGGGCTTTCTAATACGTGCTATTTAGTTAAGGAGATTCCTCCTTTTGGCCTTTCCTCATAACTAGCCCTTCACAGACTTCTTCCATTTCCCTTCATGTTCCCATTCCCATCCCAGACTGGACAAGGACCATGGAGGGGAAAGGATGAAGGAAGGAGGATTGTTGGCATTTTGGGGATGTTTCTACTGGACCCTCAGAGAATGCTCCAACAGCAGCCATCTGCCTCCAAACACATGTGGGACTTGTGATGGTTGTAAGGTCAGCCACTCCAGGGGTCCCTACCTTCAAGGAAGGAGATGTGGCAAAGTGGCTGAAATTCAACTGAACTTGAGTTCTCCAACTACTCTCTGTTTCCAATAAAGAGACTTCAAAGCCCTAGGACCTGGTAGCAACCAGCTTGCCTAGAATTAGCCAAAAGAAAGGCACTAAACTGCTTGTTCCCATCATATGGTGGTCATATGGGGTACATAGTTTACAGTGAACAAAATGTTTGTGGTATGTGAGGTCGTGATACACGGAGTTTATAGATTTAGGGCTAGAAGAGTTCTTTTTTTCAGATGAAGAAACTGAGGCTAAGAGAGTACTTTGCTGAAATAATTTGCTCAAGGTCACACAGGTGAAAGAGCTGGGATTTGACCCAGGTCCTCTGCTTCCAAAGCCAGAACTCTTCCTACTTCCGCTGAAATGAAAGAAAATATTGACCAAGCACTTGTTTCTACCCAGTTTCTAATCTTTTGCCAATGAGTCAAAAATGAGATTTGTTTGTGGTGTATGAGATGATAATATGAGATATATTTGTCATGCAGGGGGTGTTTATGCGAGGCATATTTGTGGAAATAGGTAGACATATATCAGCTACATTTATTATAGTGGGGAGTAAAGAAAGAAGGGAAGGCAATAGTATGATGGGAGCTATATTCAGGAACAGGGCAGGCTCCCAGATTACAGAGACTTAAAATTAAATCTTGGCCTTCAGAACACCAACTGTGCACAAAAAGCTGCTTTTCAGCATCTCCATCTCTATCCGGTCATTTTTCGATGAATCTCACCATCTGTGCATTCTGGTGGCATCTCTTAACTGGCTCTCCAACAAACTTCTTTTCACACTAAAGTAACTACTGAATTAAATGTTTACCCGTTGATGTCCACTTTGGTCTGAGACCTTCTTGTTTGAAGAAAGCTCCAAGTGCCTGGCACAGAGGAAGCCCACAATAAATAATTGTTGATTTATTGAAACTGGGGAAGATCCTGGTTCCAATTCTGCCTTTGAGACTAGCTTTGTGAGACTGGGCCTGCATGGCATTCCATTTTCCTCAGCCTCAGTTTCTTTCCTTTTGGATGGATTGTAAAACAATGAATAATTTCTGTAAGAAGCAGAGTGGGGTAGATGTCAGTCAGGGAGTCAACAAAGCTTTGATTAAGTACTTCTTACCTGTCAGGCACTGTGCTAAGTGCTGGATATATAAAAAAAAAAAGAGAGACAAAAGACAGCTCCTGGCCTCAAGGAACTCATAATCTAATAGGGGAGACAACAAGCATACACATCTGTCTAAACAAGCTATTCATAGAATGAATAGGAAATAATTAACTAGGGAAGGCACTAGAATTAAGAGGGATTGAGAAAAGTTTCTAGAGAAAAGTGGAATTTGATTTAAGTCTTTAAGACTTGAAGGAAGTCAGGGAAGCCACAAGGTGTAGATGAAGGACATCATTCAGGTATGAGGGACAACCAAAGAAAATGCCCAGAGCCAAGAGATAGAGTATTTTCTTTATGGAACAGGAGGTCAATGCCACTGGACCAAAAAGGAAAAGGAGGGTATCTGCACTTTAGGAAAATCACTCTGGTGACTGAATGGAGGCTAGACAGTAGAGAGAGATATCCTCAGAGCTAGGAAGAGCTGAATTCAAGTCCTAATCCTGACACATACTGGCTATTTGATCTTGGACAAGTCATTTAATCTTTCAAAGCTTTAGGCAACTCTCTAAAAGAGGATAAGTTGCAGAGAAGGTGCCATTTTTCACTGGCAGAATGAATATTTTCACCTGGAAAATCTCCATTACAACGAAATAACAGATTTAATCCCTATCTTAATGACATCTATAGGACTTACAGATCTTACAGGTAGAACTTCTTTGGACTCTCTGACCCTAATATTTTTGGGTTGGACCCCCAAGAGCAATTGGCTGCTTCTCTCCACAAAGTCCTGGGGGTAATCACTTGAGAGGCTGGGATTTATTTTATTCTATTTTGTAAACCCATACCTTCTATCTTAGAATCAATACTAAGTATCACTTCCAAGGTAGAAGAGCAGTAAGGACAAGGCACTTGGGGTTAAGTGACTTGCTCAAATTTGAACCCAGGACTTCCTGTCATTATACCAGGCTCTCCATCCACTGAGCCACCTAGACTGCCCCTGAGACTAGGATTTCTAACGCTCTTGCTCACAACTCTTGATATGATATATTTCTTTCATATTCACTAGCCAAATGATATCAATCAACTTTTACAAAAAGATATTTACTGGGAAGGCATAGCAAAGGATAGAAGTTACAAAACATCTCCCCCAAACCAGGATATGTACTCTCTTATCTTGGTCCCTGAGGAGAATGGATTAAAATACAAAGTGTTTGGTATTGTAGAGAAAATACTTATTATTTATCCTCTGTTGACATTGTTGAACCCAGCTTTATGTGGCTAGATGATTGTCTAGCCCAGAAACTTAATATAGAGGTTGAACTGACCTCAGAGATTTCCCAGGGAAACTGATGGTTATGAGGAATGCTGAGATCCCACCCAGTGCCTGATTTGGGTCTACCCAAATATTATGTTTTGAGCATGTCAAATTAGATTGACTTACCTGCTGATAAGCACCTCAAATTGTCCTTCTTTTGGAGAAATGTCCTTAAGGACATTTGCCTGACTCATTTCACATAAGTCTCTCTCTCTCTCTCTCTCTCTCTCTCTCTCTCTCTCATATGTGTGTGTGTGTAAATTAACCTCACAAAGACTTGTAGAAGGAACCACAACTTCTTTCCCATTCTCACCCTACCAAATGATTGAATACATTTCTTTCGAAAACTATTTCAGATTTTGAAGCCCATTCTCATGACTAATAGTTCAAAATTTTCCCCTCAACTCCAACCCAAAGAGTATTTCCTGGCTGTAAAAGTCCTTTTGTCTCTTTTGGGAGTCCCCACTACTAGCTTTACTTCTTGATGTGCTCTAGCCAGTGGAAGAGTTGATGCCTTGCTAAACTGCCTCATCTACCATGTTGCTTCATTGCTGGGTTGGGTTAAGCAGGTTACACTTTAGGGTTGCACTGGTTCCCTGTCACTGCTTCCATTGGCTCTGAATAGCTTTAATGGCTCTCCCAATGTCACTGATCTCCTGGGTACCCCCATCTGTGTATACTCTTTTACCTCTGATTGGCTAAAAATACACACAAAAGAGACAAAAGAAAAAGCATTAGCAAGTGTTTGTGGACACATGGATGCAGGCAGGAGATAGAGCAGTCTGCCCATCTCTACCCAACAGTACATACAAATCCTCCTCATTCCAAAGGTGCCAAAGAAGAAACCAAAGTAGCCTTACAAAGTCTCTATGTAGATTGATACCAGGCAAGGCAAACGGGGCATGCTGAGGGGACTGGGCACTCATTATGCAGGGTTGCTGTGAGGTACCAGTGAAATAATACACAAATATAAAGTAGACTTTAAATCCTTGTGTGTGTATGTCTATAAATGCATATATATACATATATATGATTGTGATTATGATTTTTCTTTTTACTTGAACTATTTCTCCTTACTTTTCCTCTTGTGGATCTGTCTCCTTCTCAAACAGATGCTGAAGCCAGTCAAATCAGCTCAGAAACCAATTGCTATATGAACATTTCCATTTCAGAAATAGAGAAACTGTACTAATGAGGGCTTGATTTATTGTTTTATTGATTATCTAGATTTAAGAAAGTGACAGAGAAAATACTAATAATGTAGATTAGATTTAAAAGTGTGACATGTATGTAAAACCCAGTGGAATTGCTCATTGGCTACGAGAGGGGAACAAGAGGAGGGGAGGGAAAGAACACAAATCATGTAACCATGGGAAAATATTCTAAATTAATTAATTAAAAAAATAACTTTTTAAAAGTGTGACATGGGTACAATTTTCCCCCCTTTGGAAAGCTAGTAAACATTTACCAGAATACCACTTCCTCTACCCCAGGGCAAGCTAATTCCCACTTTGTTAGCTTTTTCCCCTTATATAGGCCTTCTCTCTATTTGTAAGCTCTTTCTCACAAATAATAACCCTTCCTCTATGGTATTCCTTCCCCCATAAAAGTGTCTAAGAGTTACAATGACAAACAGCTATCTCTTGCTCTTAAGAAACTCATTTTCTACAGTGAGAAGCTATTTTCTATCCAGTTGTCTAAAGTATACAGTATCTTTCTCCTGGACAAATCCAGTGGAAGTTTCCCTTTCAGTCCTGGCCAACTCTAAGCCCTTTTCTTTCAATGTCCCTTCTCTCTTTAGGTAGCTGGTATTTGCACACATCCTTCCTCTTTATCTGTGCCCTTATCAAAATGTCCAGATGATACATATATCCAGAGAAATGTATAACTAATAGTAGTTTATGGCATCCTAGAATTTTGAGCAGGAAGACACTTTAGAGATCATCTGGTTCAAGCCCTTCATTTCATTCTTAAGAAAACCAAAGTCCAGAAAAGCAGCTGACTTACCCAAGGTAAACTGGTAAAAAACAAAAACAAACAGCTGATCTGAGCAATTTATACCGAGATCTTCATGCTGCAAAGTCAGTGTAACACTCTTCCAGTGTTACCCTCTCCAGAGGGAATTGGAGAAGGATCAAAGCAAAAATTAAAAGAATGAAGCTCCAGCTCTTAGAAAGACAAGATCCAGCCAGCAGCTGAGGGAGATATTTTGAGGATCAGAGCCTTTCACCATAAATGAATTATTTCACCTAGGACTAAGATCATTCCTGACTGCTACCTCTGCCAAAGCACCCTTTCTCTCTCTTGTGTATTTATATCTCTAAGGGGGTTTGATGAAGGAAGTCCCCATCCATTTGATAATTCCCTTTAGAATGTGAATATCAAGAAGACAAGGCTCAGACAAACTTCCTAGGCTCTTGGATCAGGGTTTTTTGCTTGTTTGTTTTTTACATGTAGTATTTATGTTTCAGGGGCCCTGATTTGAACAAGGGCACATCTAACTCCATGCAAAAGTGAGCTAGATTTTACAATAGACTTTGGTTATCTTTTGTTTGGTCAGATGTCTGTCTGTTTCCTTTATTCTACCATGAAAGTACCATAGAATTAAAGCTAAAGGATCCTTAAAGTACATCTTAGTAAATGGTTTTTAAATGATTTTTAAATAAAATAATTGATTTTTATAAATACACAACATATAATTACACCATCTATTTATATAATCATAATTATAAATATATAAATGTAATATAATCTATGAATAATTAATTATTCTTAAAATAATATTCTCCCCATTTAATGTAAGAGTAAATTTTAAAATCATTCTTTTAAAATGTTTTGAATTTCAAATTCTCTCCCTTCTTCCCACTCTTCTTTTACCACTCCCTCCTATCCTTCCCTCTTCCCTAATCTAATATAAAATCTAATATAGATTTTATATAGGCAACCATGTAAAACATTTTTCCAGGTTAGGTTTCTTGTTTTACAGATGAGGAAACTGAGGTCCAGGAAGGTGAAATTATTGTATTCAAGACCTCACAGCTTACTAGTAATAGGGGTGAAATCTGAACCTAGGTCCTCTTAGTAGGGCCAGAATCCTACAATTATACGATGGTAGGATTAGAAGTGATGTTAAAGGTCATTTCCTCTTATTTTACTAATGAGGAAACTAAGCCCCATAACAGGTAACTTGACTTGCTCATGATTCCAACAACTAATTAATGGGCAAAACCAGTTCTAGAACTGAGGTGCTAGATAGCAGAGACTGTTTCTCTCTATTTCTCCCAGATGGGTGATTAGTAAAGGCTTTGAGGATTTTACCTTTAGTAAACCTTGAAGGGACCTCAAAAATGGCACAGCCTTTGCCTCCTGGCATGTTGGGCTTCAGCTCTACCTTGGCAAATGAGTTCTCTAAGTCTTGGAGAGGTAATGAAGACTAGATGGCTTCTACAGTCTCTCCTAATTTTATATCTCTGCTCCTGTGACTCACTCAAAGTCACCAAAGTATTAAGTTGAAGGGAAAGGATACCCAAGTCTCCTGCCTCCTAACAGAGTATTCTTTCTATTACCCCACTCTAATGCTCCCAGATTTTTTTAAGAAAGAGAATTATTCAATATCACAGTTGCAGAGGTGAGCACCTTGTACATCTCCTGTATTAAAAAATGTGAGAGCTCAGCTACAGTGATAAATCCACTGATCCCAGGGCGCCGAGTGAGTCAGCAGAACTGTTAGCAGCCCTCAAAATGCAGGAGAGTTAAAAACTCACCTTTTTGAATGAATATAATAACTCTTCTGTCTCAGAAAGCATGCTGGAGTGAGGACTCCAGATCTGATCCTTTTTTATAAAACCAGAGGTGGATGGCCCTGGTCCTGCAAGTCCGTCCCTGCCCCCAATCCTGCACTGGGAATTAATCTGTTACTCAAATTAAATATTATTTTTGTCAACTCTCCAAGTGTGTGTGTTGGGAACCAAGTTGTCCTTAAGCCTGTTGGGGCTCCCTGTCTCATGGAAACATTCCTCTCTTAAGAAATTCAGTCAGTTTACATGTCTGCATTCCTGGCTTCCACAAATGGACCAATATAGAATCAGTGGAGGAGCATGTCAGGGAAGTATCATGGAGAATGGGATATGGGACTAAGGGATGAGGCAGAGTGAAGAGCAGATTCTAGAGGGCCAAGAAATCGCAGGATGGAGACCAAATTTAAACATGCATTTGCTTAAACAGCACTCTGGTTCCATTCTTCCATCTTAGAATCAATACTGTGTATTGGTTCCAAGGCAGAAGAGTAAGTAGTAAGGGCTAGGCAATGGGGGTTAAGTGACTTGCCCAGGGTCACACAGCTGGGAAGTGTCTGAGGTCATTTGAACCCAAGACCTTCCATCTCTGGGCCTGGATTTCAATCCACTGAGCCATTTAGCTGCCCCCTGATGTTCAGTTTTCCAGAAGTTCATATCACGGTTTTCAGGATAAGAGATTATTGCCCAGAATAAGGTTTGGGAAAGGGTTGATGCCTTATCTTTATCTCTACTTTCCATATTTAATTTAAAAATTCTTCCCAATGCAATCAAGCCAAAGTGTTACTAGACTGTGAATTTCAAAAGACACAAAATGACTGCACACATCCCAAACAGCCTTTGATTCTGTGAGTCCTAAAAACTGTCTATCCATTTGCCCCATTTTCAGTGAGCCCCAGTAAATTCTCTGGAAGGGAGACATTCATTACTGCAATAGCTTCCCCATCTCATAATCTCCTTCTCGGATCAGAATACCACCTGCAATGATGTGAACAGGAAAAAATAGCCCATCGATAGCCCTCATAGTTGAGGCTATAAACTCATCCTTCTTTCTGGTGGGAGAGAAGTCTCTTTGTCCCAATTTGGCAACCAAAGGGCAGACAAGAGCCCTGAACCTATATATCTGGACAGCCTCTTGGGGTCTTATTCTAGCATAGCTTTAGTGCTTGCTGTCTCTCATTACTGGGGAAAACATTAGGGTATGCGCCCTTTGTAACCTCAATGCATAGCTCCTCTTGGATATTTGCCATTCTCAGAGATCAGGAATGCCAATCAGCAAACTCATGAGAGGCTGTGGAGTCATCCCTAGCAAAAATACCATGTTTTAAAAATATTCTTCAAGTGGTTTATAATTCCAATTACGCTTGTTCCCTGGGTACCGACATCCTTGGCGGGGTCTGCGTTTATTGGCTCCTGTCTTTTGTAGCAGTATCTGCACACGCTCTATTTGTGGTGGGCTGGCAGCAGGCTATGTCTGTCCTCCAGGGACAAATCCAGATAAGTGAAATGAGGCTCATCACCACAGATGACCACAAGGTGATGGGTTTTTTTTTTGGCTGTGGAAACTCAGGAAGACTGGCTACTGCTTTGATGCAGGGAGTGTCCACACAGATCAAACTGTGGCTCTTTGGACATACTGTAGTGCTATTTTTGTTATGAAAGTCTCATATTTGCAATTTTGGCATCTAGGGAATTCCCTATAAGGATATGAGAATTTTCTCCACAAACAAAGATCACAGTCAGACAATAAACATTAATTAAGCACCTACTATGTGCCGGGTATTTTGCTAAATGGGAATATGAAGTCAGGTCAGCCCTTTATTCACTATGCCAAGCTGTAATGAAAAATAGATGAGCCAGGGGTTGGGGCGGGGGGGGGGGGCAGATTTGGGAGTGGAGGGACAAGTGGACAAGTAGGATAGAGAGCCAGTTCTAAAGATGGGAGGTCCTAGGTTCAAATTTGGCCTCAGACACTCTATGTGTGTGACCCTGGACCAGTCACTTAACCCCCGTTGCCTAGCCCTTCCCGCTTTTCTGCCTTAGAACCAATACACAGTATTAATTCTAAGACAGAAGGTAAAAGTTTTAAAAAAGAAACCAGACATGAACCAACTTGCATGAAATATTGCTGGTTGACTGGCTACCATTTATGAATTCTGCATCATTAAAAGATTTCACAAGTCCTTCCCTTATCCTCAAACCCAGACCCTTCTTGCCCTGGTTCAACCTTTACTAATGTTCAAGCTGAGGTCTTTGTACCAGTGCATTTTGTGGAAGAATAAACAAATCCCTGATTAAACTGGAACTTACAGGAATGGAAATGTGTTGGAAAGAGCCCTGCATGAAGTCACGTACTTAGCCTGGTTTGGCTCCTAACTCTGTGACCTTGGGCGATAGCCATAATAATAATAGTTGGTGTTTACATGGTTCCTATGTCTTACAAGGCAATTTGCATAGATTACCTTGTTTGAGCTTCAGAGCAACTGAATCTTCCTCATAACGCCAACCCCAGGTGTGAAGGGAAGGCATTATCATCATCATCATCATCATCATCATCATCATCATCATCATCATCATCATCATTATTATTACCAGCCAGAGCAGCAATGTGATAGACTTAGAGACTGGAAGATCTGAGTTCAAATCCAGTCTCAGATACTCATGACCCTGAGTCACTTAATGTCCGTTTGTCTCAGTTTGTCAGCTGTAAAATGGGCATAATAATCACACTACTTGCCAGGATTATTGAAAGGATCAAATGGCTACCATATATAAAGCTCTATGCAAAATTAAAGCATTATATCAATGCTAACTCTTCTTATTATCAGACCAGGAACCTGGGGCATGGAAGGTTGTTGCATCGTCCAAAATCATTCCCCTCAGGATATGATTGGGGTTATAAACCCTAAATGATCACCCTGGTGCAAATATCAATAATATGGAAATAGGTCTTGGCCAAAGACACATGTAAAACCCAGTGGAATGGTGCATCAGCTATGGGAGGGGGTTGAGGGAAGGGGAGGGAAAAAACATAATTTTTTTAATCCTGGAAAAATGCTCTAAATTAATCGATTAAATAAAATGTTAAAAAATCATTCCCCTTAGTAAGTGGTAGAATTGGAATTTAAGGCTTGGATCGGAGGCCATCTAAATTAGCTTGTTCATTTTACAGATGAGGTAACTGAAGGCTGGTAGGATTCAGTGAAGTACCCAAAGTCACACAGGTAGTAAGAGGCAAAGACAGAATTTGAACGCAGGACCTCCGACTCTCAGTTCATCACTTTTTCCATGTTGGTTCTACTATCTTTTGATCCTATATGCAGTGCCCTTTCCACTCTATTAGAGTCCTCTACCTAGACTCAGTTTCTTCATACATTAGGTGAGGGGGTTGGACCGGAATCTAGGTGATCTTTATGGTCTTTTCAGGCTCTGACATTCTATGCCTTGGGTCCAGGTGGCTTCTAGGCACTGCCATGCCAGCCTGGGGCTTTAGTCTTCCAAGTATGGTCTCAGCTTAGGAGTTGATTGGACTATAAGCTCCATGAGGTCAGGCCTGGATCTTAGCTATGTTTATTTTTATGGTTTCTAGTTTATAATATAATATAGTTTATTTTTATAGTTTATAATATAGTTATGAATAATTTCTATTTTTCCTCAGCATCAAGCTTAGCTTTCTTTACACAGTAGATGCTATAGGATAGGTGGATGAATAAATGAAGGAGACTTGCTACATTTCGAAGAGCAAAGGGCAAAGAACAGGCAGGATCAGTAAATATTAATTTCGCTCTTATCAAGTACCAGGAACCGAACCACCTACCGGAGACTCAAAGACGTCATTCATCTTGAAAAACAAACCAGAAATCATGCATTTTTTTCAGCGTTGAAGCTACTTCCCCACAACTGGCTCCTTTTCTCTTCCCTCTAAGATGTAGCCTTGTATCAGAAGAAAACAAGTCACCACCCAGCCATATCTGATATTGTCTACTTCATTTAACACCGTTAGCTCATCCCCTTGCTACTCAGAGACATGGTTCACTGTCAGCCCTAGGAAGTCACTACTGTATTGCTCTGGGATAGAGCATTGAGCCTGGAGTCAGAAAGATCTGAGGTCAAATCTGACTTCAAACACTTGCTGTGTGACCCTGGGACAAGTCACTTAACTTCTGTTTGCCTCAGTTTTGTCATCTGTAAAATGGGGATAATAATAGCCTGTACCTCCGAGGGTTTTCATGAAGATGAAATGAAATGATAATTGTAAAGCATTTAGCAAAGTACCTGTCACCTAGTAGATAGTATATTAATGTGGATTAAAGTAGATACTAAATTAATACCATGATTAGCATTCAAGTTTTAGTTTTCTCTTCCAGGGCTCCTTGGCCCAATGATACATTTGCAACAAGCCATTTCTTTTTTTCTCCCTTTTCTCTCCTTTTCTTTTTTCCTTTCTTTTCTTTTCCCCTAGTCTTCTCTCGTAATGTCTGTTTTAAGACAGAAGAGCAATGAGGGATAGGTAACTGGGATTAAGGGTGGCATAGCTAGGAAGTATCTGGGTACAGATTTGAACTCATGTCCTTCCAACTCTAGTCCTGGTGCTCTATCCACAAGCTTTCCACAAGCCATTTCTTTTTTATGATGCCTGGGCAGTTTATTTTATCTCCATATAAGTTTCTTCCCTAACTTTTTTCTGCCTTTCCTCTTTTGTTCCATACTGTCTGCCATGGTTTAGTTCCCATCTAAAAGAAAACCCATTCTGATTTTCAACTTGTTTTTTTTTTAAACAATGATCAGTTCCCACAGCTGGGGTTCTCAGGAAAGTAGTGATTGTGAAACAATAGTAGAGGAAGCCAGGCTGGCCAGTAGAGCTGATATCCTGTCCAGACTCCTCGTCTGGAGGCAGGTGCAGGACCTTTGTATGCTTCCTCCATTGTGGTGTTTGGTTTGACTTATGTCCTTTTGGGCATGAGAGGTTTCCATAGAGTACTGGCTTCTAGAATAATCTTCCTAAAGCATAGCTCTGATCACATCATCCACATGCTCAAAGCTTTCAATGGTTCGCCATTGACCATTGAACAAAGACCATAGTCCTTAGTCCAACATTCAAGGCTCTCCACAATCTGGGACCAATCTAATTTTCTCACTTTATTTTCCCCTCAGTAATGCCCCCCCCCCCAAAGCAGGACTCTTAGTTTCCTTCCTCTTCGTCTTTGTTCAGATCTTTCCTGTGCCTAGAATGACTTGGGGCAGCTCATTTTCTAGGCAAGGAAACCAGTGTCCACAGAGATGAAGTGACTTTCCCAAGATCACAAAGGTCTTCAGTAACAGGGCCAGGAGGTCCTTCAACTGTGAATTTAATGTTTTTGTCCTATGCTATACTATATGAGGGCACTGAGGAAATTTAGTGGTTTGGTTTTTTTTTAGTCATGTCCTACTGTTCATGACCCCATTTGGGGTTTTCTTGGCAAAGACCCTAAAATGGGTTCCCGTTTCCTTCTCCAGTTTATTTTACCGGGGAGGATGCTGAGGCAAATAGAGTTAAGTGACTTGCCCAGAATCATATAGCTGGTAAGTGCCTGAGGCCAGATTTGAACTTGGGAAGAAGAATCTTCCAGACTTCATGGCAGGTGCTCTATCTACTTTGGCACCTAGACAAAAGAAATGAGGAAGAGATCACTGCTTTCTGAGAGAAATCAGAGAAGGCTTCAAGAAGGAGGTAGTAATGAAGTTGGAACTTGTCAACTGGAAAATGCTTGCCCAGGGTCACACAGCTAAGAAGTGTCTGAGGCCAGCTTTGAACCCAGGACCTCCCATCTCTAGGGCTGCTCTGTATCCACTTAGTCACCCAGCTGCCCCCAAATTGAATTTTTGAATTGATGTTTGAAGTAGTTAGACCAGGATACTATTATCAATACTGATAATATACTGATATTCAGCATCAGTACTGATAAAAAATATCAATACTGATAATCAATACTGATAAAAAAAAATAATACTGTCAATATTGATAATATTGGTTTTATCTACTAATGGCAACTCATTGCATGTGGGAAAGTACATGTGGGTCATTTAAGAATCTTTATCAAGATTTTTATCAAAAAGAATCTTTATCAAGAGAAAATAATGGAAGAGTATAAAAATCCAACTGAGAAACACAAAACCACAGATTTTCCCAAAATAATCTAAAGCAACAACATGTTCAAGGATTGTTGTTCACCCCTAGTTGGTAATAGATCACCACCTAATTCTGGTTCTGCCATTTACAGTCTATGTGATCTTAAGCAAATCACTTCATCATGATGGGACTCAGTTTTTTGTTTTTTTTTATCTGTAAAATGAGAAAGCTGGATTAGATAACCTCTAGAGTTCCTTTTAGCTCTTAATCGAGGATCTAATGATCTTTGTTGAATGCCAGAAAGAGTTCCTTACTCAGTTCTCTTTTGCCCCTTGAATTCCTGGAACATCCTCTCCCTAATATTACCGACATTCTGGGTGATTCAACTTCCTTTGCCCATGTGTAACGAAGTGGGTCAAAAGAATGGTATTCAGTCACTAAAGAATTGCTGGTCAAATCATCCCTATGGCATTTCAGAGGAATCCAGAATGGGATGGTCTCCCTCCGAGATCATCTGGTTGAACCTATAAATGAACAGCAATCCTTTCCACTTTCTAGATTTTATTTTATATTGGTTTTTTCTTTTAAGATTTCAGTTGAGAAGCAGAAGGAAGAAGAAGGAAGATGCTCAGGAAGGAATGCCCCTTGAGGAAAGATGACTTTAACCAAATCATTGTTTAATTAAGAATGGAAGGGAGACTCTGGAGATTTGATGTTGGAAGATGCAGGGAGAGACTCTGAGCTCATTTCTGAATAGCTAAGAATCTGAAAACAAAACAAAACAAAAAACTTGCCCAACATGGTAAAATGGGAAAGTAAGTTGAATTTGGAGTCAGAAGATGTGGATTCAAAACCATCCTCAGCAGTTGTTTCTTTTGTGACTTTGGATATAACTTAATTTCCCCAGCTCTCATTTCTTTATTTGTAAAAAGTGTGATTTGGGAGGCAGTTGGATGGCTGGATTTGAAAGCCAGACCCAGGGAAGGGAGGTCCTGGATTCAAATCTAGCTGTGTGACCCTGGACAAGTCATTTAATCCCCATTGCCTTCCTTTACCACTCTTCTGCCTTGGAATTAATATACAGTTTTGATTCTAAGATAGAAGATAAAGATTTAAAGATACATAATGTTGGTATTATCAATATTGATATTATTAGTATAATCCACTATGGCAATTCATTGCATGTGAGAATAAGATAAGGATTTTCTTTAAATCCCCCAAACAGAAGATTAGATTAGATGATCTCTGAGTTCACTTGAGTCCTATAAAAGAGGAACTTTTTTTGGGGGGGGGGGAAGCTAATTGTAAATTATTTTACAGTCCCTTGCAGTAAAATTTTAGATTTAGAGCCTGAAAAGCCCTGAAACATTCCCTTGCCATCACCTTTGTCTCTTAGGATCCTAGCTTCCTTGGAGGCCCAGCTCATAGGATAAATATAATGAATAATTGATAATGTTGGTACGATCAGTATTGATAATATCAGTATTTCCACCCCTCTTAGGATAAATCTTCCTTGTTCTTCCTGTTTGTTCATGTTCTCCATTCTCTCAAATTATCCTACATTTACTGAGCTTTTTGAAGCTAGGTAACACAATGGATAGGGACTGGATTTGGAATCAGGAAGACCTGAGTTCAAATCCTACCTCAGAGAGTTAACAGCTATGAAACTGGGCAAGTTGCTTCATCTCTATGTGATCTTGAATCTCTTCATCTCTATGAGATTTCTGATGTCTTCATCTTTATTTCAACCTCCTAATTTGTGAAATGGAAATAATATGCCCCCATCAGTGTTCTTGTGATGATCATTTAAGATAACATTTGTAAAGTATTTTGCAAAATTTAAAGCATTATATGAAAGCTAGCTATTACTATTATTTAAAATATATTAGCTAATAATAATAACAAAATAATACTGTTATTATGTTATTATACTCCAGGGAAATGAAAAATCCTTGAGGATGAGGACTGCTTCCAATTTGTTTGTTTGTTTGTTTTTTTATCCTCTGCATTTGGCATAGTCTATTGTGTATAATGGTTGTTTGTGGTCTGGGTCAGAGATATAGATGAGGAGACTGAAGTTTAATGACGTGATTTCCCCAAGGGTCAAAGAGGTAGGGAGTAGCAGAGAAATGACTGAACTGGAGTCTTTGGATTTCACATCCCATGCTGTTTTTACAGATAGTAAGATCTGGATGAATATTGGTCGAATTAAACTGAAGATTGAACCCTCTTCAGCAGAGTAAAAAAGGGTGAAAAACAATTTCTAAATGGAAATAGAATGATGATGTGAGGAGTGCTGGCCAGTAGAGTTCTATTGGCTATATGTCTACATGAGACTTGCCTTTGTAAAGATAACTATTGAGTTCCCTTTTCCTGCAGCACCAAAGATAACAGGGATGGTCATCTAAATAAATGCATCATAATTATGAACTCAATTCCCCTTTTTACAGTGGTGAGGAGAGATTGAGGAACTGACGACCTGTAGAATGAATTCCTTTCCAAGGATCCATAGGGCTGGGAATGTCTTTCCTTTGATTTCTACTCTAGGATCCATGTGGAGTTATTCTGTCGATTATTGGTCATTCCATAGACATGTTTCCCTGGCCTTAGAGTTCCAATTCAGAATGTAGTAGTTCTGGAAGTGAGGAGGAACTTAGGAAGTTCATTGTAACATGATATTGCCATGACATTTCCATTGGATCCATTGCCTTCCAGTGGCTGGAGGAATCTGGATTGACCTAAGAGGAAATAGCTTAGGATAGAACCAGAAAGTTTTGGGAAAGAAGGATGAGATAGAGGAGTTTTTCTTCATGCCTTGATCTTGATCCAACATTCAACTAAGGATGAAAAACAGGACAGAGGAGTAACTGACGAGCCAGTCTTTCCAGGAAGCAGTCTGAGGGCAGGATCTGCTCTCTCTCCAAGGAATTATGAAAAGCATACATCCTAGTTCTAAGTTTCCAAATGAGGAATGTTGGTCCTCTGGGAAACTATGAGTGGAACCATGCTTGTCAACTCTTGGCAGGAATGGCTGATGAAGAAGCTTGAAGCTAAATACCTGAACTGGGGCCTTAGATACATTTTAGGGTATGCGGTATGCACATAGCCAAGTTTAGGACTAGGAGGAAATACAGGAAACTGGCCTGTGCAATAGTTGTTTGAATATATTTGATTTTATTCTTTTTTGATTTATAGGTTATGATTAAAGAACTATATGTAATTAGACTATTCTTATTTAGTTAACTACATTGTACCTTGCTTGTGTGATTAAATACCACCAAAATACAATATGCTTAATAAATTAGTCAATCAACAAGCATTTAAGTGCCTGATTTTTTTCCAGTAACTGGACTTGGCACTGGAGATTGGTGCAGACCAAAATGCTTATCACCAGAAAATCCATCAACCAGATTACTTCAGCTTTGATACTTATACCTCATCTATCCTCTTAGCATCTAATCCTCTGATTAGAGGGCTGGAGAGCAGAATAAGGAATTCTTCCCAAAGTCTCCATTAAAGAGGACCCACAGCTTAGTCATTTCCCACCAACAGCATCCCTTGCTTGAATTGGTCTCCATTTTCACCACCACCCCCATTCCCCTTTCAACTTCCTTTTTTTGTGTCATCTTTCCTTCATTAGATTTTAAGCTTCTTGAGGGCAGGACTATCTTTTTTTTTTAATTATATCCTCAGTGCTTAGCACAGTGCCCAGGACATAGAAAATATTTTTAAAATAGCTATTATATTGTAAAAAGGAACAATTTCTTAATTTCTGTCCTCAAGTAAGCTCACTCTAACTATAGTAGACAACATACACATGTGTATAGGTGTGTATAAAATTTATGAAGTATATACATTAGATCATCAGGCATAGCAGGAATCAGGAAACTTCTAATGTAGAAAGTAGTGCTTGAGCTGAGCCTTGAAGGAAATTAGAACTTCTAAGAGAACTACATTTACTTATCTTTTTGAATCGAGGTAACACAGTAGATAGGGATTGAATTTTGAATCAGGAAGGCCTGAGTTCAGATCCTACCTCAGACACATAACAGCTGTGAGATTCTGGGCACAGGAAGGGAGGAGTTCATTTTAGGCAGAGGGACTGCCACTACAAAGGCAGAAATGGGAGAAATGAAGAGCTGTGTATGAGAAACAGCAAAAGTCTTTTGTGACTGGATAGTAGTGTTGAGGATGAGATAGAAGTGTTATTCTTCCTGCCCTTCCTTTGATCCCTTGATCTACCATTGAATTTGATCCACCATTAAAGAGGCATGATAAGTAGGTTGGAGCAATGTTGTGAAGGAACTTAAAGTCCAAATAGAGGAGGGCAGGTAGAAGCTAGTCACTGAGACTGATTGAATAGAGTATTGTAATGATCAGATCTGTACTTTAAGAAAATCACTCTCGCAGCTGTGTAGAGTATAGAGGAGAATGGTTTGAGGATTTATTGTCTATATACTTACTGTATTAATTACTCTATATTAGAATTCCCATGTCAGGGTCTTGGATCAAAAAAGTTCATGGACTTTTGCCTTTTCTTTGTTCTTGGGAATTTCAAGGGATGCTTTCCTTTGAACAAAACCTGGTTAATAGCTAAAGGAGACAATGATTCTCTTCCTCACCTATGGAATGGTCAGGGACCTCCTACTTAACTATTTACCTATTAGGGATATCTTGGGATGTTCAAAGTTGGGGCTGACTAATGAGTTCTCAAAACCATATTTATAGGGGAATATAGGTGGTTTAGTGGATTGAGAGCCAGACCTAGAGAGAGCTAGGAAGGTCCTGGGTTCAAATATGGCCTCAGAAACTTTCTAGCTGTGTGACCCTGGACAAGTCACTTAACCCCCATTGCCTAACCTTTACATCTCTTCTGCCTTGGAACCAATACACAGTATTGATTTCAAGAGGAAGGTAAGGGTTTTACAAAAACAAACTATATTTATAGATCTACCTAAGGGACCTTTGATGGTAAGGGATCCACTGACCTATTAATTTATTGGTTATATACTGACCTAATTAATAAAGTGATATTCTCCCCTCAAAACTAATCTGTCAAATATTTTAATTGTAACAACGAGGAGATGAGATACAAGGACTACTTAGAAGACTTGCAATAGTCCAGGCAAGAGGTGATGAGGGACTGAACTAGGAGAGCTAAAGTGTGGGTGAAGAGTAGGGGTCAGATGTAAGGTGTCATGGAGGTGGAAATGTCAAGATCTCACAATTGATTGGATACATGGGGTAGGGAAGAATGAAGCTTCAGGGATGATATCAATGTTTTGAGTCTGGGTGATTGGAAAAATGATGGTGGCCATGAGAGAAATAAGGAAGTTTGCAAGGGAGTGGGTTTGCAGAGAAAGATTAGCTGGTGATATTTTGGACATGTTGATGTACCCAAACTTTTGGAGCTCAGCCAAAAAACTTGGACATGGAGCAAAGGGAAACAGGGTGGGGTAAGGGCTGTCTGAGACAGTCTTCTTCCCACAATTCCCTAAGCTCCAAGGAAAATCAGAATTAACTCGAGGGAAAACCACTCCAAGTGCCTCTGGTTTTGAGCTTGGAGGAAGGAACCTTGGAGTAAAAGAGATGGAAGCCAGGCTAAGCAAACAATGCATAGAAAAGTAAATAGAGATGATCAGAGACTTTGACCTTGGCTAGTGTAGACAGAGGAATGAATTCTGAACTCAGAAAAGCACAAAGGGAAAAGTCCAAGGTAATCTCAATAATAACCTTGTTATTGTTCCTGGATTTTATATGGTCTGCTCATGGGTCACCTGAGCCTGCCCCTGTAACTGGTTAGCAATGAGCAGTATGCTTGTCAGCCTTCTACACAACCCATAATGGAAAAGTTCAACAAGTCAACTTTAGCTGGGACACTGTTCTGGCTCCAGCTTCCATAATTCCCTATCCATCTGCCAAGGTCAGTTTCTGCTCAAAGTCAGAGGTACTCTGGGTAGTTTGCCTTCATGTTAAGTAATAAATCACCACCACTTCCATCTTTGCTAAACAAGCCTTTTGGCTAATCTCTAAATGTGGGTAAGATCAGTATGAAATGCCCATGAGATATTCATTTCAAAATGTGGAAGATCAGACAACATAATTCGGATATCGGTAATGAGCCAGCAAAGGACATTGAGAATAAGCAGTCTGAGAGGTAGGAGTGGAACTAGTGTCATAAAACCCAGAAAAGAGAGAGTTTCCAGTAGGACAGGGTGGTCAGCAACATCTTCAGAGAGGTCAAGAAGGAGGAAGACAAGAAATTGGTCATCAGATTTAGTGAGAGATCACCATTAACTTCTAGTATAGAAATTTCAGTTGAGTGGTGAGTCTGGAAGCCAGACATCAAAGGATTGAGAAAGGAGTGAGAGGAGAGGAAATGGGAATCAAAAGCTTTTTTCTAGAAGTTTCGCGGGAAGAGAGGTGTAGAAGAACCTGATGGAATATTAGGGATTGAAGAGGGTTTGTTTTTTTATATAAAGAATAGGAGAGATTTGGTCAAGGTTATAAACAATAGGGAAGTAACTAATAGATTGAGAAATATTGATGATCATAGAGAAGAATTGTGGGGTCAATCTACTGGAGAAGATGGGAAGGCATGGGATTTAGGGTCATAAAGAGGAGTTGGCCTGATCAAGGAGATGAGCCACTTGTTTGTCAGAAACTGGAGTAAAAGAAGGGAGATTTTGTGTGTGTGTGTGAGAGAGAGAGAGAGAGACAGAGAGAGAGAGAGACAGAGACAGAGACAGAGAGAGGCAGAGAGGGGGAGGAGAGAGAGGGGGAGAGAGAGGGGGGGGAGAGAGAGGAGGGGAGAGAAGGGGGGAGAGAAAGGGGGGAGGGGGAGGGGAGAGAGAGAGAGAGAGAGAGAGAGAGAGAGAGAGAGAGAGAGAGAGAGAGAGAGAGAGAGAGAGAGAGAGAGAGAGAGAGAGAGAGAGAGAGAGAGAGAGAGAGAGAGAGAGAGAGAGATGGCATTGTGAGATTTAGAGAATGAGAAAAGAGGGAGCTCACTGTGAATGGCCTCAATTTTATCAGTAAAATATGAGGCTAGCTCATTGTTGTGAGAGTGGGGTAAAGGGTGGTGTGGGAGTTTGAGTAGAGATGAGAAAATCTGGAACAGCTGCTGTGGGGAATGAGCTAGAGACTCATTTAGGAAAGAGTAAAATGATTGCTTTGCTGCAGAAATTAGATAACAAATTTCTAGTGGACCCAGTCAGTACTTTCTCTTGCTCAATTCAGCAATATGAATTAGTTCCTATCTGAATAGGAACTAAGGAAGTGGAAAAGGGAAGAATGAGGAGTTTTCTTGACTCATAGGGATTGAGTCAAGAATTTAATTGAATAAATGAATACAGCCCACTTCCCTCATCAATTGAATCAAATGCTGCCACTCACAAAAGGATCAGAACTAGGAGACTGAGACAGCTACTTCTCAGAGAATCACATAACCTTGGTTTTCATCCCCCAGAGTCCCCTAGTCCTACATGGAGTACATCACATTTCTGGCTAGTACTGACAGCACTATATCCTCATTATTTAACTATCATGTAAATGAACAGAAGTGCTCCTGCCCCATTGTTTAAATAGTTTTTCCAAGTGGCATCCAAAAATGAGCTTCTCAAAACTATACTTTAAGTAGGAATATAAAGACAGGTAGAACTTCCTTTTTTGTTCTGCAGTCAGTCATTCTCTAGTCGATTTCTCCAGAAGCATCCTCTTTCCCCTCTCAATTAGGAAATAATTATTTTTGTACTCTTGTGATATTTCCATTCTCAAAACACCATTTACCTCTTTGTCCTCCACTCCTGTCTCTATTTGTAGTCCTTTGTTTTTCTTTATGTAATGGAGTGAAATTTTTGCTAATTGAATATAACACTACTTCAACAGCAAATAGAAATGAATGGTCCAGTAGAGGAATGGAACAGTGGGCAAAGAAGAATCCTAACCCAGAGGTGGAACAGAATGGCTTAGTAAAGCAGTCCTGTCATGGAACAGCCCAGCTGAGATCCAGAGCCACCGATCCATGCTCATTCATGATCTTTTTTGTCTCAGACAGTTTCTGAGGAAAATGAGAGAAATCTAGTTCCACAGTTCCAGACACATGTGCCTTACTACTTAGTACTTTAAGTTTTTGCCCATTCTCCCCTACAGATACTATGTGTATTTATGGGAGAGGGTACCCAGGGTGTGTGGAGTGTTCAGGAAGGACTAGCACCTCTGGTGTGAGGGCTTGATATACCCTTTTTGAAGCTGCTGATCCACCTTTGGTGCCCACCTTTTACCCAATTCTCACCTGTGGCTTCAAGAAGCTTTCATAGGCAGAGAAATCATACCCATGTAAACTGTATGGGCAGGCAGGCTTAAATAGGTTATGGGTACTTGATTGGCCTCAGACTCATTGGAGGGTTAGGAGGTGTCTAACCTCCTAGCATGTGAAGACAGAATAGGTGGCAGAATAGGTGGATGAGAACAATTTATTCCAAAGGCCATGGCAGTGGAAAAAGGAGCATTTGTAGCTTAGTCAGATACTGAAGACACCAAGGTCATCCACAGCATCCCGGACCATCAGCACTAGTCCTGACTTCTGTCTTGCTACTGAACTTTGATGGCTCTACAAAAGAGTGAGGCTGATGACTCTGCAACTCTGCTTCAGGTAAATCTAATTCATTCATGAGTCATGACATCATCCTGAGATGTCATTGGTCCTCTTTAAAATTGAAAGATGAACAACCATCCAAACTTATGAATGTGTATATAATTATTCTTGTTTTACTGTTTATTTAGTAAATGTTTTGATGAAGAATTAGTGATGTCATCTGGTTGATTTGTTCAATGGAAAACACACCAGTGGGGGCTCAATCGCCACCATGTAGAATAGAAGAGGAGGAAGCAAATACCAGAGTTACCCATAGAGAGATTACATTGTAGTAGTATTTACTGCTTCTTTGAGGAAATTTTCGCCTGTATGGATACAGGATAAGGTGAACAAGACAACTCTAAGAAAACAGAGATGAAAGAGAAGAGAGATGTGGGAAGGCCACCCAGTAAGCTCATATATAGATTTCCACCAGATTTCCAGATTTCCACCATTCTTTGAGTCCCTTGCTAATGATTCCCAGAAGGTACTCACTAAAGGCATGACATGACCCACAGGTCTTCCTGTCTCTTGTCTCTAGTCTATACTTATTCTGGGCACATATTTGATTTCCTAACTCCTCAAACTTCATATTTACTTTAACTGGAAACATATTGTTTGAACTGTATTGCATCTCAACTTTTCTCCCAGGACTTTTAAGTTTTCAAAATTTTTTAGAATCTGCTTGGCATCTGTTCTGCTATATCCTTTGAATTATGGCTTAAGTGCTTATTGTCCTCAGTCTTTCTCCATACTATTTTAATCCCTCCCATTCCTTAAATGATTATAATTGCTCTTTGCCCTTCACCTTGCTTTTTTGGTTGGGTCTATTTCTGTAGTTTCATCTTTTTTTTTTCCTACCCACTTACTACAACCTCATGTAGATAAAGACTAAAACTTAGCATTGTGGAGCTCTAGAGTTCAAAGAGACTTTAGAATAAGAGTTTTGTCTTTACTTCTGCTCAGTGGAACTGAAAATCATGAGCAGGTAATTGAAGATTATCTATTAAATGCCTGGGTTTGTTCAGCTAAAGCAAATATATATATATATATATATATATACACATATATACATATGTGTATTTATATATTGAAGACTATACTCAAATACAGAGCTTTCTTTTAGACTTGGGGAACATCTGTGTGGAATAATAACATTAACTAATACTAATATACCATTTTAAGGTTTACAGAGCACTTTATATAGATTATCTCATTTGATAAAGCAAACCTGTGAGGTAGGTGCTATTATTAATCGCATTCTGCAGATAAAGAAACCAAGGCACAGAGAGGTTGTACGATGCCCAAGGTCACATACCTAGTTAGTGTCTGAGGAGAGATTTGAACACAAATTCTTCCCAATTACAAGCTAATTGCTCTATTTGTAATGAGCTTTGAGGCTGCTTGCTAGAATGCCTGTGAGTATACCAATCTTTTATCTGAGTAAGGAGGATAAAAAGAGAGTATTCAAATAGCTGTTCCTTCTTGTCTTGCCAAGACAGGGAACAGGAAACAGAAAACAGATGGACCCCTATGGGAGGGGGCTGTTGATTCTGAAGATCTAATAAAGTCTAAGGGAATTCCATCTAAGTAGTGAAGGGTTGATCTTCACATGTGTGTATATATATATATATATATATATGTATATATATATATGTATGTATGTATACACATATTTAAATATAATACCATATTTAAATGTATAAAAGCTTTGATTTGGGGAAAGTTTCTTTTTTTCTTTCTTTTTGCTCTTTCATTATTGGATATATTTTGTTCTCACATCATCTTCATTTCTATATATGCTCCTCTACTACCTAGAAAGTCAGTCATTCCTTATAACAAAAAATATAAACCAAGGGGGAAAAATAACAGTTTGGCAAAGCTAACCAACACATCTGAAAATTCTGATAGTGTATGCAATGTAATACAACCATAGTCTTCCACCTCTGCAAATAAGAGGAGATATACTTTTCTTCTTTGTTTTCTGGGGGTAAGTAGAGGAAATTTTCTTAATCTATAAAGATAGGTTTGGCAGTCTAGTCAAACTCAAATAGACTTAAATCTACCTAAGTGTCCCTATGGCACAGAATAATTTAGAAAACCACATGTTAATATTACCTACATCCTATTATATTTTTATTCATTTTATTAATTATTTTCCAATTATATTTTAATCTAGTTTGGTATGCCACCAGGAACCATGTTCAACATCTCTCAT
Source organism: Monodelphis domestica (assembly GCF_027887165.1). NCBI lineage: Eukaryota > Metazoa > Chordata > Mammalia > Didelphimorphia > Didelphidae > Monodelphis > Monodelphis domestica. Next base: position 494,081,294 of record NC_077228.1, on the reverse strand, counting down.
GAATAGTATTCCTATGGTGCCTATCTCCTACAACTGGTATGCTAGATCTACTCTAAAGATGAAGAAATAAGGTCTAGGGAAAGTCACTTACAGGTTTTAACAGAATTAAGTAAGGATGCAGTGGGCGTAAATGACTATCGCTGGTCTATAAAATCTACCAACTGGAGAAGCCCTTCCCTCCTCACCTCTAATACCAAAAATAACATTGAAGAAAACCTCAGTTCAATATCTGATGAAAGTAAACTATCTGAGTGAAGTGAGTCAAATTGATTTTTCTATTTGAATTAATATTCTGACCTGTTCCCAACCTGCCTTCTCTTTTGAACCTGTTTGATTTCCTTTGAGGGCTGTATCCCAGGGACTTGACTTTCTTTGCCAGCCTGTGTTAGAAGGTCAGAAGGAGTTGGTCTTTAATTCTAATTTCTTTTGGAAAGAAATGAAGAATTTTATAGTCTAGGACCATATTTTCCTTGTTCTTTTTTTGTTGTTTTCTGAACTCTGAAAAAATTTTCTGAGGCATCTTGACCAGACTTAGAAAAATGTCTGGATAAAATGGTAGAAAGGCAGGGTTGTTGGAGCCAGAGCTAACCAGTTGCTGTGAACAGATTATGTTTTCCTTGCAAGCATTTGCAACCTGGAAATCAGCTAATGCTACAAATTATGTCTTGATTTATTACTTTATTGATTATCTAGTCTTAATAAAGAGTTGGAGACCATATTAATAGCACAGCTTAAACTTAAAAGGATATCCTGGTTAAAATTAGTTTTTGGATAGCCTGTTGTTAAATAATAACGAGTAACTCTTCCTGAAAAGCCAAAAGGATGCCAGGGATACTGATTGGCATGGAGAGAAGTCTAGTAGAAGTTTTGAGAGGAGGTGGGGAAAGAAGCAGGTAGATCAAAGTTCCAATTCCAGGTCATCAATAATTAGAACATATACATCACTAATAATGATGGCTCACCTTTAAAAAAAGTAGTTCCTTAATGTTGGCAAAACACTTGGAATACACGCTATCATTTAACCTTCACAATAACTATGAGATGAGGGTGCATTATTGTCTCCATTTTACAGATGAGCAAACAGACTTAGATTGGTTATGACTTGACAGGATGATTATCCCTATTTTATAGATGAGGAAATTGAGGCTTAAGGAGGTCGAATGATTTACTAAGGGTTATAAAGCTCATAAGGATTTTCTGTAGTGTTTGAATCCAGCTCTTTCTGATTTCAAACTCACTCCTGACTCTATCTACTCTATCTACTTCCCCTACTGTCAATATAGAATCTGACCCTCCTAAATGGCTACCTATGGAAAAACCAAAGTTCTTTTCTAGGGAACAAGTAGGCTCATTGGCTGGGTGTTTCCTAAATGCCCTGGAAACAGAGGAGAAAAGGGATAACATCTGGCCTTGGTAGAGTTAACATTTTGCTAATCTCTTTAGTGTCAGTGTAGCCCTAAACCATCTCTTGAACTTTCTCTCCTACTATTGCTCTATAAGAATCCCACACTCCAGCTAAATCAGCCTCATGATCATTTCTACACCAGGAATGCTTTTCTCCACCCCTCTGACTATTGAAATCTGGCCCACCCCACCAGATCCAGGTTAAATTTTATCTCAGCTTGCTATCTTTCTAGACTTTACCTGGTCTCAAAGGTCCCATCTCTGATCTCCTGAAGCGTTTGTCCCCATCCTTCATGTAGCATTTAACATATGCCATCTTATAAAGTTAGTTGTTTTTATATAAGAGCAGACCTCAATTTTCTCGAGGAGATAGGAGCATATCCCATTTCTCATCCACCATTCTTTATTTCCAATAGACATTCAATAGGTACTTGCTTAAGGTTCCTTCTTGAATGAATCAACTAGATGGTGCAGTGGATGGAATGCTAGGTCTAGAGTCAGGAAGACCTGAGCTCAAATCTATCTTCAGACACTTATCTGTATGACCAAAGTGGAATTATTTAAGTTCTGCATGTCTCTGTTTCCTCAGCTGTAAAATGGGGATAATAATAGGATTTTTGTGAGGATCAAATGAGATATTTGTAAAGCATTTGCACCAATGCCTAACACATAATAGATGCTAGTTGTTGCTATTATTATTTTTAAGTCCCTACCTTCCATCTTAGAATCAGTACTATGTATTGATTCCAAAGAGGAAGAGCAGTAAGGGCTAGGTGATGCGGGTTAAGTGACTTGCCCAGGGTTTGAACCCAGGACCTCCCATCTCTGGGCTTGGCTCTCAATCCACTGAGCCACCTAGTTGTCCTCTACTAGTTGTTATTATTAACATCGATATTATTATGTGTTACCACACTATAGGCTACAATCTCCAGAGGTCTTGAGTCCTAGGGCGATTATTTCAAAGATTTTTATCAAGTGAGATTGTGAGTCTTTTGTCCTCTTCATTTCCCAAATGACCTTTGTTCAAAATATTACTTATGAGCAGGAAGCCCTTGTATTGGGTGGGATCTCCCAGGATTTCCAGTTATATATTTAGCTCTTTAGTGCTGGTGGCTGAGTGGGAAAGAATCTGATAAATTTACTTTTGACTAGTTCAGGGACCCTCTAGAGAAATATATCTTTCTGTATTTTGGGTTTACCAAAAGGAATTGGTATTTCAAGGTTGTCCTGTGCTTCTTGAAACTATTAGGGACAGCTTGAAACCAGGGCTTGATTCTCCTTTGAGGATAAACCGTGAAAAGAAATGGGGTCATTTCTTACCTCCTCCCCCACTCATCTTCTCATCTTAGAACACATGCAAAGTGTCTCTATGATAAGGTAGGGCATAGAATCTTGGCCAAATGGCCTCTCTGGGTCCCATTTTCCTTATCTATAAAAATGAGAGAGTTGGACAAAGGTCCTTTCCAGATTTAAAGCTAAGGTTCTATATTTTTTTCCCCCATTACTGGATGGTCATGGGTTCATTGCCAACCAATACCCAAGAGGAGTAAGTGACAGGGATTGGATTTTCTTGTTTACCTTTGGTATACCTCCTTGTGCCCTGCATAGAGGTAGGCACCCAGTATATATTCAACAAAAATACTTATTGAAATCCATCCTGATCCTGTTTGTGAAACAGGAAAGGAATAGATCTAGAACAGAGCTTTTTAACCTAACATCCATGAATGATTTTTTAAACCCTTACTTTCTGTCTTAGTAACAACTCTAAGACAGAAGGGCAAAGACTAGATAAGTGACTTGTCCAGGATCATATGGCTAAGAAATGGCTGAGATGAGGTTCTCCTATCTCCAGGCTTGGTGTTCTATCCACTGTGCCACCTAGCTGCCCCTGAACTTTTTTTTTAATTAAAAAAATAACCTTGTATTTCAATATAGTTGATCTTCTTTATAATCCTATGTATTTTATCTTATGCATTTAAAAATATTATTCTAAGAAGGATCCATAACACATTGCACTGTCCATGGGATCCATTGCATAAAACAGATTAAGAACTCCTATTCTAAAGACTACTCTTGGCAATGTGACCTCAGTTATCCAAAATCCAGGTAAGAAAGCTCTCTCTGTGAATCCTGTTTATGGTATCAATAGAAGGCACTAGAAGGTTTAACAATAACTTAGGTCTGCCTGTCTAATTAAGCAGTGGCAGAGTACAAATAAAATCAGGAGAAACACAGGAACATTGAAGTGTGAGAGAGGCTGTGTGGTCCTGTGGTTAGAAGAAGGGATGTGGAGTTTATTATTGTTTTTATAATTCACATTACTCAGAGTATTTGGTTTGGAAAGGAGTCAAGTTCCTTCCTACTTTCTCTGTCTCCTCTATGACTTGTGACATTATCCCGGCTAAAGCCTCTTTTCTTCTTTCCTGCCTTTGTATTCCAACAGTTTTTTGAATATTTTCTTTTTTTGGTCTTTTTTTTTAAACCCTTACCTTTTGTCTTAGAACCCATGCTATGTATTGATTCTAATGTAGAAGAGTGGTAAGTGCTAGGCAATGGGGGTTAAGTGACTTGCTCAGGATCATACAGCCGGTAAATGTCTGAAGCCAGATTTATTCCTGCCTCTCAGTTCTTTTTTGGCTCTTAAACAATCATCTCTTTATAAGCAGACTATGAATGAGTAAAGAATTAATGAATGAGAAGCCTTTATTAAGTGTTTGCTATGAGCAAAACTTGTGTTAAGTGATGGGGAAACATAGAGAAACAAGACGACCCCTGCTCTCAAGGAGCTCACATTCCAATAGAAGGAAATAAGACGTGACCTAATTTTAGTGCCTTTCCTTCTTCTCAGGTTCCCTTAGTTTGTTTGTTTTAAATGCTTACCTTCTGTTTTAGAATTGATATGGTTCCAAGGCAGAAGAGCAGTAAGGTCTAGACAATTGGAGTTAAGTGACTTACCCAGAGTCAAACAGCTAAGAAGTATCTGTGGTCAAATTTGAACCCAGGGCTTCCTATATGTTCTCTCCACTGAGCCACCCAGCTGCTCCTAAACATAGTTTGTTAGAAGCAGTTTTGAACTTTTCAAGGCTCTGCCACAGTTCCTCACTCACCCATGTGGTCCAGCGAAAGGATCCCTTTCTCCTTGACAGCATAAAACATCACTTACCTATTCAATGCTTCCCAATATACCTTTGCAGTTTTAAGTTATTTTTGACTTGAAATAAAATTTAAAAAACAAACAACTTTCACTTATATTTTAATACATTTACATTGTATACCACATACATATATACCACAGTCTACTTGAATGTCTCATCTTGTCTTGGAGATGACCCTGCCTTCAAAAAGTCTAGGCCAACTAAATACAAGCTCTGATAGGTTCTACCATATTGAAAAGACTTTTAGTATGGTCATCTATAGAAGTTCATATCTGGGAGCAGGTAAGCGACTCATTAGATTGAGAGCCAGGCCTGGAGATGAGAGATTATGGGTTTAAATTTGGCCTCAGACACTTCCTAGCTGTGTGACCTTGGGTAAGTCATTTAACCTCAATTGCCTATCCCTTACTGCTCTTCTGCCTTGGAACCAATATTTGATATTGATTGTAAGACAGAAGGTAAGAGTTTAAAGTTGTTGTTTTTTTTTTAGTTTAAAAAAGAAAAATGAATGAGAAGATGATACCAGCCTAGCTTAGGATGGAAAGGATAGTTACCCATAGGCTAGTCACTAAGAATGACTTTTTTAGATAAAGGGAAAAAAATTTTTTAATGATCTTCTTCAGTCTTATGCAGCCCCCTTTCAGTTCCAACTGAGCGGTAGAGAAAAGAGCTACAAATGGTTTTCTAAATGTGAGATTCTTTCCCCCTGACCTACTTATTAAAGGCATTAAATCATATTAATATTGGCATTTTTGTCATAAAAAGAACTGGAAGAATGATTACTCACAAACTTTCCTTAGAGAAGCAAATAAAAGATTAGTTGGAATTGCTTTTAGCACATGTCCCCTTTATATTATAAATTCCCTGAGGGCCAGGAGTGTCTTTGGTCTCTTTTTATATCCTCAGTACTTGGTTCAGTGCCTGGCACATTATAGGCACTTAATAAATGTTTGTTGATTGATTAATGTCTAAAGAAAACAGGAAACAGTGATTAAAAAAACATGGAATACTTGGTTATCTTGTATTATAATACAGATAATAAGCATCTACAAAAAGACTGCCAGGAAGACCTTTGCAGCATATGTACCAACATGTCTTGCAGAGGATAAAGAGACAGAGATATTTCACAAATTGCTTGATAATGAAAATATGCTTCAACACATGATGACCTCACTGCCAATATGCAAATGAGGAACACAGTAAAAAGAATATTGGAGAAGATGTTTCAGGAGTAAAAAAAAATAATGAAGCTAATGATACACAGATGAGACCCATGCTTTTAAATTCTGTATTATTAATACTTTCTCTAAGAAGAGAGTTGGTAGTCATTGGACATTAAAATAATCAAACCATATTACAAAATTTAATTGATTGTGCTATAACAGAGAAGAATTGATTAATGGCTGATGCAAGAGTCATGGCTAAGCAGGCTGTATATATACAACTAGACTATCAACTTTTTAGATCATAGATCAAAATCAATAACAAAAATAACAAATAAGGGCAAAAATGAGAAGCTATGGCATACAACTGTAGTAACTCCAACCTGATATATGTAAACAAACTCTTGACACTAAAAAAAAGGAGAAATGGATAAAAGAACAGACATTGGCATGTACTAATGCCATTTCATATATAAATTTGACCAGTGTAAAGATATTAATATACCAAATGAATGAATAAATGGAAAAACATTTAAGTACCTACTATATACAAAGTATTTGGTTAAGTGCTAGAGATACAAATAGAACAGTAAGATAATTTCTGCTCTTAAGGGGCTCACATTCTGATAAAGGGAGATAACACAAGCTACGAGTCAGAAAAATATACAATATATTTTTTCAAGCAGAGGATAACACATTTTTCCTATCATTTCAGTTAGTAAGATTATATCAATTTCTGATCTGGAACCATTTGATAGTATCAAAGGTTTTGGTGGCAAGAACTTTCTTTTCCAGATCTTGTTTAGCTGTGGCTGCTGAGAAGATATCTGCAAAGGAAGTTGACAGATTCCAACTCCATAAGAATTGTTTCCTTGGACAATGGCCACTGGGGCCAGACTATAAGCAGGGTCAGTGGTCTGGGAAAAGCTACTACTCCCAGCTCTTTGGGGTTCAGCTCCCTGTTGGTAGTGCTTGGTAGCTGAATGGTCCCTTCTCCACAGGGGCTGCTTTACTCCCTCAATTCTGGTTGCAAGGTCTGAACTGTAAGTAGGACCAGTAGTAGTAGGGACATGATTATTTCTGGAACATTGGGGCTCAGGAATACTGGACTTTCTCTTTCAATGTTTGAAGAGATCTATTTCTGGACCATCTGGCACATGCTTCTCCTTCTGGCAGCCTTGCATACTTGTCAGCTTCATGGATGGCAGATATACTCTCCAAAAAAGTTAAAATCTATGAGGTTACTGGCTTCTTCTCTAAATGTATTAGATGCCTCCCTTAAGTATAAGATGTTAGGGAACTACTTTTGGGAGAATTGTTATGATTAGTACATGTATAGATATTTGGTAACTTACTTATGTAATTTCCAGTTGGCTCATCTACCCTGAGGTACTTTTTGGGAGAATTCTGGTTAGGAAAAGGCTTTTTTCATTGGTGGAAAATCTGGATTTGTCAGTGTCTTCAAAACAGAAAAATGTATACATTAGTTCTTGCTATATCTATGAAGTGAATATCCCTTCATAAAGGCTAATTAATTAAATGGAACTGTGGTATTCATCACTGACTCTCTAACAAATGTGAAGAATCAATACCTGAAAGATTCTGATCAAGGGGATGTGACAAGCCTGATCCTGATAGGGTAATGCCAGAGCACACATAGCTACAATATTAAAGATGATGGTCAATTATGAGTACTATTACTTCATAGAAGACCAAGAAGAAGTTGAATGAATAGAAGTTTACAGAAAGCCTGGGGAGAGACTTAACTAAGGCAGACCATCCTGAGGGAATTTGATTTGAAGGAGGACAATGAAAAATGAAAACATCTGTCAAGATTACTACAATAAATGATTTTCCTAATTAATGATAGTGGAATCACTACATTTGGCCTGTAAAATGAGGAAATACAAATGATACTAAAGAAAACAAACATAGGAAGAGCAGCTGGATCAGATCAGATATGTTTATCTGGTTTGGGAATACAAACACAGTCATGCTCACCTTTCATATAACTAGAATTTATTGATATTATAAGCCATAAATTAAAACTTTTCTCAAGTAAAAAGAATATAAGGAGATATGTGCTTTGGTCATATCTCTATACCTATGTCCCTATTTTGGTCTAGCCTTGGGAGATGAAGCCACTCCTCTAGTTGCCACCTAAGAAATTAACTATCTATATGAATTATAGATAAGATAGTTGAATGACTTGAGATAGGTGGAGTCTATGTGACTTCATACTGAGACAGACAAAGGGAACTACAGCAAATTATACAAACATGAGTCCACAGTAAAAAGATACCTAGATATCTTTGAGGACACCAATTATGAACAGGTCAGATAAATATAAACACGGGGTTTGGTAGAAAGCCTTTGGAGTTAGGAGTTAAGGTCTGTACTCTTGGATCTATTATCATTCCAGTTTTTTTTTTGCCTTGATATCCTGCTTATTCATTTGGTTCAAGATGTTAGGTCTAGAATCTCCAAAACCCTTCCCCCACCAACTGCACTGAGAGCTATGGTAGGAATCCTGCCAACTTGATACCAGAGCAAAGGCTGCAACCATTAAAGAATACCTTGATAACAGGGCAGGAAGCACAGTTCCCTTCAGCCTCCACATCTTCACCTATACCTTCAACTTCTGCTGCCATCTGGGGGAGATCTGACCTCAGGGCTCATTAATACTCCATCAGCCTAATCTAGTCAATGAGCAGAGCAGAGAAGAAGCCCCTTCAGGACAGAATAGCCCAAACCCACAGATCCAGCAAATAATCAGAGAAACAAGACTACAGCTAATGACAGGGGGAAAAGAAGTTAAAAAATATGTGTAAACAACAGAAAAAGAAAAAAGAAATTACAGTCAACAGCTTCTATCCAGGAAATGAACAAAGAGCAAATGGAACAGAGGATGACCAAGGAACACCAAGCAAAAACAGGAATTCCAGCAAATTGGACTCAGACTTTGGAAGAACTCAAAATACAATTCAAAAAACAATTAAGAGGAACTGAAGCCAATTGGGGAAAGAACTTAAAAAGCAAAATAAGTAATTTGGAAAGAGAGGCACATTAAGTAAAAGAAAAAAATTGTGAAGATTAAAATTAACTCTCCCCTGATTGTGAAGATTAAAATTGTAACCCCTGCCTATTTTTAGATTTTAATCTTCACAATTAGGGGCAAGTCCTTTCATGGTCACCAAATAAAATGTAAGGGGGAAAGGAGGTTAATTTTAAAAGGATTGGACTGGATTATTTAAGAGTGTAGTCCCCAGGAATTTAATTTCTTCCAAAGAGATTTGTTTACAATTTATTTACAAAATGTAGAAAGAAAGAGTGAAATAAGAAAATCAGAAAGAGGATAAGTCTCTCCTGAGGTTAGTTTTTCCAGAAAATCCAGCAGTTAAGAGTCAGCTTTTCACTCACCACATGTCAATTTAAAGGAAGAGATTTTAGAACAGTCTCACCAGGAAACAGGGTCTCAGGTCCAGGTAGCATATTCATCACTAGCCTCCACTTCAAAGAATGAAGAACTGCAAGTAGAACTCCCTTCAGGAAGTTGTAAATCCCTTTTAAAGATACTTTCTCTTATGTTACTTCCTGTGCCTTCCCCTAATTCTATGTTAACCAATCACAGTTGAAGCCCTGCTTTAGGACTGCCCAAGGGCAGTCAGTTCAACTCTGATTCATCACCCACTATTGCACACATGGGTCACAGACCTCCCTCTTAATGATTAAGTGGGATGTTTACACTTTTGGTGATTAGATCTAAAAATGGGCAGATCACCATACTCAACTTTTAAGTAGGGTGTTTATACTTTTGTTGATTAAAATCTAAAAATAGGCAGGGGTTACAATTTTAATCTTCATGATCAGGTGAGAGTTAGTTGATTTTAATCTTCACAAAATAGTGTCTTGAAAGCCAGAATTGACCAGCTTGAAAACGAGGCAAAGAAAGTGAAAGATGACCTAAAAGAAGAATAGACCAGAAGGAGGAGGATGACCAAAAAAACAGGTATGAAATTCAGTCTTTAAAAATTAGAATCCAATAACTAGAAGCAAATGAATTAACAAGAAAGTAAGAGTCTATAAATCAAAATCAAAAGGGTGAAAAATTGAGGAAAATATGAAACACCCCATTGATAAAATTATGGACGTGGAAAATAGATCCAGAAGAGACAATTTAAGAATTTTTGGACTACTGGAAAAACATGACAAAAGAAAAAGCCTGGACATCCTTTTATAGGAAATGATCTAAGAAAACTGCCCCAACATTCTTGAACAAGAGGGAAAAGTAGAGATTGAAAGAATCCACAAGTCACCTCCTGCATTTAATCCCCAATTGATAATGCCCAGGAATGTTATAGTCAAATTCAAGAACTACCAGACCAAGTAAAAGACACTATAAGCCGCTAAGAAGAAACCATTCAGATATCATGGAACCACAGTTAGGATAACACAAGACCTGACTGCATCCACACTGAAGGACCAGAAGGCATGGAATATTATATTCCAGAAAGCAAGGGAACTGGGTCTACAACCAAGAATCAACTACCCAGCAAAACTGACTATATTTTTGCAGGGAAAAGTATGGTCATTTAATAAAATAGAAAACTTCCAAGCATTCACAAAGAAAAGACCTGACTTAAACAGAAAATTTGATGCCCAAACACAGAACTCAAGAGAATCACCAAAAGGTAATTAAGAAAGGGAAAAAAACCCAAAACTTTTTTAAGGGACCCAATAAGTTCAAATGATTTGTATTTCTATAAGAAAAGATGATATTGATAATTCTTGAAAATTGTTATTATCATCAGGGTAGCTAGAAGACGTATACTTAAAAGGAACCATGATAAATTGTATAGGATGAAATGTCAAAAACAAATAGATATAATTATAGATATAGATATAAACTAGGGGTAAAAAGAGGATAATACTAAGAGAAATGAGAAAATAAATAAGAGAAGGTAATTTTATATTTCATAAAGAAGTGCATGGGGCGAGGTGGGGAGAAGAACAACACAATGGAAGGGTAAAAGAGGTTGGAAACAGTCTCCAAGAAAATTTTAATCATTACAGTGGGAAGGGTCAGAAAGGTTCAAATGGAAGGGAAACCCCCAACTCCAAATTCAATCATCATCATCATCAATATCACCAACATCGTCATCATCAACATCATCATCAACATCAACATAATCATCAACAACATCTAACTATCCATATTTTCCTGGTCCAGGAAAGATTTTTGCTGGGTGGCCTAACCTAATAGTATACTATGCAGCATATTGAATGAGAGCCAAAAGACCCAAACTCTAGCCTTGAGTGCCACTATGTGTCCTTTGGGAGTAAAACAAAAGCTTTCTTTTTCCTGGACTCAGTTTCTTCATTTATGTACGAGTGAAACTTTCCTGGACTCTGCATTAAGTTAATCAATTAAATCAAAGAATAAACCAGGTGTAAACAAGAAAAAAAGAAAAGAACATAAGTTTTTATGGAAAAAAAATTTTCTCTTTCTACTGGCTCCTTTACTGTTGCCTACAAATTTACCTAGTCTTCCCAATCCTTAAAACCACCTGACCTTATCTTCATATATCTCTTCACTCTTTCATAATCAAGGGAAAACAAACAAACAAACAAAAGACACTGAAAAGTCATTTCTATTTTCTCTGCCTTTGCTCTCACTCACTTTTCAACCTCTTTCTTTTTTTTGCCTCCAAATCTCATCACTCAACTGAAACTGCCCTTTGTAAATATTGTCTTCTCTCTGGGTTTCATGATATTTTAAATAATATTTAAAGTTTTTTAATTGCCAGGTACTTCATTGAATCTCATCATTTAGTTCACTCTATCTAAAGGCTTTCTCTCCTATTGTGAGAATTTCAAAGATACTTTCCTAGAAAGTATATATCTAAAGGATTTAGTTAATGTGGGAGGGGATTTTTGGTATAATCATGCAACCTTCATTCAAAAAGGCCCTGCTGTAATTCTTTTTTTTTTTTAATATGGAAGTGATTCCTGGATTTTTCAGTCTATTTCAGCAGAGAATTAGTTCTTGGAGATTCTACTGAGGTCCATAGAATATGTTAATGACAGACTTTATTTGCTATGTAAGGAAAAATCAAGTATGTTGTTTGGCTAGGTGGTGATATACTCTTTGCCTTAGGAACCTAGTATTTGAAGGAAAAAAGTCAACATAGTTTTATAACAACCATTGATCCATGCCCTGAAATAGCACTATACTGAGGATAGCTGGATTGCAATTATAATTTTTTTGGCATTTAAAAATTGAATAAAGAACTAGGAGAGGTTCTTACATTGATTACCTATTCATTTAGTTACCTTTATGAATTTGTGTAACCTGTTAAACTTCTCTTCTCAATAGTTTACCCATCTGTAAAATTCATAGTTTTTTTTCCTACTGCACTAAGATTTTATAATAAATTTTTATTTTATTATCAAAAAAAGATGTTAGATCTAACTAAACATCCATTTAATAGGCTTTTGCTGGAGAATGTATAACTTTGATGTCATTGGGGTATCAATTCTCAACATATCTGAGATAAGAGGATAGTAAATACTAGGAAGAAGCCATGGCTCTTATTATAAATTTTTAAACATAGATTTTTATTAATATTTTTTGTTTTATATCACTTTTTTCTTCCTGTAGCTTTTCCCTTCTGTTATCCCAGAGAGTCATCTCTTATAATAAGGATGAAAGATGAAGAAAAAACTTTTCTTTTTAATAGCAAAACCAATAAAACACATTGAAAAACTTGGATGCTATATACAATATTCCACTTCCATGGATCCCAACTCTGCAAAGAAACAAAAGGAAGTATCTTTCCATATCTCCTTTTTTGGAACCAAGCTTGTATATTAAAATTTCACAACATCCAATTTTAATGATTTTCTTGTCTTTCCATTTACATTGTACATATTGTTTTCTTAGACTGTTTACTTCACTTTGCATCAGTTCATGGAAGTCTTTTCATCTTTGTCTGGATTCACCATGTTTGCTATCTCTGTTAGCACATTAACATTCAATTACATTAACATAACCATATTTTGTTTAAAATTTGTTTAGTCTTTTCCTAATTGATGGACAACTACTTTGTTTCCAGTTCTTTGCTACTACAAAAGTGTTGCTATAAATGTATTTTTGTCATTGGCTTCCTTAGAGTTTATGCCTAGCAAGGGAATATTTAGTTTAAAGGGTATGGGCATCTTGGTCGTATTATTTGCATAAGTCCAAATTGCTTTCCAGAATGATGGTACTGATTCACCTCTCTAACAATAATGCATGAGTGTGCTTGCTTTTCCTCAATCCCTCCAACCTGGACTATTTGCATTTTGCCATCTTGTGGTGTGATGTATTGTTATGATTTGCATTTCTTTTGTTATTAAGTTGCTATATTCTTTTATGTATTGTTAATAATTTGCAAATTTTCTTTAGCGAACTGTTCATATTCTTTGGCAACATCTATTGGAGAATGACTTTTGTTTTTATATATTTCTGTTAATTGTCTAAATATTTTGGATATTGAACCCTTATTAGAACTATTCAATATGAACATTTTCCTCCAACTGACTATTTCCTTTTTAACTTAGATGCAATACTTTTCCGTATACAAAAGTCATGCAATTTCACAGAATCAAAATGACTTATTTTATGTTTTATAATTATCTCTATCCCTTGTTTAGTTAAGAATTAGCTGCTCATCTCTATTTGTGATCTGCTTTTCTTCTTTTCAATCAGGGTGGCTAAATATCAATTTTTGTTAGTCTTATCAAAGAAACAGTTTTTAGTTTTGTTTATCAGATTCATAACTTTTTGGTTTCCAACTTATTTGTTTCTCCTCCAATTTTCAAGAACTCCTCTTCTGTGCTTATTTTGGGCTTGTTAATTTGACAATAATTTAAAAAAATGATATTCAGTGCATAAATCATCGTTTTACATATTTTGTTAATAGATGTTTTTAAGGATAGAATGAGGTCTTATCATCGTCTTCCACTGATGGTTTCTATGATTTGTTAATAGATTTGCTTGCTAGTTAGGATTTCATCATTGAGTCTCTACATAGGTGTATGTCTTTTGCCTGAATTGATGACTATTTTTTGTTATGTCATAGTCTATAAAGGATGTTCTAAGAGTTTTTCCTTTTTTCCATTTATTTTCAATTTCTCTATGTTCTAATGCATGTTCTACTTTTTGTAAAAGTGCCATATGGGACGGAGAAATATGTATAGTATTTAGTGGTCCTATTCAAAAGATTACAAAAATATTTTGGCTTTGCATTCTCCAACAGTTTGTTTAATTATATAGTTTCCTTTTTATTTATCTTTCTGTTAAATCTGTCCAACTCTGAGTGAGGAAGAGTAAAGTGTCTATTCTGTTACTATGTGTGACTTTTTGCAATTCATCTAGTTTTCCCTCTATGAAATTATATGCATGGCATTTGCAGCATGCAAGTTTAATCTTAATGGTTTATTGTCTAATATCTTATGACATAATTTCCACATTTAACCTTGTTAAACATGTGAATTTTAAATATGCTTTGTTTGATAGCATCTTTGCAACTCCTGATTTTTTTTTAATTCGCCTAATGCCTAGTAAGTTTTGTTCCTTATGAGCAACAAGTTGTGGGTTTTGTTTTCTTATCCAATCTGATATTCTTGTTTTATTGGGTTGTTTAATCCATTCACCTTTAAAGTTAGGAAGGAAATAAGCATTTATTAAGTACCTGTTATGTGCCAGGCACTGTGCTAAGCACTTTAGAAATATCATTTCATTTGATCTTCACAATAACCCTGGGAAATAGATGCTATTATTATCCCAATTTTACACTTGAGGAAACTGAGGTAATCAATGGTTAAAATAACTTGCTCAAGGTCACACAGATAGTAAGCGTCTGAGACTGGATTTGAACTTGGCACTTCCAAACTCTAGGTCTAGCACTCTACTATACCACCTAGCTATTTCTATGAAAGTTAGACATCTTTTTCTCCATTTATTACTTTTTTAAAAAGAGATTTTAAAAAATTCCCCTTCTACTTTTAAATATAACCACAAAGAAAGGTGAACTAGTTATGTAATGAAAGTGAGAGAGAACCACTGGACAGCCCACATTCTCTGTTGTTTTCCATATAATATCAAGAAATCTAGAAGACTGGACTTTTTGTGGATGATTTATGGTAAGTGAGAGGGGGATAGAGAAAAGCTGGACATGGAAGGAAGGTGTGGATAGTGTAACAGTTAAAAATTAGGAGGGAACTGAGGCAGGTAGAAATTAGTTTCTCTTTGTAAGGAGTATTATATTTTTTATGAGGTTTATTAAAAATTAAGGATTAAAGAAAATACAGGATAAGAAAACATGTGTCTAGGCCTCTGGCCTAGACACCTCACCTACATTATGAAAAGAGCCACCTCTGCTCCAAAATGGAAGTCCAAAAGCCCCCTCAGTAGGCGAAGAACTCCTTTAAATAATCATTTGTGTTCTCGCCCAGGCAAGAATTCAGTGTGATTACAAAGCACTCTGGGGAAGTAGAGCAAAGGATTCTGGGGTTTGGAGTCCTGAATTCGAGTCTATTTTTACATTCCCACGTTTGATCATTATTGGGGAGAGAAGTTTCCCCAAAAAGGATCATGAAAACATAATCAACTTAAACATTACAGTAATTTGAGGATAAGAGAAAAAAACCAAAACCAATAATTGCTGGATGCATTGCCAAAAAGCCGTTAGAGGGCAGTCCCCTTTGACATGAAAGTATACATACAAATAAATGTTCAATCAACCACACCCAAGGTTCAATTTTGTGCTGCTTGTGGTCTGGAGGCTTCTTCATTGTGTCTTCTCCAACAGTTCAGTTCTGGATTCAGAGACGTAGCATCTTCTTTACCTAAAATTCTTCTCAAAAAGAATTTAAACTTTGCAATTTATTTTAATCTTTACAATAGATCAAGATCTACATTATTGAAGGCCATAACAGCTCCCTCTTACCACCCCAACCATTTGACCACAGATCCATTAAAGGAGGCTTCTCAGTGTTGAAGTACCATGAGGCTCTAGGAGAGTTTTGATGGAGAAGTTAAAGGGAAGAAAGGAAAAGGTCCAGAGCATGAGGCATTGCCAGTGATGAAGGCTTCAGTGGGCTACCACCATAAACATTCTGGCCATCCAAGGGTTAAGACAAGTCAAGAGTCCTGGGAACCTGAAAGGAACTCCCAGGATGGAGAAAAAAAAAGTACAGCAAAGAGATATAGAAGAGTAATAAAGGGCAGAAAGAACATGACGCTTGGAGACTGGAGAGTTTAGTTTGTGTCTTAGCTCTGCTACCTATAATGTGACTATAGGTAATTCATTTTTAAAGAACCTTGGTTTTCTTATCTGCAAAGAACAAATACTATGGAATCCTTATACTACCAGGCTCAAAGAACTGGTTTTCTTTTTAGACTGTAAAGCATGATACAAATGGGAAATCATAGAATTAGAATCTTAGAGGTGGAAGAAGCCTCAAAGATCATCTGATCCAATTCCCAACTGAAGCATACTCCATTTTGGTTCACTGCTTCATTGACTATCACTGTTAGTACCTATATGTGCCTTTTCCTCCAGGGCAGTTCTTCTATGTCCTTCTGTGATTGTTTAGAGAAAAACACCGAGAAACTCAAGTGGCAGATAATACATGTAAAGTGCTTTGCAGATCTTTAAAGCAGTGTCTAAATGTGTGCTATTATAGAACCAATTTGCAAAACTCATTTCTTTGGAGTTTGTAATATTTCACTGATCATAGATCATTGGCTCCTAGCATTAGAAGGGATCTTAGAGATTATCAAGTCTACCCCTTCCCCCTGTTCCTCACCCCACTTTAGGCTCACAGAGGTTGAGATTTTTTCAAGATCAAATGGCTAAGAAATGTCTGAGGCTGGATTTGGATCCAGGGCTTCTTGGTTCAAAGTCCAGTGCTCTAGGCATTAGGCAACACTGTCCATCTGTTATCTCTCACTCTTACTACAATACCAATACCAATTCATCCTTTTCTCTGGCCAAGCATGTTCTAGGTAATTTTTTGATACTATTCATTACATGCCAGTCATTGGTAGTGACACGTTATACATTATACTTCTTTCCATTGCCCTTTGGATTCTTCTACAATTGTGATTCTTGTTTGTAACCCTATAGCATTACCATCTTGATTTAGTTTTCTTTCTTAATGCTTGCCATGAAGCCACTGATTCATTTATTCATAGGAGAATATTGGTGCTAAAAAGATGGGCAATAAGCAACTTGTAATCAATAACCAACCAATAAGCATTTGTTAAGTGTCTACTAAATGCCAGGCACTGGAGATACACCACAATAAATGAAACAATTCCTACCCTCAAGGAGCTTTCAATCTAATGGCACAGATAATGACACATAAAAGTCAATTTGGAATAAACATGAAGAGAATAAATTCAAAATAGTTGAATACAAGGCAGTTTGAGAGAGGGTGTAGGAAAAACTTTGCCTGGAAGCTGGTACGTCAGATGTCTTGAAGGAAGAATAGATTTCCCTTGGATAGAGGAGAGGCAAGGAGTGCATGTCAGGCACATATTACATTGTAATATTTCACACTATATCATATCATATTTATACTATTAATATATAATTAGGTGTGTCAGGTAGAAATATGATCAAATATTACATCAAACCCTTACTAGTTATGTGGCCTTAGGCAAATCTCTTAACTTCTGTCTGCCTCAGTTTCCTCATCTGTAAAATAGGAATAAGAATAGCACTCATCTACCAGGGTTATTGTGAGGTAAATGAGATCATGTTTGTTAAGTGCTTTGCAAACCTTAAAGCACTCTATAAATGCTAGTTATTATTCTTAAATATGCTTATAAATGATTGTTGATTAGCATTGGCTCTAGAATCAGGAAGACCAAGTTCAAATCTGGCCTCAGAAATGTATTAGTTGTGTGATCCTGGGCAAGTCACTTAATCCCTGTGTACCTCAGTTTCCTCATCTATAAAATGGAGATAACAATAGCACTTACCTGCCAGGGTTGTTGGGAGGATCAAATGAAATAATAATTATAATGTGCTTAGCACAGTGCTGGTATATAGTAAGTGCTATACACATGTTTGGTATTATTAATAATAACTGTTATAATTTATTGTTATATTTTTGTTGTTATAATTGTTATAACAATTTATTAATATATTATATATGGTGTTATATGATATATTATTAATATATAACATGTAATATAATAAAATATTATAATTTATTAACACATCAATAATGTTAACTATGAGATGTAATTTAAAATGAAATATGTCATATTACATATAATATAATAATAATGTCATAATATAATATACCATGCTGTGTGTAATATTATAACAACATATCCATAATATATTATATATCATATTATAGTGATATGTTAATACTACTATATTCTATGATAATATAATTATGAATAATAACTAAAATTGGCTCAAGGTGATTCTGACTTATTTTCTTAGTCATTCCATGTCTTGCATTATTATATATATGATTATTATATTATATATATGTATTATTATATTATTATTATATAATGGGTAGAATGCATACTCACAGCAATGTCTGAAAATCCACAAAATATTTGTTAAGTGCTTTGCAAACCTTAAAGCATGAGATGCCCATCCTCTGGGGGAGAGATAGGGGAAATCTTTTATAAAATTGGGCTTAGAGGTTGAGATTTAAACCTATCTTTACTCCCAGTATAAATCATCCCCCAAGATTTGTGACAGGATTTTCTCAGGGTTTGTCAAGGTCATTCTTATCTTCCCTAATGTTTCACCATTCACTCAACACATTTCCTTTTGTGTGTTATTTTGTGTGTGTCTGGGATCGGAGGTGGGGTGGGGGAGACTGGTTTCTTGTTTTGCTTTGTACAAATATTCAGCCTGCTCCCATAGGCTTTTAGTATACGTTCTGAGATGATTTAGAGACAATAAAGAATCTTGGTTCCAGGAGAATAAAAATATCACCACCAAAATGTTTGCTTTCAAAAATTAAAAAAGGACCTCGTTCAAGAAAGCAATGATCACTGGCCAGGGATAATAACTGTTCTTGGGTGTACTGCTCTGGCTTCAAGGGAATTTAAGTGGAGAGAAGGAAATCTACTTATTTATATGAAGAGGTCAAGTGTGGCTATCCTAGTTAATAAAAACTAACTTGAGGGACCCCATGCAGTCCAACAATTTTTTAAAGTTCTTACAAAGTCTTCCTTGTTGGATCATCATGTCTCATTACTTACACATGGGTATACCCCAAAGTTCTCGTCTCTCTCTCTGTACTGTCTCTAGACAATCTCATCAACTCTCATAAATTCAATCAATTTTATATCCCAGATCTGTAGCCATTTATACCAGCTCTATTCTCTTTCTTGATTTCTAATCTTGTATTATCAACAGCCTCTTGGCTATTTCCAATTGGATGTTAATAGCTATCTCAAACTTGCCAGAAGAGACTTCTTTATCTTTACCCTCCAAACCCACTTCTCTCCATAACTTCTTTATTCCTTTGAAGTCTTCATCATCTTTCTAGTTAACCTTAAGTTTGCAATTTTTAGAATCATTGTTGATTCTTTCCTATCCTTTACTTTTTATATCTAAAAGGTGCCTAGATAATAACTCACATCTGCCCCCTTCTTTCCATTCACATGGCCCTCACCCCAGTTCTGGCTCTCATAACTTCTCACCTGGACTATTACAATAAATTCTCATTGTTCTCCATACCTCCAGACTTCTTCTCTCTAATTAGTTATCCTCTACATTCCTGCCAAAATTATATTCTTTAAGCACGAGTCTGATTATATTATTTCCCTGTTTAAGAAGCTTCAGTGATGTTCTTGAGAGTAATCAGGAAGTTTGGAAGAAGGGTGAGTTTTAAGGAGAAAATGATGAATTCAGTTTTTTTAAACCCTTATTGATTCCAAGGCAGAAGAGTGTTAAGGGCTAGGCAATGGGGGTTAAGTGACTTGCCCAGGGTCACACAGTTAGGAAGTGTCTGAGACCAGAGTTGAACCCAGGACCTCCCATCTCTAGGCCTGACTCCCCATCCACTTAGCTTCCCAATTGCCCCCTGAATTCAGTTTTGAACATTCTGATGTTATGATATATACAAGACATAGAGCTCGAGATGTCTTATAGGCAGTTGGATATGTAAGAGTGAAGATTAAGAGGAGTTGGGATTGGATAAATAGATATGCATATCATTTGCAAAGAGATGATGGTTGAATTTATAAGAGCTAATGAGATCACTAAACTAAATAGTATAGAGGGAGAAAAGAGGAAGAGAGGAAGAGAAAGAGAGAAAAGGAAGAGAAGAGGAGAGAACAGGACAGGAATGGAGAGGAGAGGACAAGAGAGAAGAGGAGAAGGACAAGAGGACAAGAAGACAGAAGGAGAGGAAAGGATCTAGGACAGAGCTCTGGTGAAACACTATTATTAGTAGGTGAAACTAAGATGAAGATCCAGCAAAGGCAACTGAGAAAGAGTTGTCAAGGAGGAGGAAGACCAGGAAAGCACTGTCAGGAAAGCCTAGAGAGAAGAAAGTTTGCAGGACAAGGGGATGATCAAAAGTATCGAGGGCTGCAGAGAGATCAAGAGGTATGTTCACAGAAAAGACTGTTACATTCGGCAATCGAGATCATTGGAAATTTTGCAGGAAGTGGTTTCTGTTGAATGATGAGATCAGGAACCAGATTGCTGAGAAGTAAGAAGAGAATGAGAGGAAAGATAATGGAGATATTGATTGTAGATGACTTTCATAAGGAGATCTGCTGTGAAAAGGGAGGAGAGATAAAGGCTGATAGTGGGGAGGGAAAGTTAAGGAAGAAGAGTTTTTTGGTTTTTTTTTTTACATCTGGGAGAGACATGGGTGAACATCAGGGAAACAGTCAACAGAAGGGAGAAGCTTGAAGATTAGTGAGAGTGTGAGTATTAGCGGGGAGAAGCTGCTGAGGAAGATGGGATAGAATAGGATTACTTGTGGATGTAAAGGAACTAACCTTGGAAAGGAGAACTGTCTCTTCATGTGAACCTGGGATGACAGAGATAAGTGATGTATCTCAGTGTTCTATGAGGAGGGAGGAGGAGGAGGATGAGAGGGAAGGAAGAAGGAGAAAGAACTCTTGAAGAATGGTCTCATTTTTTTTCAGTGAAATGTGAGGCAAGGTCCTCAGCTGAAGAGAAGGATGACAAGTTTGAGGAGGAATAGAAAGGTTTTGAAAAGTAATTGTGGCAAGTAAGATAATGAATCAATTAAGGATGTATAAAAGGATTGTCTGGCTGCAGTGAGGGCTTCTGAGACCTCCTAGTTCTCGTGTTTTCTCTTTCTTATCTTGTATGCATTTTTCTGTGTACCTGCTGAGATTATTATTTTTTTTTTTACTTTGAATCCTGAGTACTCAGCATGATGTCTTGCATGTACTAAATTTTAATGAATTTCTATTGAATTGAACTGAATTGGACTGCATACTATCCTCCGCAAAATGACTCTCCACATATTCTTTAGGTTGTTTTAAATCTCTGCAGCGGATTCTTCTATCTTTTTCACTGCCCCCAGACACAAATTATTTCTTGAGGATCTCCCAAGGTCATACAGCACGTAAGTGGCAGAGCTAGAACTCAAGCCTAGGTCTTCTGAATTTACAATACAGTATATCCTACATGTATGCTGGTTCCCCTATCTGAGCATCTCCTTTAATGCTGGAATCAATTTCTCCTTTGGGGAAGGGTTCATCTTTCTTAGGTGAATATGGAATTTTGTTTATTTTTTTGTTGGCTGGATCCTGTTTCTCTGGGCCTTTTATAACCTATCTCTGACATTCCTTGATTCATCAGACCAAAGTGACCCTTTAGGTTCTATGTTGGCATTAGTGGGGTTCTCAGAGTTTTGCATAGGGGTTGGCAAATTATGATCTGTGGATCAAATTTGGCTTGTCACCTGCTTTTGTATGCCCTGTGAGCTAAGAATGATTTTTACATTATTAAATACTTACATCTAGCTTAGTGCTTAACACAATGTGTAACATACAGGAGGTGCTTAATAAGTGTTTGCTAGGTGCAGCTTGGTGGCTCAGTAGACAGAGGATCAGATTTGGAATCAGAAGGACCTGGGTTCAAATTTGACCTCAGATACTTCCTAGCTGTGTGACTCTGGGCAAGTCTCAACCTCAATTGCCTAGCCCTTCTTCTGTGCCTAACCCCACTCTTCTGCCTTGAAATGAATATTTACTATCAATTCTAAGACAAAAAAAAATGTTTGCTGATTTAGCATAACTTGATAATAGTTTACCATAGAAATAATTTCCCCATCTGCTGCTAGGTGTTTCAAAGATGCTTTCAGGGATCCTGAACATATATCTTAATCATTTTATTCATCTACAAAAAAATAGTTGTTTTAACCATTTGACCAATATTTGGTAATATATTGAATATGAAACAATAGTAGCAGCCTTGCAATCTGTCATAGATTCTTTCTATCTGAAGCCCAAGGGGAAAAAAAAGGAGAATGGGATAACAATGATAACAATAACTCATATTTATACAGTACTTTGTAAGGCACATTCCTGCCTCTGACCCTGAGCAAGTCACTAAATCTCTCAATGTTATCAGTAACTCCCTTAAAAATATAAATTATGAAGAAGGAAGTAAACAAGCATTTTTCAAATGCCTACTATGTGGCAGTACTGCACTAAGCACTTTTTACAAATATTATCTCCCTTGATTCTCTAAACAACCCTGGGATATAGATGCTATGACTATTCCCATTTTATAGCTGAAGAGATTGAGGCAGAGAGAAGTTAAATGACATGCCTGGAGTTATACAGCCAGCAAGTATCTGAGGTTAGATTTGAACTCAGGTCTTCCTGATTTCAGGCCCTGTGCTTTATCCACTGCACCATCCACATTACTAATCAGCTAACATTTACAAATATATTTAATAATAATAGCTAACTTTTATGTCTCAAGAAAAGGTGCTCACCTGGATTGATAGAGGGAAATTCCTCATCTGGGAGTTCCCTATACCAATGAAATCACATATTCAGTCTCTATCCCGACAGAGCCTTTTAAAGGCTTTTACATATATTATCCCATGGATCCTTATAACAATCTTGAGAGACAGGCACTACATATATTATTATTATCCCCACTTTATAGAGGAGTAAACTGAGGTTACCTATCAAATAGCTGTCAAGAGGCAGGATTTGAAGACAGATGTTAGATTACCCCGAAGTCCTATGGTTTACATGACTGGAATCATAGATTGCTGGAAAAGGAAGGGATCTTAAAGTACCACTTTTGGTGTCCCTTTATAGATGAGAAAGCTGAGTTCCAATGAGATTCTGTTAACTTTTTTCTTTATACTTTCTATTGGAAACTGATTTCTGATTGCCTAACTGTACTCAGAGAGAGCAAACTTTCTGAACTGGTTGTGTAGAATTTGAAATAGAATCTATATTCTACACACACAAACACACATATAATGTGTTTAGCAGAAAAACACATTTATTCAAGCCAATAGAAACAGAAATCAGAGCAACTATAAAGAGAAGAATGCATACTAGAAAATACAGTGTGAATAAACTTTCCCAATAGGAATGAGAAATATGAGCTCAAGTAAGAGAGAAGGTCTCAATTCTCCCCAAAAGGGAAATTTTACAAAGTAAACTGTGGCAGTCTGTGGAAAGGGACACAATCAAGATGACTCCTTTCTGTAATGGCCTTTCCCCAGTCTTTCTTTCTTTTCAGGTACTTTTTGTAATGCCATTTCTTCTCTCTTGAATCTGGAAACCAGAAGACCAGACTCTCCCTTAAGCTCTCATCAACCATATCCCTCACAGAACATGGAGCAATGAACCCCCTAACGAGGAAAGTATAATTCAAATGAAATTTGAAACATTAGTTAAGGGGAAAGTGTATAATTGAAAATCTGTTACCCTAAAAAAGAACTACATTTCCTGGGAGCCCACTGACTTCCTGTCCTTATGTACTTCCTGTACACAGAGAGAGAATGGGCAGTCCTCTTGGGGCTCTTTTTCTTGGGCTTGCAGCCAGCATGATGGTGGTGGTAAGCTAAGCGTGGGGAGTTTGAACTGGCTGATCAGCCATGGGCCCATGGTCTTTATTTTGTGTTCTCTTTATTCCTTGTTTTCTAATGATCATTAATAAACCCCTTAAAATATAATATTTTATTATTTGAGATTTAATTTTAATTCTTATAAAAGAAAGATACAGTATACAAAGAACTAGACTTACCATTGTATTATTTAGACATTCTATTGAAACATTTTAAAATGAGAAATAAATAACAGAGATGATATCAGAACTGATAATAATTTCATCAAAAAATTAAATCAACACACATTAATGACTCTATCTTTCACTTTATCTATCTGTGTGTCCTCTCTCTTTCTCTCTTTCTCCATCTATCCATCCATTTATCTATCCTGTTTTGTAATTTATGCAACCAGTCCAGGAAGTCTGTTCTGATTGAGTACAACTAGGCTGAGGAAAGGGACATGATCAAAGTAATGACTAGCTTATGTATTGGCCTCTTCCTTGTATCTTTCTTTCTTTTCAAGTACATATATGTCTACATGTATGTACATATATATTTCAAGTACTTCTACTATATGTAAATATATAAGAATATATATAATAACACAAATATACATATATGGAGAGAGGGAATAGAATAGGATAGGATAGGATAGGATAGGATAGGATAGGATAGGATAGGATAGGATAGGATAGGATAGGGTGAAAGAGGGAGACAGTTACCCAAATCAAGCAAGCTTTACAGAACTTGAATTTTGAACAACTTTGGGAATGAATGCCTGACATTCCAGAAGGTTTCTTATCAGCAGAGAGGCTGGATGAGAGAGATCCCATGTGGTAGTTAATTGCCCTTTGGAGGGGGCTCAGCTGTGGATAACTTCCTGTGTGGAGGCAATGTGATGTAGTAGAGAGACCACTAAACTAGATAGTAGGAGAGTCAAGTTCTTATCCTAGTTCTGTCTTTAACTAACAGCCTGGCCTTGAACAAATCTCTTCTCTGGGTTTCAACTTTCTCATCTGTAAAATGAGGGGGATTGTCTTGGGTGATCATTAAGATTCCTTCCCAGCTTGGTTTCCCAGTGAAATTACTTATTAGATTGGATCTTATTTTAAGAAAGCAGAAGGTGTCTAAAATGTCAATTTATAAAAAATACCAGTTACAGGATGATAATTTTCATTGCAATGGGTTTCTTTGCTTAAAATTCTTTGCCAAATTCTTTATATGTAGCTCTTTATATTTCTTATTTGTTTTCTTCCCCAATGAGCTGGTAAAGGCAGAAATTATGGCATTCACCTTTGACTTTGTGGTGCTTTTCGCATGTTCCAATGGATCTGGGATCTTGTTGATATAGGAAGCCCTTGCAAGGATTCAGGTTGTAATCCATCCATGCTACCCATCCTGTTTCTTAACGATGTCCTCCTATAAATTAGGCATTGGTAGTCCATCCAGTACACTGAGGGCTTTTCCCCTGCTCTCTATTGACATAATGTGGGGATATCAATGTAGCCCACTGACTGACCATTTGTTATCCTTCAGCGTTAACTTGGGACCAGCCCATTTTCTCTTCTTATCATACACTTCCTTGATAATGTCTTTTATTCCTTGTCTTCTTTTAAGTTCTTCATTGGGTAATTATTGTAGCCTACTCATACCTACTCTAAGTTTCCCCATTTCTTTCTGTGAAATGGAAATTTTTAATGCTTCTTTCATGAATCACACCACATATCACTGAGATTCAGCAACAACCAGTAGAATGCTAGTATTAAGGAGAAAGTCCTTTGTTCCATAGGAAGCTTGGGTATATTAAAGTAATTTTGCAATTTCTTAAAGACCATTCAGCCTGCTCTCTTCCTGTTCAACTCCAGACCTAATTCATTGTCCAGCCATACATATTGTCTGTTCCAGATATAATACCAATGGGCAGCTAAGTGGGAGTAGGAATTTCCAGTGGACTGGAAATTAGTCAGTCTTGAGTTTAAATACAGCCTTAGGTACATATCAGCTTTGTGGTCTTAAACAAGTCACTTAGCATTCCCCTGCCTCCGATTTCTCATTTGTTGTTCAGTCATTTTTCAGTTGTGTCTGATTCTTCATGACTGTATTTGGGATTCTCTTGGCAAAGATGCTGGAGTGATTTGCCATTTCCTTCTCCAATTCATTTTACAAGTGAGGAAACTGAGGTCAACAGGGTTAAGTGACTTGCCCAGAGTATGGTGAGGTGTTTCAGATGTTCTTGTCTGGAGAACTATTGTCACAATTCTTGGAAGGGATAAAGTCTTTGGCCTGATTATACCTACAAGAAAGACCAAAAGGATAGTGGTAGTCTCTCGGTGATCAAGAATGACGATTGTCTTTGTGCAGTTTCATCTACGGTGTACCCTCATGTGGCTTTGGAGTCCAAAGACTGAGGCGCGCACAGTTTGTGGCACACGGGGCATGGGACTCCAGTTGTTACAGGAGGTGCAGGTGTGGCCTGGTATCAGCGTTCACGTGCAGCGGCAAGACGTCAGAGTTGCTCATCTTCAAAGGTGGTGGCGGCGTGGTTAATGTGGGTTTGCCAGCTGCTTCTGTCAGAGGCAGCGAGTTCTAGTTGCTTTGGTGTAATGCCAGCCCACTTCAAGTTTGACTTTAGCTGATCCTTGAATCTTTTCTTTGGTCGGCCTTGTTTCCTGAGTCCAGCTGACAGTTCACCCTAGAATACCTGTTTTGGTATTCGCTGTGGGTCCATGTGGATGACGTGTCCAGACCATCGTAGCTGGGTTTTGAGGACCATGACTTCGATGCTGCTGGAGTTGGCTCTGTCGAGGACTTCCTGGTTCGTGATTCGGTCCTGCCATCGGCTCCTCATGATTGACCGGAGGGAGCATTGGTGGAACTGCTCCAGCTGCTTCATGTGCTTCCGGTACAGTGTCCATGTCTCGCAACCGTACAGGAGCGAACTGAGGACCACTGCGTTATACACTATGAGCTTCGTTGCAGTGCTTACACCTCTGTGTTGGAGGACTTTGGAGTGCAGCTGCCCGAGTGCCTGGCTGGCCTTTTGGATCCTGGCATTGATCTCGTGGTCTAGGGACCCGTCGTTGGCGATGGCGCTGCCCAGGTACTTGAAAGTGTTGACATTAGAAAGCTGCGTGCCGTCGATTGTGATGCACAGCTGGTTAGTTGGCCTACCTGGTGCAGGTTGGAACAGCACCTCTGTTTTGCTGAGGCTGATAGTCAGGCCAAACAGTTTTGTTGCGGTAGAGAACCTGTCCACAATGGTTTGGAGATGATTTTCTTGGTGGGCCATGAGCGCACAGTCATCTGCAAAGAGAGCTTCCAGGATGAGTCTCTCTGTTGTCTTTGTTTTTGCAGTCAGGTGGCGAAGGTCAAATAGTGAGCCATCCAGTCGGTATTTGATGTAGACGCCCAGGTCTAGATCCATCACAGCATGTCATAATACTTGGGTGAAGGATAGGTTGAATAGTACCGGAGCGAGGACACAGCCTTGTTTCACGCCATTGGAGATGTTGAAGTGATTGGAAGTCTCTCCACCAGATAGGACTTCCCCTGTCATGTCGACATGAAAGAGCTGGATCAGTTTGACGAATTTTGCTGGGCAACCGAGCTTGCTGAGGATCACCCACAATGCGTCCCTGTTCACTGTGTCGAACGCCTTTGTCAGGTCTATGAAGACAATGTAGAGACTCAGGTTCTGCTCAAGGCATTTTTCCTGCATTTGCCTCACCATGAAGACCATGTCGATGGTGCTGCGATCTGGTCGGAAGCCACATTGTGATTCAGGCAGGTTCTGCTCTGAAACAGATGACAGGAGTCTGTTGAGTATAACACGGGCGAGGATCTTTCCAGCAGTGGAGAGTAGTGAGATGCCTCTGTAGTTGTCACAGGCTGCTCGTGCACCTTTGTTCTCGTATAGGGCTACGATTGAGGCATCTCTGAGTTCTGGGGGCATGTCTTCCTCTTCCCATATGTTGGTCAGCACTATGTGGAATGCCTGGAGCGCCTTTCCATTTAAGGCCTTATACACCTCGGTTGGGATCCTGTCTTTAATGGGTGCCTTGCCTGCACTCATTTTTTGAATGGCTTTTTGGACTTCCTCTATTGAAGGAGGGACGTCAAGTTGTTCAATGGTGCGGTTTTGGGGGATCTGGTCAAGGGCACTTTGGTCGACTGAAGAGGGTCGGTTGAGAAGCTGACTGAAGTGTTCTTTCCACCTGTTGTTGATGCCCTTTTTATCTTTTATGAGAGTGTCACCGTCAGAGGATAGCAAGGGAGTGGTGGTGGGTTTTAATGGCCCATAGACAGTCTTGAGGGCACTGAAAAATTGTTTGTAGTTTTTCGTATCAGCAAACCGCTGGATTTCTTCCTTCACTGCGTCTCTGAACTGGTTCCATTTCTCGGTTGAGCTTCCAGTGAGTGGTCCCTTGGCAGACAGCTTGTTGTCCAGGCAGGACTGGAATGTTTTCAAATAAGATGGATCTCTAAGACAACTCATGTAAAATGCGCGAACTGTCTGGGCACTTTTTGGATGGTGAGACGCAATGCGCATTGGAAGAGTCGCTCTAACCAATCGGTGGTCTGTCCAGCATTCAGCTCCTCTCATGTCTCTGGTGACTTTACATCCTGGATGTCTCGCCAGCGTACAATGATGTAGTCAATGAGATGCCACTGTTTTGATCGCGGGTGCATCCACGTTGTTTTATATTTGTTCGCCATTCTGAACACAGTGTTCGTGATGGTGAGTTCGAACTCTGAGCATTTGCTGAGTAGCAGTAGGCCGCTGTTGTTCATTTTGCCCACGCCATGTTTGCCGAGCACTCCTTTCCATCTTTCATGGTCCTGGCCAACGTGGGCGTTAAAGTCTCCCAGTAGTATCAGCTTGTCATTTGTGGGCACTGAGTGCAGGACGGCACTCAGGTCAGAGTAGAACTGCTGGATGGTCTCCTCTGTGCTGGTCAGTGTTGGGGCATATGCGCTGATGATTGTGGCATACCGGTCTTTGCTGAGAGGCAAAAGGATCTTCATGAGCCTCTCACTGATGCCGTCTGGCAGCTGTTTGAGCAAACTGGTCTTGACAGCCAGGCCAACACCATGGGTTCTGTCTTCATTTGAGGCTCTACCTTTCCAGAAGAAGGTGTATCCAGTGGTGGGTTCGCTGAGTGATCCCTCTTCTGGTAAGCGTGTTTCGCTTAAGGCTGCGATGTCGATGTTATATCTTGCCAGTTCTTTACCCATTAGAGCTGTTCTTCTCTCAGGTCTTGGGGTATTCTCTCTATCAAGTAATGTTCTGATGTTCCATACTCCTAGAAGGAGGTTCTTTGTATTTTTTCTTTGATTTCGACCACTTAAAGGGATGACCCGCCAGCCACAGTGTGCTGACCGGGTGTTTGTAGGGCAGGCAATGTTTGGGACACCTTTTCTAGTCCCCTCCCTTGATTAGGGTGAGCAGTGCTGTCCTAGAGAGGGCTGCTCAGTTGCCCAGGATGCTGCCGAACATCCCTGCTGCCCACAGGGCCGAGCGACCACTGGTCCGTGGGCCGCCTACGTGCAGAATCATGACTACAACTGCCAGTGGTCACCTCCACCTGTTGCGTCGCCACTCCCCCATCGCTGCAGGTCTTGAAGAGGGTGGACGGGGTTAGGATAGATGAGTGTGCACAAAGATACTTGTGCGTGAAGGAGATTTAAGTGTCTAAAGCCTCCAGATTATGCTATGCATTTAAATGGAAAAATCTACACATAATAATAACTAGCATGTGTATAGTAGCACTTTAAGGTTTACTAAGTGTTTTTAAGTATTATCTCATTTGTTCTTCATAACAACTCTTAAAGATAGGCATTATTATTGTCCCTATATTATAGATGAGGATATGAGCAGCTCATTGGCACAGTGGATAGGACCCTGAGCCTGGAGTCAGGTCAAGCTTTCCCTAAACTGGTTGAACCCTAGTATACTGCCTTTCCCCCACCCCGATTCATGAGATGATACAGTTCATAATTGTCCATTATTAATTTTCATAAGAATTGACATAATAGTTTATCTTCTAAATACTTGTTGCCTATGGCCACCATCTTTCTCTGCTTGGCAGATAAGTCAAATGTCTGCTGACTAAGGCAATTTCTGGGCTCTCTCGGTCTTTCTGTTGTGGCAATAACATTATAGTGACTAAACTATATGTAAAGATCCTGGATTTGATGTTAATGTTGGTTCGGATGCCCATTTGCCATTTATCATGGTTAATTCCTTGTTTACAGAGTTCAGAATTGTGTTGGCCAATGGTTTGTCACGTCTTTTCTTCCCATGCTTCCTGCTTTTTTTTTTTGCTAATCCTGATCTTTGCCTTGACAAGTCAGTGGGTTTACTCTATATAGACAACTATTTCAGAGATGATTCCTACATCAATAAGAAGTATTTTCCTTAGAATAGAGTTTATTTAATTCTTTTTGTAATGCTATCTGGTACTCATCATACCCGGTGCCACAGTTTTCATGTCTTTTAGTATGCTTTCTGCTATGGCTCCTGATTGTCTGTACCATCTCTTTGAATGGCTCGATATAAATGGCAGTAGTTTTGACAAAGTGGATTTCAGGTCTCTGAGTCTTTGGAATGACAAAGCTATACCCAGTGCTCAGGAAAAAGCTGACTTTTCTTGGCATCCTGTGCTAATGGCGGCACTTATCCAGAGCTAGTACTTACCCTGTGGATTAGAGAACTTGAAATGTACCAGGGATAAGAACTCTCCTCTTCCTCTTCCTCTTCCTCTCAAAGAGAGAGAGACAAATATCAACTCTCAAAACCAGCATAACTGGTTGTTCCCTGTCTAGACCCCAGTCTTCAAGTATAATGGATCAGGAGGGATGAAAATATAACTTGAATTATAAGGAAAAAAGATAGTGAAGGTTGCAGAGAGAAATAACCAGAAGTAACTGAGAGACTCCTCCCTCCACAACAAAGAAACACCAAATAAGTGGATTTACAAAATATATTCATAGAAAGGTAGTAAAAGGGTGGGGGTGAGTAGTAAGGGGATGGTAAAGGGAGAAAAGCTAAATATTCAACTCATTAAAGGCATGGGACTGGCAAATGCTAGAAAATGTTATTAAAACACCCATGGCCATTTTACACTTGCAATGGTCTGAAAAATCCTTACATTGATGTGAGAAAAGATGGTGCTCTACCCTCACAACAAGATAATAGAATTCTAGATCCTCACAGAGGATGGGAATGTGCAGGAAAACTCTTAGAGTGGGTCCCATTTTCCCTACTGGAGGAGAAATAGGGAGCTCAGTCACCAATGTTTCCCCACAAAACTCATCCCCTTTAGAGTCAGCTAAATGACCCACAGCAGCCTGTCAGTTTGGCAAGAGACTGGCAGAGTGATATGAGCTTTTCTGTAGAGACTGACTGAACTGCTCAGGGAAGACTTCAGGAAGACTCCAGTGAGTCTTAAGAAGAGTTGCTTAGGGAGATCACCAAGGAGAAGAGGCACAATTGGAAGGCACATACCTTTCCCAGGGGTCTTTGCATCATTGACATTCTGTGATGAATAGAGGGAAGAAGATAGAAAGGAGGCAGTCACTGATGATGTAGGAAGACTACATTGCTTTTAGGAAGGTCAAAGATAAATAAAATGCAAAGTGGTAAGGTGACTGGGGCATCTAGGTGGTGTCATGGATAGAGTGAGGGGTCTGAAGTTAGGAAGACTCATCTGTTTATAGCCCCAGACACTTCCTCTCTGTGTGACCCTGGGCAAGTCACTTA
Source organism: Monodelphis domestica (assembly GCF_027887165.1). Classification (NCBI taxonomy): domain Eukaryota; kingdom Metazoa; phylum Chordata; class Mammalia; order Didelphimorphia; family Didelphidae; genus Monodelphis; species Monodelphis domestica. The sequence goes on along the minus strand of NC_077228.1, from coordinate 494,049,711 downwards.
ACCCTGTCTGCCTCAGTTTCCTCACCTGCCAAATGAGCTAGAGAAGGAAATGGTGAGCCACTCCAATATCTTTGCTAAGAAAATCACAAATGAGGTCATGAAGAGTTGAATACAGATGAAAAGATGAACAACAACAACAACAAAAGTAAGGTGATAATCCAAATTGCCTTTCTGTCTTGGATAACTGCTGATACATTTCGATTCTATTGCTGAATCAGCCATACTCAAAGCAGAAGAACAAGGGGAAAGGGAACCTGTGTAGGAGGAGCCTGCCTCATTGGCCAATGAGAAGAGATTTCACAAACATTTTCTAGATCACAGAAAGGAACTGTAGCAAGAGGTGAAAAAGTATGTGAAAGATAATGTTGCGGAAATTTGAGAATGGTTGAGGCTTTCTCCTATGTTCCTTGAGTGCTGGAATTCCTGGAATGGGACGGCATTAACAACTCTACTGTGTGCAAAAATGGAGGCATGGCAATAAAGACAGCAATGAAGATGGAGGTGAGGAGAAACTCTCACCAGGACCAGACATCTCCAGACAGAAAGGGCTCTCCAATAATTAGAAGTAGCTGAAAGAGAACCAGAGTACCTTCCATTCTAAGCACAGCACTGGAAAATCTACCTATCCTGCTTTGCTTGCCATTCATTCCTTAAAGCTGTTCTTCCCTCTTCTGCTGGATCTAAGCGTCCACTCTGGAGAAAAAACAGACACCCCAGATGAGGTCCTTGATTCCTCTGGCAAGAAGCATTTTTGAAAATATTGTATCGGTCATCTCTACTTCACCTTCATTTCTGTCACCCAATCTATCAGTTATAGGGTGAAGAAAAGGGCCCTGAATTTCTCATTGTAAAAAACTCAGAACCTTCCCAAGGCACCATTGGACTCTTCTGACCCCTGAGCCCTCTGTCCTCTTCCTTCTGTTCATATCAGTGCAAATGAAGCAAAGACCCCTGGGAAAGTTATACTTCATCCAACGCTCTCCTCCTTGGTGGTCTTCCTAAGTAACAGACTCATAATATGATCTCCCTGAAGTCTATTTTATTGGCTCATGAATTCTAGCCATCCTCTAGTCATACAATTCCTGAGACCTATAGATAGCATCCCTACAGTGGGCAGATGTGTCTTTGGGGCAGATTGTAAACTGAGCACCGAATTGAGAGGACCAACACTTTTCTTGAAGAAAGGTTCATGATGTAAAAGTACCCCACTTCCATGTAGTCCACAAGCTTTTAACCTTTCTCATTTCTTCTTCTTGGAACATTCTTTTCTGTATATTTTCTGCCATCCTGACCTTTTCTCACCTTAGCATTTAAGTCACTGAGTATCCTAAGATATCTTGACTTAATTTGGAAGGTCTTATTGAGTTCTTTATAGAATTTCTTTACCTTTTTGTTCTCAGAAAATAGCACTAGCTTACAAACTGCAATTATTTTATGGTAGCCTTTAAAATTTATTTATTTATATTTTATTTATTATTGATATTTATAATAATTATATAGTATAATATGAATTATTTTTTATTTGTGATATTTATTATATAGCATAAGGTAGCCATATATCCCAAATGGGTAAAGGAATTCATAGAATACTTCTCAAGTGACCTCATTGGGTTTTATGTTGCCATATATGTGCAATTCTCCAACTCTTTCATAATTCTTTTCCTTTTTCTCTTTTTAAAAAATATCCTTACCTTCTGTCTTAGTATCAATTCTAAGACAAACAAGCAGCAAGGGCAAGGCAATTGGGGATAAGTGACTTAACCTGGGTCACATAGCTAAGATGTACCCGAAGCTAGATTTGAACCCTGATCTTCTTGACTCCAGGTCTAGTACTATATCCACTGAGCTACCTAGCTGCCCCTACAGTTCTTTTTAGATATTTTTATAATAACTTTAGTCTTTAATCTATTTCTATTCTTAATATTTAGAGGACAACAAAATGAGAAGTAAAATGAGAAGTAAAACATGACTTTTCAAAAGTCAAAATTGAAACTACAAAACTTGTAGTGACTAATGAAAAAGTATACCATACATAAACATTCTAAAAATGAAGACAAAAATTGGAAAATGTATGCAAAAGAAGTTGAGGTAAGAGGCTGCTCCATGTTGAGAAAAGACAAAATAAAAGAAAATTTCCAGAGTGAGAACACAAAACCCCCAACAGACACAAGCCAAACAAAAACAAGAAAGAAGACACAAATTAAGGCTTTCAAATGTCATGATGGACAAAGAAAAATGGAATAAGGAAAAAACATATTTAAAATAAGCAATTAAACATAAAAGGAAAAGAAATGAAATGAAATAAAGTTTCTTTCTGTCACCATCCACAAAAAGCCAAAGCCATCACTCACAATCATATCAGAAGAGAATTAAAATAACCTTTCAAAAATAATAAAGCATAAATCCCAATGACAGGAGAGGAAACAACAGGAAAAAATGACTCAAAAAATTAATTTTCAAGGATTAGGTCCCTCCATGTAAGAGAGTTAAGGGAATTATGGGCGTTTTGCAGAGAGCATGATCATGTGAGACAAAATAAAGGGAACAGCCCACCTTAAGTGGCATAAATGACAAGACCATGGTGGTGGGGGGCAGAGGACTGGTCTGAGGAGCTGATTCTGCCTTGGTTCAGCTCTCATTTACCCTAAGGACTCTACTCAGGTTGTCTTGCAGTGTGCATATATATATATATATATATATATATATATATATATATGATGTGTGTGTGTGTACAGTATATGTATGCATGTATATGTATAGAGATACACAATGCTTTTCTTTAAGAGTCCCTGTTCCAGGGCAGCTGGGTGGTTCAATGGATAGAGAGCCAGATCTAGAGAAGGGATAATATCTGGGGTTCCAATGTGACCTCAGACATTTCTTAGCTGTCTGAACCTGAGCAAGTCACTGAACTCCAGCTGCCTAGCTTTTACTGCTCTTCTACCTTAGAACTAATACTTAGTACTGATTCCAAGACAGAAAATACGGGTTAAAAAAAAGTCCCTATTCCTTGAGGGTAGTTGTTGCCTGTAAGGAACTCACAAACCACTGATGGAGACAACGAGCACACAATTATGTACATATGAGATAATATAATAGATATGGATATCTATTTGCCTGCCTGCCTGTCTGTCTGTCTATATATTTATATCTATCTATCTTTCTGTCTGTCTGTCAGCCTGTCTCATCTACTGTCTCTTTCTGTCTGCCTATCTATATCTATCATCTATCTTTGTCTGTCTATCTACCTATCTGCCCCTTGTCCCCTCTTCTCTCTCTCTCTCTCTCTCTCTCTCTCTATCTCTCTCTCTCTCTCTCTCTCTCTCTCTCTCTCTCTCTCTCTCTCTGTCTGTCTGTCTGTCTGTCTGTCTGTCTCTCTCTCTCTCTCTCTCTCTCTCACACACACACACACACACACACACACACACACACACAGAGGAATTAATTTATGGGTCTTATCCAGAGAACTTTAAGTAAACAGGACTACCAATCCTTTCAGTGACTCTGACAAGCTTGATTTGGGGCCCCTGGGAGGAAGCTAATGACTTGTAGTTACTTTGCTATTGTTTTCCGAAAACAATTTGACTTCCTTTCTGATAGCCTCCAAATTCCTCCAATACACATTAAGGAGCTGGGAGCCTGGGGAAGGGTTGAGCCCCAGCCAAACGCGGGTGTACAATGCCATCTGGGTAAGATCACATTTATATGCCAGGCTCTACAGAATCCTAAAGGAATGAAGGGCAGGAGACTGTCAGAGTATGCTAGTTTTGTCCTGGGGGCTGTGGGGAGCTGCTCTCTTTCAAAGCTTGGGGACCTCCTGGCCCAGGCTCAGGGCACAGAACAAAGAGAAAGGCTGCTGGTCCATTCTGAGTCCACTGTGTGGCCCTAATGAGTCTGTTGAGATCAGTTTGTATCTTATTTGGAACTCAGATTGGCATGTGATTGGGTTCAGGTGGAATTGGAGAGTCACCGCTGCCCCTTCCCCTCTCTCCCCAAACATAAATGCTTGAGGGTGAAAGTTGGGTGCTATTGTCCTACAACGTGCCTATTCTCAGAAACAAACCTCAATAGTGGGTATTATTATCTCCTTGCCTTGAATGACTCCCAATGACTGACTCCAGCTGACCCATTAGATGTAAGTTCATTGTGAGTAGGAATAAGAATTGTTTCATTCTTTGTACCTGCATTTTCAGAGCCTAACACAGTTCCCAGAATATAGTAGGTGTTAAATAAATATCTATGGGGCAGCTAGGTGGTACAGTCAATAGAGAACTGGACCTGCAGTTAGAAATATCAGAAAGATCACAGTTCAAATATGACTTTATACACTTACTAGCTGTGGGACCTTGGGCAAGTCACTTAATCCCAGTGTCACTGAGAGAAGGAAATGGAAAACCACTCCAATATCTTTGCCAAGAAAACTCCATGGTCCATTAGCTCACAGAGCCACAAAGACTCCAAAAAGACTGAACAACAACACAAAAATATTTGCTGGTTGATTGGCTAGAATTCTGCTTTACAGTCTTTCTTATCATGTACATGATGCTCATGGGAACTCTTTTTGCTTTGTTGTACTTTTATCCTGGTCCATGGGGAGCCCTGAGGGAGTGGTAACTACCATGTTACTAACTTGATGATCTTTTCTCATAAAGTCATGTAATAAAAGTTTCTTCTCTGATCTGCCCCACCCCAAAAGTGGATCTGGGGCCAGACCAGCAATTTGTGGAGTGGCCCAGTGGGGCTTCCACTTAAGTCTGTTCCTGAGAATATTTGTTTATGGAGAGGGATCTGGAAGAACTCAGTTGGGTGTTTTGGGGGGCAAAGGTGAGAAAGTGTTATTGCAATGCAGGCAGGGCCCAATTAGGTTGCCCCAGCCAATGTCATTCCCCACCAATATCATTAATACATTATGACCAGACAAAGTCCCATTATAAGGTCATAAATCCCTGCCACTTATATGGCTGATCAGCTGTTTATGACATCATTCCTATGGAATGAACTATCTTCTATAGCATCTTTCCTCTTAGGTCTGGAGTTCTCAACCTTTTTTGTTTCATGGACCCCTTTGGCAGTCTAGTGAAGCCTATGAACCCTTTCTCAGAATAATGTTATATGCAAAAAAAATAAATATATGGGATTACAAAGGAAACCGATTATATTTAAATATAATTGTCAATTGTCTTTAAAAAGTCATAGACCCAGGTTAGGAACTATTACTAGAAGGGCAGGTAGATAGGCAGCATAGTGGATAGTGGGCCAGGTCTGGAACTGGGAGGACCTGGCTTCAAATCTAACCTCAGATACTTTTTAGCTGTGTGACTCTGGGTGAGTCACTTAACCCTAGTGCTGAGCTCTTACTGCTTTTCTGTCTTAGAACTGAAACTAAGATGGAAGGTAAGGTTTAAAAAAAAAAGAAGAAGAAGAAGAAAGAACCACCAATAGATTGAGCTTCCACCAAATGAGGTTGTCACATTAGTCATGGGCCAGGAGAGTCTCTGTAAAATTAAGAATAATTTTGCATTTATATTTTTGGATATTCTCACATTTAATTTCATTTTTATCTTAACAATTTTTCAAGATAGTATTATAATGCCTGTTTTATAGAGGAGGGAACTGAGGCATAGAATGGGGAAGGATCCCAAAGGTCCTTTCCAGGTATAAATCTATAATATGCACAGACAGTAAGTTAGTGGCAGACCCAGTACTAGAATCTGAGTATCCATAAATCCTAATCTAGTGAGTAATCTTGCCAGTTAATGACTCCTTTCAATCCAAAGGACAGTCCCCTTCCCTCTAAAAAAAAAAGAAAGTCCAGAGATGAATCAAATATATTATTTCTTCTTTTGAGACATAAGCAGGGGTATATCTTGTGTGAGGAGAAAGGTGAGAACTCCAACCATCTATGGCAATCTCCCATTCCTGAATGCAGAGATCAGACATGCCTTTAGCCAAGGACTTACAATGAGCATGGAGGGTGAACTGTCATCCTGTGTCACCCTGGAAAAGGTCTCGATGAGCGTCATAAAATGAGCTCTGCTGAGCTATGTCTGAAGTCTGATTGTGCTAAAGATGGCTGTTGGCTCAGTCAAATCAGATCTGAGTAGACCATTCAGTCCCGGACCACGCCATGGGGAAAGCATCAGGCCCTGGGTGATTGCTTGCCAAGGTTGTCTTCCTGAGGACTTTGCTAAGTCCCTCTCCAAAGGGTCCTGAGTCAGGAGGACCCCGGAGATTCTTTCTGCCTTCCATCTCCCCAACAACACCTCTGAAACTTTGTCTTAAGAGCCAAGCCAAAGAGAAAGAGTCAAAAGATTGCTTGTAATACCAGGGGCAATGCAGACTGTTTCTTTCGTTTTCCATTTCTTGGAACAGAGTGTTCTGACAACGAGAGACTTGTCTGTTTTAGCCAGTATCTGAAAGGGAAAAGATTTAAAAGGGGGCTGACTGCTTATGCCTGCAATGTCTGTGTCTCTACTTACAACAGGGTGCCAAACGCACTGACGGAAAAGTATGACCTCAGCTGGCTAACTGTGGCTCCAATTACCCATTTATGCCCTCCCATTGAGTCACTGGGGAATCGTTGCTCCTGCAATTTGACAACAGCAGAACTTATCTGCAGGCAGAAGAGGAGATGGCCCTTTTAACATCTGGACTCAAATGTTTGGGAAGGAAAATGAAGCAAGCAGAGAATCTCAGGCTGGAAAAGACTTTAAAAGCTCTCCTAAGTCATCCCTCTGCTTCCAAGGAAGACTTTGCCACCGGCATTGTGGACAGACAGAGAAACACTTTGTAGCACTTTCTATACTTTGGAGATTTGTTTAAATACTTTGTAGACTTCTTTAAAAGGTTTGAAGGAGATTGAATTACTTTCCAAGGCAACCTGTTACTACTTACCAAACTCCACAGATAGAAAGTTCTTCCTGATGCCTAATCTAAGTCTCTTCTGCCATAGTCTGATTCAGTCCAACCTAAAGGAAGAAATACTTAGAAAGCACTTCCAGTGGTCAGGAGACAGAGCTGGGTGCAGTTGGGAGAAGACACTCCTGTCTGCATATATCTTAAAGTCTAGAAGGTGAATGGGATGTACAAAATTACTGCAAAACAAGTTAGAAACAGATTAAATTGAGTAAAGAAATGAAATAGAGTGACATGAAACATCGAAAGAAAGAGATTGCTTCTACCTGCAGTAATCAGAGAAAAAAGTGATGGAGGGTCTGAGCTAGTCCTCCAAGGAAGATTTTAGTAGGTAGAAATGGTAAAGATTTAAAAGTATATGCAAGGGAAAAATTGCTCAAAGTACAGGTTTTATTTCTCCAACTAGAAATACGTAATATGGTTCCTTATAGACAAGGGACTATGCCACACACTTATTTGGTCCCCCATGGAAATTAACATAGTTCTAGCCACGGTAGGCACTCAGTAAATACTATTTATTGGTTGTTATGCAAGCAGGTGATGTACTACTCTGATCAGGACATTAGACTGTTGGTGTATCAGTATCAATATACACTAAACACAATTTGATATCAATATACACTAACAGTCTAAGGTCCTACTCTGATTCAGTTAGGTCTTTATTAGTGTGAAAAAAAAAATCCCCCAAACAGATTGCATTATTTAAATTGACACTCCTTTTTTCCACTGACTTGGATCTAATGACCATATTTTGCATTATTCTACCTTTGAATAGAGCTGACTTGAATATATGTGACTGCTTCAAGGGCACTAATCAGGATCTAGCTCTATTTCACTATGTTGTAGAAGCAACCCTAGCTTCCAAAGCTATGCCAATGGAAACTAAGCTCTGACAGACAACTTCTGCCAAGCTAGAATGCCTTTGAGAGCTAACTTAGTGAAGACAATATGTCTATTGTCTGAACACCATCTTATCTAAGTTTGGAGAGGTTCATCCCCCAACAGTTGGCTTCCAAACTGACAAATTTTCCTGGCTTCAATTCATGAAGACTGTCTTTTAAGGCAAAGGAATGGCAGCAATATGCATCCAAAGAGGGGGTACAGACTGATGAAATTGTAGATTCTTTGTCTTTCCTTTACTTGTCATCTCTTAGCTAGATATTCAATAACCCCAATTCTTTTAACCTTATTTTTATAGTCTTATTCCTCAGCCCCTTTGATAGGAGGCTAAAACATTTATTAAGCACTTAACAAAGACCAAACCATTAGGCTAAGCACTGGGGATACAGATACAAACAAATAATGCAAACCCTATCCTCTAGGACATTATATTCAAATGGGGAAGACATCTAAAGAGGAGCTGTAAAGACTGAGGGACAAGGATACCTAAGAGGGAGAAGGGATGAGGAGGAAGAGGAGGAAGGGCAAAGGATCGTGTCCAGGTGTAAATGAAGTGAAACTGAGCTAGAGCTTTTCCTAAAATGGTAGTACTCAGAGGGAATCTCCAATAAGGAGAGGAGGACCCCAGGGCACAGCTGTGTGTGTGTGTGTGTGTGTGTGTGTGTGTGTGTGTGTGTTTGTGTGTTTTCAGAATGGCAATGGGACAGACTAGGATGTATACTCCAAAGGGAGTATAGGGGTAAGAGTTCTTCTTAGCCTTTTAAAAGTGTGTAGTCCAGAACTGAATGCTTCATTCTTAGAACCCAACCCAGTGAAGGAGAGAATAAGGCAGAGGCCTCTTTCAGCAAAGGGAAAACAGACAATTCCTAGGGCTATAGTTTGGACCAGGTGGCTGCATCTAGGTCTGATACCACTAAGAAAACGCCTTGAGTCCCCCAGAATGAAAATTTCCTTACATTTGTCAGTCTCCTAATCTCAGTCTTAGAAGGAAATAGGCTAAAAATAAACCAGACTATTGATGACTGGGCTAAAGCAGCCTCGGTTTTGGGTCCTGTACAAGATGCCGACTTAAGTAGAGTGTGGTAACTGGATAGCTGCTTGGCTCTTAAGGGCTGGCGTGATCTAGGGACTACAAAGCTGGACCAGAAAATTATATGACTAAGTTTTATTCCTAGCTCTGTACCAAGTTACATTAAGTTTCCCTGTCCTTCCATTTCTCAAGCTACCAGATAAAGTTAATTATACTTGTCTTTGATTTTACTTTTTCCTTGAGTATAGTTTATGCATCGTAGAATCTTTTATTTTCTAAGGAAAATGGAAAATTCTCCTCTGATATGGCCCTATTGGCATTGGCTACTCTCTCAACCCCCAACTTCATGCATTGGCAGCCAGACCACTCAAGATTTAGACAGCTCCATTTTAGAGCCTTCTCACCACTGGAGTTACCTCCTTGTTAGAGGCATTGGGGCACTTCCATGGGTCCTGAAATTACTTTGTAGAATGACCATTATAGAAAAGAGGCATAAAATCACCTTTCTAGGCTTCTTCTCTGGCTTAGATTTCACTGGGCATTTTGGAAGTGGAAGTGTGGAGGGACAATCTGAAGATTTACATTAGTTTTTTTAAAAATTAACTGTACATATACAGAAAGAAAAAGATGTGACTTGATTAGTTCAAGTGAAAAAGACCTGGAGGTCTTAGTGGACTGTGGACTTGATATCAGATAATGGCATAGCATGGGTCCCAAAATGCTAATGTAATTATTTTTTTTTAAATCAAAGCCAGATTTTAAGATTTCATTGGTTTAAGAGGTGCTTGGCAAGGAAATTTCCTCTTACCAATACAGAATAGCACCATTTGCATAAATAGATTTTTTGTGAATAGCCTGGGAGAACAAGGGAAGGGAACAAATATTTATCAAACACCTACAATGTACTAAGTACTTTACAAATATCTCATTTGCTACTCCCAACAACCCTATGAAGTGGGTGTTGTTATTATTCTCATTTTGTTAGTTAAGGAAACTGAGGCAGACAGAGGATAGGTGATTTGTCCAGGATCACACAGTGGTAAGTATTAGGGGTCAAATTTGAACTCTGGTCCTCCTAACTCCAGGTGGTTCAAAACTCTGTCTGACCATCTATCTGCCTCAGGACCTAGAGACATTGTTAGGTTAAATGATAGCCAGTGTCACACATTAATTAAAATGTATATTCCTTGAGGGCAGGGACTGTTTTAGCCCCTGTATCCTTAGCCTATATCCTGGCACATATAAAACAGGAGGTCTTAATATTTATCTGAATCCTCCTGGTGAAGTCCATGGACTGCTTGTTTAGAATAATGGTTTTTAATATATAAAATAAAATATATAAGATTGGAAAAGAAACCATTATATTGAAGTCCAATAATTGAAGAATATTTTTGAGAACAAGTTTGTGGTTGCAGTAAGCACATGGGCCATCAAGAGGCAAGTATTGAACCAAGGTCTTCTTGACACCAAGGCAGTTCTTTACACACAATAATGCCTCTCAATGCAATCTTCGGCTCCATAATACTGTCCTGTGGCATGTACTCTGCTCTAGGCAGAACACAAGTGGAACACTCTGGTCAGTTCTGGGGATAAATGAAGAATCATGCAGCAGAAGAGAAGATGAGACATAGCTCCCTCCTTGCCACACTCAGGAGGATGGGAGGGTACAATGGGCTTTCCATACACTATCAGATGAAGTCACTGTAGCTGATGGATTTGCTGTTTTCTCTTTATTACAAAGGAATGGTGCTGTGGAAAAGGTGGATAAGTCCAGTGAAACTATAAGGCATCAATAAAACAGGGAAAGGAAGCATGAAGATTATTGTATAGGAGAAATAACATAAAGGAAGTCATCAGAGAGATGTATGCCCAGAAAAGAAGGTGACCTGGGAAGTATGGAGGCTGAGGGATAACTGATGAACACTTGATGTGTGTGCCAAGATATCTATGCAAAGTCAAGAGAACTAGAAGAAGGCTACCAGCAATTTGGATGGATTCTGGTTGAGGATTCACAGGGACCCATGGACTCAAGTTGCAAAGGATGGGCAGGTGTGAATTGACTGGTAGCCACAGTGTTGGAGGAAATTATTCACACTGATGAAATCAGAGTTCCATCCAAAGTATCAGATGATTGATAAACAGAAGTAATTCCAGAAGTAAGTGATCCTAACTCATCCTCCTGGGTTTAAGTCTGGCCTCAGACACTTACTAGCTGTGTGATCCTGGGAAAGTCACTTAACTCTCTTGGACTCAGTTTCCTCTTCTGTACAATGAGCTGTAGAAGTTAATGGCAAACTACTTCAGTTTTTTTTGTTTGTTTTGGTTTGTTTGTTTGTTTTTTGCCAAGAAATTTTCAAATGAGAGTTCAATACAAGTTGTTGAGGGGGTTAGGAACCATTTCCATTCTTAGGTATGAGTTGGACTAGAATATGATTGAGATCTCTCTCAACTCTGGGATTCTATAGTATACCAAAATAATAATAGCTAGCTAATACTTATATAGCACTTTAAGGTTTGTCAAACAGTTTACATACAAATTTGTTAAGTGTTTTAGTTGTGTCTGACTCTTTCTGACCCCATTTGGATTTTGCTTGCTTTGGTAAAGATACTGGAGTGGTTGCAGCTCATTTCACAGATGAAAAAACTGAAGTAAAAGGTGTTCAGTGACTTGCCCAAGGTCATACAGCTAGTGTCTGAGGCCAGATTGGAACTTGCAAAAGGTGAGTTTCTTGACTCCAGGGCTGGCAGTCTTTCCACTTTGCCAATTAATTGCCCTTTGCATACAAATATTATTTAATTTTCACAATAACCCTGAGAGATAGGTGCTATCATCAAAACCATCTTACAGATTAGGAAACTAAGGCAGACAGGTTAAGTAACTTGCTGAGGCTTACATAGTGAGTGAGTTCCTGAGGTAAGATTTGAACTTGGGTCTATGTACTTTGCCACCTAGCTGACTCAGTAATAATCATAATTAACATAAATATAGGACCTTATAATTTTTTCCTAAGGGATGTTTTTGTAAGAAGGATTAAAAATTATGGCAATTGACAATGCAGAATGAATTCTTTTACAGAAGAATGGTCCAACAGGTGAAAAACCAAACCAAAACAATAAAGAACCAGCAAGACTTTCTGAGCAAAGGGAGATGAGAGTGAAACCACTGGTTTTGGAGAATAAGACCCCTGTATTCTGTTGCCATTGACACCTGTTTAGTCATGTCCTCTCTCAATTCCTTAGTTTGCCCTCATGTGACTAAAGACCACTAGAACATCTAATAGTTTGCCAAGTCCAAGAAGTAGCAAGTTATATGGGTGGCAAGTAATGGGGAGTCTTCAGGCAGACAGTGGAAAGAGCATTGGTTTGGAAGTCAAGAGACCTAGGGGCTACTTCTAGCTTTGCCACTCAGTCACTCACTATGGGACATTGGATAAGACCCTTCCATCATCCCTTTGTGCCTCAGCTCCCTCCTTTTCATCTGTAGTAGGACAGGACTGAAACTAACTGCCCTCTAATGTTCCTTCCAGAGCTAACAGTTTAGAGTGCTAGAGATTCTCAGGCTGGTTTACCTCATTTCAATCTGTTGATAACAGCGGAATCAATTGGTGGTATGTATCAGGCACTTGATCTTTCAGTGATCAATGCTTCAGTCAAGGAATTGAAAATACAGAAGGGTGGGAGGAGAGAAAAATCACCCAATAATGAAATCCAGTTCCTTTTTGAGGGGCAAATGATCCCAGCTTGTGTCTTCCCTGATACATGGAGGCTTAGAAAGATCCCCTACCATTCTCTAGGAAAATTCACATTCAATGACGGGCTGATTTTAGGCAGACATTTGTTGATCCAGTGCCTAGCACATGCTGAATACTTTTAAGAAATGGTTTGTTGATTGATTTATTTCATCGACAGCTTCTTCTATGTCCCTCTCGGCACCTAGCCTGGAGTTTTTCACTTAGCAGGTGCCTACTAACAACGGCATATTGAAAGAATGTGTCATTTTCACAATTTGACATGAACAAGGCCAGGAAGGAGATCTTGGGGAGTTTCCAATATTCTTCAAGTATACTTAGGGGGGTCTTGGGTAATAGGGACTAAGGAACTTTTAGCCTAAAGGAAAAGCCAGGAAAGCCTTGCCCATGCCCTTAGGGAGGCGTGCACTCTGCTTACACATAGAGCTGTGCACACTAAGGACTCAGGGAGGCCAGCTGTCAGAGGCGGGTTCTATCTCCTTCTGGGGAGACTGCAAGGAGGAGAAGCTAGAAGGGGAGGGGAGAATATCTTTTAAAATGAGAAGAAAAGTTTGTTAGAGAGAGAGAGAGGGAGAGAGAGAGGGGGAGAGAGAGAGAGAGAGAGAGAGAGAGAGAGAGAGAGAGAGAGAGAGAGAGAGAGAGAGAGAGAGAGAGAGAGAGAGAGAGAGAGAGAGAGAGAACAAGGAGGGAGAGACAGAGGGGGGAAAGGGTGGGGGGAGAGGAAGAGTAGGAAGAAGTGGGAGGAGGGAGAGAAACAGATTAAAAGAGAGGGTCAAAGAGGAATAACAGACAGGACCAAGAACAAAGACCAATTAGAAGTCAGGGAAGAACGTTTGAGGAGGAAGGAAAAAAAATATTAAGAAGAAAACAAAAAATTGAAGAGAGAGAAAACCAGGTAAGAACAAAATTGGCTTGGGGAGGGAGAGAATTATGAAACATAGGCCAGTGCTGAGAGAAATCAATTTCCAAGCTAGGTAGAATTATAAATGTTCCTAGGATCCATTAAAAAAAAATTCTGTTCCTATCACTGCTCTGCTTAGTTGATTATGATTATTGGTTAATAAAAAGGGGAAAGGATGAGTGGACCAGTGGAGAAATTAACCCTTGTAAGTAGCTCTAGAAATGACAGTTGAAGGCACTTGAAGTTCAAGCCTACCTCTAGCAGATGAGAAGACAAATGAGAGGTAGAATCTGAGAAACAGGTTACAATTCAGGTCCAGGGAATTTAAAGCTGAGTTAGAGAATCTCTTTAGGAAACGCAAATTCGAGCCTGTTTTACGATGTTTCCTCTAGGCATGGAATCTTTTTTGAAATGCCTTCCAGAGTATCTATGAAAGTGTTTTGGTTTTTTTCCCCCCTAAGGCATGTTGGATGGTTTAAAAATATTCCCTGCCTAGTTTCCTGCTGTGTATTATGTCCCTGCTTAGCTGCAGCAGCGGGTGAGAAATCAAACCTGCCGTTTAGCAGTCAGTGGGAAAGAAACTGAGCAGAACCCAGGCAGAGGAAGCATAAAGCAGCCCCTATTGAAAGTTTCCTTTTCAATTGTGTGCTGTGTAATGCAGGAGAACCTTGGAGGCCATGCCCTGTCCCTGAACTTCCTCCTGTTAGTCCATTTCCCCAATCTTGGCTATGTACCAATAACAAAAATGAGCCTGGCACCAGGTTTCCTGACGCCCTTAGGACTTCAATAGGAATTTTTAAAAATTAAGGGTCTCTGAAATAGCTGTGACCAGGCACAAATCACCTCTTTGTGACTCAGTTTACTCATCTGTAAAATGAGGTAAGTAGATTAGATAGCCTCTAAATTCCATTACAGCTCTGACAGTCTATGATTCTGTAATTCTTGAGTCTTTCTGTAAACTTTCTTTTATTTTTGTTCAATTACTTAAGAAGATTCTTGAATTTTTACCTTCACTTGTAACCTGAAGTTCTGCTCACAGCTCTTCTACCAATTGTGTGACTTTTTGCTAAGTAATTTTCTTTCTTTGATTTCCATCCCTTCATCTGCAAAATAAGAAAGACCAAATATCCTCAAAATTCTCTTCCCATTCTGATTTCAGTTTATACTTCTTAGTATATGCTGTGGATTCTATTTCTAATTCTTCTAATAACTAGGGCTTTGGACAAGTCTGGTCTCAGTTTCCAATTTGTGAGTTGAGAAGGTTGGACTACATAACCTCTAAGCTCACCTAAGTCTCTAACAGTTTATGATTCTTTTAAAAAAATCTTTTTTTTTAAGTAAACCCTTATGTTCTTATTTAGAATCAAAACTGTGTATGGGTTCCAAGGTAGAAAAGTGATAAAGCTTAAGCAATGGGTGTTATTTGAACCCATGACCTCCTGTCTCAAGGTCTGGTTCTCAATCCACCAAGCCATCTAGCTGCCCACATTCTATGATTCTTGAGTTTTTGCTTCAACATATGGCCGGGACTATTGATTACTGGGCAAAAGATGGCGCACACTAGGTGCTATACCCTGTGGTATAGAACAGTGGAGAGGGCAAAAATTATAGAATCAGAGAACCTGAACCCAAATCTCATCTCTGATGCTTAGTACTTGTGTGACTTTTGATAAGTCACTTAACTTCCCTAGGTCTCAGGTTAGTCAACTACAAAATGATGAAATTGGACTAAACTCTCTATCTATGACCCAGGTCTGGGAGTTTGAGTTAAAGAAAAAAGACATGAAGCAAGTAGTTTTGTCCCTCAGGGGTATTTGTTTCTTTTCTCCTTTGGCACTTGGGATCCACTCCTGGGTTTGAAATTCACAGATAGGAGTACAATTCTAAGACCCTTCTAGAACAAGTCCTGGGGGAAGGTCCCTCAGTTTGTATATTAAAATCTAGCCCATCTATAGCTGAGCTCTGAGAGACAAGGTCTTCTAAAAACCTAACAGCCTTACAACAAAGTTGACATAATGGTCCTGTCTCTGGGCAAAGGATTTTGGGGATCTAATTTTGTCTTTTTCTACCAATACAATTGATGAAACCCAGGAGATTCAGTCAAAGATTTATATATTTGTATGTATAAATATATATATATATAATAACATATAAAAACCCATATAGAAATTAAATGTATACATATGTGACTATGTATATATCTAGAGCTATCTATATCCAGATAGAACATCTAGATCATTTTATTTTATTTTTATTTTTTTGCCCTTTAAAATCATGGAGATTACATGTTGACTAATGACCAGATGATCATTTATTGCAGATATTGTAGAGGATGTCTTCCTGCTCAGGCACACAGTAGATAGGACTCTGGGAAAGCCCTCGATTTCCTTTCTAGTTCCGAGATTTAGAGATTCCATGAAGGTCTGACCAAAGATCCGGAAGTCTTTTCTGTTATCTTGGTGCTCTCCAAAAGGAGCCTTTGTCAGACTAGTCTTTCATGGCTAGGTGTGCACTCACCCTCTCACCAGCCAGTAGTGATTACTCCACTCCCAAGCCTCTCTAGGTCAGAATGAGTCAATTGTAGGGTTCAAGATTGATATTTTTTCTTGATGATGCAAAGGGAAAAACATATCAGCAGGGTAAAATCTGAGACAATTGCTTAGTAGATCAAGAGCAAACACTGATCTTTTGGGATAGTCACATCAGACTTTTGTGCATTCCCTAAAATTACTTTTAGGCAAAGAGAGAGAGAGAGAGAGAGAGAGAGAGAGAGAGAGAGAGAGAGAGAGAGAGAGAGAGAGAGAGAGAGAATCATTGATAAGCAATGATTAGAACTGTATTTATTGTGGGGGGGAACCTTGGAGGGTAGGGAGACAGGATCATTTTGTTCAAATATTTGATGGGTGGACATATGAAAGAGAGATTATACTTATTTGACCTCCGAGGAAAGAATTAGGACCAATGAGGAGACATTACAGGGAGGTAGATTTTAGCACAATTTAAGGGATAAGTGGGGGGAAATGCTATCAGAGCTGTTCAAAAATGCACTGGTCTGCTTTGATGGATAATGAGCTCTCTGTCATTGGAAGTCTTCAAGAAGAACTTGGATGACCATTTGTCAGGAGTGCTATAGACAGGAATCATACTTTGAATAACGGTTTAACTTGTCGACTTCTGAGATCCCTTCCAACACTACAGTTCTATGTATGACTCAATACACATTGCTATCCATCCTCTTTGAGAAATGGATCAGCTATTCTAGTCAATTAAATATTCAGATTAATTGAAAACTCTAACCTTTATATACCTTGTGCTACAACCAAAATAGACAACTTGTTACTTCCTGAACATACTCTGGGATTTCCTACCCTGCTGTCTTTCTTCAAGCTGTAGCCTCTGTCTGTAAGTTTGTTTCTTTCCTTCCAAATCTACCAATAACCATCCTGCCACCCTTTTAACGTCCTCAAGTATCAGTTCCTCAGAGGGAGTGACCTCTCCTTTCTTTGAACTTTATGGCAGCTTATATCTCTTTTCATTAGTATAGTTCCACATTCTCTCTTGTTTAAGAGTTATTTCTGCTAAATCCCCTTTACTGGATTATAACAGTTCAAGGACTATGCTTATCCATCTTAGTATCCTTCATAATGCAAGGCACAGGGCCTTGGACATAGTAGGCATTCAATAAATATTTGTGGGCTGAATGAATGAATGCCATAGGCGTATTAACAAACCAGAGAATTCAAATATAATAAAAACTAAACATTGAGCACTAAATCTCTGCTGAACCTAATTAACTTTGTCTTTGATGATTCTGAAGACCCTTCAGGATCGCCCTGTGTTCCAAGATTTTTATCATGAACAGCAAGTATCATTATATTGTATTTGTGTGATGGTGCTACTTGATAGAGGTTTGTGATGAACTGAAAACTAACTGTTGTTCAGTCATTTTCAGTCTTGTCTGAGTCTTTGTGATCCCATTTGGGGCTTTCTTGGCAAAGATAGTAGTGTGGTTTGCCATTTCCTTCTCCAGATCATTTTACAGATGAGGAACTAAAGTCAACCAGGTTAAATGACTTACTCAGGGTCACCCAATTAGTGTTTGAGGCCAGATTTGAACTTGGGAAGAACAGCCTTGCTGACTCCAGGAGCAGTACTCCATCTACTGGGCCACCTAGATACCTTAATAATTATGTACTTTCCCTTCCTCTCCTCTCCTCTTTTCTATTCTCTCCTCTCCTCTATCCTCTCCTCTTGTCTCCTCTCTTCTCCTCCCTTCTCCTTTCTGTATTCTAAACTTTAGTCCATTCATAGAAAGATGGTTTTTATGCCATGTGGCAGTACTATCATACTCAAATAGAAATGGGCTCCACTAAACTATACATAAGGATGCCCAAAGGCTACATATTAGAAGATCACATATTAACATTGTCTATGTTTTACTGTATTTTAATATTCTTAACTATTTCCCACTTACATTTTAATCTGGTTGGGGATGTTTGGCATCTCTGGTGTAGAGGATGTTACACTGGATTTTGGAATCAGAGGACCTAGATTTATTTGCATCTTAGTTTTCTATTCTATCTATTCTACCACCTGTGGAACTTTGGGGAATTCACCGAATCTCTCTGTTTCAAAGGGATAAATCTCTATTTCTTTATCTATAAAGGGAACAGGTGGGACTAGATGATTTCCAAGGTCTCTTCCAGCTCTATAGCCCATTATATTTACAATGAAAGGTGCTAGGTGACATGGCCTCTTAACAGCACTAATATTCAGTGATTTTTTTCTTTGTAACCCCCATTATAGGTTTACAGATACATAAAATGCTAGAGCTGAGAGAGAGAATTTAGACATGAAAAAATCCAATCCTTTCATTTTATAAGAAAAGAAACTGAAGGGGGCAGCTGGGTAGCTCAGTGGGGGCAGCTAGGTAGCTCAGTGGATTGGAAGTCAAGCCTAGAGACAGGAGGTCCTGGGTTCAAATATGGTCTCAGACACTTCCCAGCTGAGTGACCCTGGGCAAGTCACTTGACCCCCATTGCCTAGTCCTTACCACTCTTCTGCCTTGGAACCAATACACAGTATTGATTCCAAGACAGAAAGTGAGGTGTTTAAAGAAAAGAAACTGAGGCTGCAAAGGACCAAGTGACTTGTCCAAGATTCCACAGCTCATGTGTGCCAAGGTCCCTGACTCTGCCCAGTGCTTGACATTAGACACAATTTTCCCTATTCTTCTGAGCTTCAAGTTGGAGACTAGACTTACACAAACCAGCAAAAGACTCAGTGGGTTTATTCTATGGCAAAAATAACTTCCCAAACAAATAAAAAACTGTGCATCCCTCCCCAGCCCCCATCCTTATCTTATTCACCACTGGAATGGAGCAGATCTCTGCACATGAACTGCTCTCTCTCCCTCTCTATTTAAGAATATCAGTGCCATGAGCAAAGGTAAGATGATGGACCCTGTGTTGGCAGCCTTTGGCTGGAGGCAGACAGGAGCTCTGAATGGAGTCTAGGGGCTGCAGGAAGAAGGGGGGCTTTCTCTCTCTTTTTAGCTCTGGAGATCATGTGGCTGCATTTCAGGGCAGAGGGGGTGACAGGTGTCAGTTAAGGAGATGGACTGGTCTGATTAACATTCCCAGGATGCCTCTGAGGTAGGTGGGGTTGGCCAGGCTTGGGGTGGGGGTGGGGGTCTCCATACAATATATACAATAAAACATATATATATATATATATATATATATATATATATATATATATATATATGTTTCTATAGCCCTGTCTAGAGCTTGTCCTTGTCCTTGGGGAGACGGCCACGTCTGTCCTTCTAATTGGCCATTTCAGAGAACTGGGGATTAGATGGCCAGGACGCAGTGTGCTGGCAGCTAAGTATATAGTCCTGAGTAGTAGCTTACATGAACCTCTGCCAGCCAGCGTTACTGAGAAGTACAGAGCAGCAGCAAGGTGGGAGAATGGGGAGGGGGCCTCAGAAGTCTCAGAAGGCTTCAGTGAGCTAATGGAAGCAAGGTCCCAGATCTGAGGTGGGCATCTCCATGGGAACCAATCAGAAAAAGGGAGTGGAGGATTTCCAGGTTTGGTCCTGGGTCCCAGGATCATTTGCTCCACAAAAAAGATCCTTAGACTACAGAAAAGAATCTGAAGGGACGCTCTCGATAGTGTAGGGGAGTGGGGTTGGGTTGGCGGGGTGTCCATCCCTCATCTGTTTCACCTGTGGCACAAGGAGCTGTTTGCCAAGAGGAGAGGTGCTTCATTTCAACACTTAGTTTCAGCACTCCCAAGGAAGGAAACTGCCTTCCTGCCCAAAGGAAACTGCCTTCCTGCCCATTGTCAGAAGCCCCAGGATCCTGGTGAATGACAATCTATGGCTCTTTTATGAGTCAATCATTTCTTCTCCAATAGCAAATAATTGACAAAAGAAACTGACCACATGGGATATTATCTTCCTTTACAGGGAAAACTGAAGACAATTCAAATGACCAAATTGGCTTTGTTCTTCTAGGCTATTTTGAGGTTTCACTGTCAGGGTTCTCTCACTGTGAGGTCCAAGCGTTAAGTATGATGAGGGAAAGGGACTATTTACTTCTAAGCAATTTCTTCTGGGAAAATGGAAATCTGTAGCCTTTCAATCTGGGAATCAGAAAACTTAAGCCTTCATTTTGATTTCATAATAAGAATTTTATTGTTTAATCATGTTTGACTCTTCATAACTGCATTTGGAGTTTTCCCGGCAAAGATACTAGAGGGTTTTGCCATTTCCTTCTCCAGCTCATTTTTTACAGATAAGGAAATGGAGGCAAACAGATTTAAGTGACTTGTCCAGGGACAGACAGCTAGTAAGTATCTGAGCTTAGATTTGAACTCAGGTCTTCTTGACTGCTAGCTCAGAGCTTTATCCATTGTACTACCTAGCTGCCCTTCATAATAAGAATAGCTCAAAGTCTTTATTTATAAATAAGTTTAGAAATACAATTTATTTTACTTATGAAATAAATACCCTCATATCATCTTTGTAGGGAAAATTCTGTTGCAGAAGACAGGAGAGACACTAACTCTTTGTAGGGACCCTGGAAGGCCATGGATGAGAGCAGGTTGGCCTAAGGAAGAGCTCACCTAAAGTGTGACATTTGTGGGGAAGGAAATCTGCTTCTTATTTATAAGTATTTATAAAATATCAAGCAGCAGTCCTAGGAGATAGGTGGTATTATTATCATCCTCATTTTACTGATAAAGAGACTGAAGTTCAAAGGTTAAAGATTTGTCCCAAATCACACAAATAGTTAAGGGTTGTGATGGGATTCAAACCTAGGTCCTATTGTCTGGACCATTAAAGTTATATGTAGACGATCACCCATTTCACCTCCAGATAAGAGTAGCTCTATCCTTCACCCACTTTTGTAGAAGAAATGCCCATGATGACTAAAGTGACCGTTTCCTTATGATATATGCAATAGACAATAAACATTTATTAAGTGCCTACTATGTGCTAAGCCCTATGTTAAAAGAAAAAAATATCAATAAACTGGGTAAGAAAAGGAATCTAAAAGGGATCTGATCAAAAGCAATGAAGTGCCACTTCCTCCACATTGTTCTCCAGAGTACTAACACCTCAGGGATCAAGAAAAGTTGTCCAGTTTTGTTTTGTCCTGCTTGTTCAAAGGTCTTCCACATTCATACTTGAAGAAAACATTAACTTTTAGTTAAAGATTAGTCAAAAATAACGATGTAATATTGTTTGTAGGTTCCCTGAAATCTAACCACAGAGGTCGAGTTCAGAACTCCTGCCCCAGATGATATAGTACATGAGGTGAGTCTTAGAGAAAGTCAGCATTTGGAGAAGTGGAGATGAGGAATTCCAGAAATGGTACACAGCCTGTCACTAAGGCAAGAGACAGGATGCCGACTTCAGGGAATAGCAAATCGGCCAGAAAGGCTTGATGATAGAACTTGTGAGACTAGGAATGTGCAGAGTAGCCTAGAAGGGAATCCTGCTGCACCCTAATTTAAGCCTTTGTTCATGGACAGATTTGGACATCAATAGAACACGAGAGCCTACTGTTAAGTCGGTCAGACATGGAACCTAGAAGGGAACAGAAAACATTATCCCAACCTAGTGAGCTTATTGTCTAAAAAAGGGAAGGAGAGACTTTCTATATATGAATTCTAAGCAACAGGATCACAGATCTGGAAGAGTCTGAGAATCCTGACCATTGGGGACCCAATGTTAGTTAATACTCTGAATAGCACATTCGAAGAGATGGTAAGCCAAAAAAGGCATGAGCTAAAAAGGAAACACCCTAGATCCAATAGGAGATTAGTGGAAATAGTCAAGGAATGTGGATTCTTTGTATGGTTTTGTTGGCCACTCAGGGCAAACACAGGAGACTTTGATGTACCATAACCACTCATGTATTTGCCCACTGTACTTGTTCTTTTGTCCCTCTCTTACATTTTGGGCAGAAAACCCAGAATTCCCATCATTGGAGTCATAACTTTGTGATTATTGGTACCTGGCCCCTGTTTCACAAAACATGGCCAGAACAAGAACAAGAAATACCCTCAAATCAACTTTTTAAGAAAAATTCTGTTGCAGAGGACAGTGGAGACACCAATTCTTTGTAGAGAGGCCATGAATGGAAGCAGGATTAGCCAGGGAAGAGCTCACCTGAAGTGTGACAATTCAGGGAAGGAAGTCTGCCATCTGGTAGCTTCTTATTTTAATTACTTATTCTTGCTAACTGGGGACAAAGTCTATACTGCTGAAAGAAAGGCAAGACACTAGTTATGCCAACCCTACCTAAGTTCTGTGCAGTGTATTTTTCCTGCAAAAATAATTTTTATCTTTGTCATGAAAGAGAGCTAGATAGGATAGACAGGCAGGCAGGCAGGCAGGAAGACTACTAGGACAGTGCATTCATTAAATCTTTACTATGCATAATATGAAGCAAGCAATCAAAACAGTTCCTGCTCTCCAGGAGCTTACTTTCTATTGAGGAAGTCATAAAAGAGAGGTGGGAGGGCAGGGGAGAAGAACATACAACATGGTTTTTGAGGTAGAGACTTGGCCTCCCAGAAGATGAGATGACATCGCTTCTTGGCCTTTTGGCTAAGATCAAGTGCAGAAGATGAGATGAAAGCTCCCCTGTTAATATCCTGGATGGTTCCAGAGGTAGAATCTAAGTTTTGGTTGGGGGAAAAAATGGCCCAGAAGTCATTAAGTTAAATGATCAAATAAAAGGTGCGGTTGATTACTTCAGACTCCCTCAAATCTATTCATGAACTCCAGCTTAAGAACCCTTGCCTTAAATGAAAGAACTATCTTTCATTCATTTCTCAATTATCTCCCTTTCCTAGTCTTTATCTATAAATACATATGTAACCGTAACCTCCCTTAAAGCATTCTTTTATTTTAAGCCAAGAATTACAGAAAGGTGGAGGATATGTGAGGAGAATTTGAATCTGATCGATTTTGTTATTAATTGCCACATAACCCTACATCAGTCATTATTCTTTAGTAAGTAGGGGTGAGATACAGAACAGGGAGTAAAGGTTAGTGGGCATGACTCTGGACCAAGACCCAGGTACTTGCATAATTCTTTCTTGTTTCTCTGTTTGGAAAGAAAAAGTATCAGTGATAAAAAGAGAAACATTAAAGTAAACATAGTAGATATGAGATGAAACAATTATAAATATGCTTAGAGCTTTATTAGAAAGCTTTTTCATGTCACAGAATTACTGTGTATGTGAGATTGTCTTTAGGCACTATGGTAATGGAAATGGCACTCTACAATGTTACTGATGATCTCTCTTTTTAAATTAAATTTTAAAAAAACTTTTCAAATGAAGATCCTCCATCTTTCCTTCCCATTGACTCTCCCCCCACCTTGAGAAAGCAAAAACAAAACAAAACAACCTAGTTACAAGCATGTATAATTAAGCAAAACAAACTCTTGTATTGGCTATGTCAAAAAAAGAAATTATCTCAATCTGCAATGGTGATTTGCCAAATCCAATGCCCTTTTCTCAGTCCTTTTCCTTCTTAATCTCTCAAAAAAAAATTGTACATTGTCAATAATCCCTTCCTCCTTATCCCTGGGATTTCATGACATTGCTCTTTCCTGGTTCTCCTTTAACCTGTCTGGATGCTTCTTGGTCTCCTTTGTTTTACCATCATCTAGGGACCACCTTGGTGTGTGTAAAGTGTACTCTGAGTACTCTAAGTCCCATCCTGGGTTTTCTTTTTCTATACTCTCTCTTTTTGTGATCTTACCAACTCCCATTGGTTCAACTCTCCTCTTTTCATAGATGATACATGGAGCCATATATCCAGTCCCAGTTTCTCTCCTGAACTCCAATTCCACACCACCAACTGGAAGTGTCACAAACATCTTAAATTTTCAGTATTCAAAACAGAAATCATTCTCTCTCTCTCCTGAATCCTACCCTCTTCCGTGTTTCCATGTTTCTATCAAGAGCACCATCATTCTGTCAGTCACTCTGATTTAAAACCTTGGAGCACTTCTTAATTCTTCTTTGTCCCTGACTCTTCATATTCAGTTCGTTGTCAAGTCTTGTAGATGCTACTTCCACAATACATCTTGCACCTTCCCATTTCTGTCCTCTTACATAATCACCACCACCAGATTTCAAGACCTTTATCATTTCTTGGCCGGATAATTTCAGTGACCTCTCAGTGTCTCCCCACTCTTATCTATTTTTCTGCACAGCTACCAAGATCATGTTGTTGAAAACACAAATCTGGCTGTCATAGTCTCAATCCTGAAAGTCTGTGACCTAAAATGTCAGAAAAATCATTGAAAGTGAGAGTTGGTCCTCTGTTTGGAGGTGAGCAGGGGAAAGAATTTCCCCCCAAAATGAACTGTGGTGTGTGGTTATGTGGAATGAAAGGAATGATTTCAGTCTTTGGATATATACTTAGGGCTACTTGAAATTGTTTCCTTTGGAACTACAGGCTCACAAAAAGACAACACAGATTAATGTATGGAGGAACACTGGACTAGGAAATAAGAAACTTGCATCTTATTTCTGGCTTTATTCAAGGTACAGCACTAGCTACCTGAGGAGCAATAAAAGCAATAACAAAGAAATTAAATAAACAATCTCTAGTTTCATGTTCATTGTACATAGGTATAGTTCCCCATGCTCTATTCCACTCCATTTTGAAGATTTCAGACCAGTTCCTCTATAGATCCCACTAAGGCTTTGTCCAAAGCCTTTCCTAATATGCCCAATTTAGTGCTCTGCTACTCCCAAGTAGTGGATAGAACACTAGGTTTAGAATCAGACAGACTCTTCTTCATGAGTTCAAATCTAGCCTCAGACACTTAATAGTTTTGTGACCCTGGGCAAGTTGCTTGATTCTGTTTGCCTCAGTTTCCTCAACTGGAAAATGAGCTGGAGAAAGAATTGATAAACCACTCCAGTATCTCTGCCACGAAACCTCCAAAATGGAGTCACAAAGAGTTAGATGTGACTGAACAACAATACTCAACTTAGCATGGTCACCAAGTATGTATTTTATATCTATTTATTTTTGTACATTTTTTTCAGTAGGAAGTAAGTTCTTACAAGTAATGAGATAAAGGCTAAGTATATTCAGAACATAAGTGATTAATTTATCATTGACAATGTTATATCATCAAACTATGATTTATTATCACACCACTGAAGAAGAGATAGGAAGTTGATCAATTTCAGAGTTTGAGAAATTCGGTTGGAATAGAATCCCAAATTTTTCATTTTTGTCTTTGTACCTCCAACATCTAGCATGGTGCCTAATCAACCATCAACCAGCCAATCAAGGCTTTTATTATTACAAGTCTTACTATGTGCCAGGTAGAGGTGTCCATAGTACAATGCACAGTTAATCTTAACAGCAGGAAGATCTGGAGTCAAATACTACCTCTGATACGTATTGGTTGCAAGACCTGAGGCAGGTCACTTAGTCTCTTTGTCTCTAGCCAATTTATTAAGGTTGTAAATTGCAGGAAAGCTGCTGATCTGCATTGGTCAAAGATGTTTTCTCACCTAGGGGTTCCCTGTATCAATGAAATCAGAGATCCATTTTTTTTATCCACTTATGGACTAGACTTTGTAGATACACACACACACAAATAAGAAAGTCTCTGCCCTCAAAGAACCCAAATTCTGCTTGATACCAAACATTCATAAATAAGTAAATATAGCATATATGCAAAATTAATATACTGTTGTGGGGAAAGGAGGATAGAATTAATGATGGGACTCTTAGGAAAGATTTCTTGAAGGAAGTGAGACTTGATAAGCCATGAAAAGACCCAAAGGTTCTAAGAGATGGTTAGATGACACAGTGGATGGAGCATTTAGCTAGGAGTCACATAGACCTGAGTTAAAATCCTATCTCAGATGTTTCCAACAGGCAAATCACTTAATCTCTATTTACCTCAGATTCCTTAACTGTAAAAGGAGATTAACAGCATCTACTTCACAAGGTTGTTGTGAATCTCAGATGAGATAATATTGGTAAAGCACAGTGCCTGGCATGTAATAGAAGCCAAATAAATGGAGAGAAGAAAAGGCAGAGGATTTCAGCTGTGGGAGAAGCTGATGCAATGCATGGATTTGAAAAATAGAATACTGCGACCAAGGAGCAGCAAGGAGGTCAAATTAGTTGGGGTATATAATATGTGAGAGGATGTGTAATTATCCAGGAAAGATGGACTAGAGCTAGATTATAAAAGAATTAAAACCTAAGACAGGGGTGTTTAAATTTATCCTAAAGATAATGGGAAGTCATAAAAGCTTCTTGAGCAGGAGAGTGACATATCAGATCTGAATTTTAGGAATATCCATTGGAAGCTATATGGAAAACATATTGTAGGGAGAAGCTAGGTGGTTCAGTGGATAGAGAGTCAAATCTGGAGACAGGAGGTTGTGAGTTCAAATATGACCTCATAAACTTCCTAGTGTGTGTGTGATCTTGGCAAGTCACTTAATCCTCACTGCCTAGACTTTATCACTCTTCTGTCTTGGAACCAATACCTAATGTTGATTGTAAGATGGGAGAGAAGGAAGAAAGAGAGAAAGAAAGAAAGAAAGAGAGAAAGAAAGAAAGAAAGAAAGAAAGAAAGAAAGAAAGAAAGAAAGAAAGAAAGAAAGAAAGAAAGAAAGAAAGAAAGAAAGAAAGAAAGAAAGAAAGAAAGAAAGAAAGAAAGAAAGAAAGAGAGAGAGAGAGAAAGAAAGAAAGAAAGAAAGAAAGAAAGAAAGAAAGAAAGAAAGAAAGAAAGAAAGAAAGAAAGAAAGAAAGAAAGAAAGAAAGAAAGAAAGAAAGAAGAAGGAAGGAAGGAAGGAAGGAAGGAAGGAAGAGAGAGAGAAAGAAAGAAAGAGAGAGAGAAAGAGAGAAAGGAAGGAAGGAAGGAAGAAAGAATATTGGAGAAGACAGAGATTGGATTAGGAAAGCAATAATCTAGTGATAAGTGCCAAGGGCCTGAACAAGAATGGTGGTGGTGTGACTAGCAGGAAGGGGGTGGATACTGTAATAAAAAAAAATTTCCACATGTCTTTGGCATCTCAGTAAAGATCAATAACACCTGTCCTTGTCTTCCACATTTGAGCTGCTGTCAGATGGTAGCAATTTGGGGCTCCTTTTGACTGTATCAGGGTGAGAGCCAAGGAATCAAAGAAAGGTCTTTCCTATTTCTTGCTTCCCGGACTGGCAAGAATCTTCCCTACCCCCACAACCTTCCTTTAAGTAGCTTCCCTCTCTCCTGATGAAGAATCATCCCTAATAACTTCCTTCCTGAGTTTCTAAGACATTCCACTGATGTAAATATTTCTTATTTATTCTAGGTAGGATTCCGTAGATCAGAAGTGAGTCAGGAGTAAAGCTTCTTGGCAGCCATGACAAGAATCACATCCTTTGGCAGTAATTCTTTTTTTCTGTGGAATTCACAATGACAGATTGAACATTGAATGTGAAACTTGCAGAGGTTGGGACATTAGGGCTGATGACCTCCAGATAATAAAAAAAAATTCAATTAACTAGCATCTCTCCCTCAATCTTCCCTTCTGCTACCTTAAAAAAAAGAAAGAAAAACAAAGTCCTTGTAACAAATATGAATAGTTAAGCATAACAAATTCCAGCACTAATCATATTCAAAAGTGTTTGTCTCATTCTGCATCTCAGATCTATCACCTCTTGACTAGGAAATGAGTAGCAACATGCTTCATCACTGGTCCTCTGGAATCATAGTTGGCTATTGTATTGATCAGAGTTCTTAAGTCTTTTGAAGCTCTTTGTCTTTATAATGTCATTACATAATCACTTTTGTGGTTCTCCTTTCACTTCTGCAGAAAAGTTTGAAATAATCTTAAATTCACATCTCTTTTATTTTTTCATTTTCTTTTTCTTCCTCCTCCCTTACATTTTCTTCATTTCCTCTTTTTCTCCTTTCCCTTGCTTGTCCTTTCTTCTGCTTTCTGTTTTTTCTTCTTCCTTTTATTTTCTTCCTCTATGTAGTCTTTCTTCTCTTTCCCACTCTCCTTTTTATAAAGCCCTACTCCCTTTCTCATATGAGATATCTGGCTACAAAAAAGAGGCAGAGAATGAATTTTGATGACAGAAAACAAGCTTTTATGGTTTTTTTCTGTGAATTTTTATTCACAGCAAAAATGCAAATCAACTCAAGGATGATAGGAAGTATTAACTTTAATGTGTATACAATGTGGATGAGAAAAGGGGTAGAAAAAGAACTTTTCTTTATGGGAAATTTAGTTTAATTTAAGTGTGAAAGCCCCACTACCTTTCTAGAATCTGTTCTGTTGAACAGATTGCTTGGAAGACTGAGGAAAGAACTGATGGGATAAAGTTGAAGACAAAGAGATGCCTGAGATTACAGGACCTTGTGATCCCTCTGCTTATTTTCTTTTAACTTTTTGTAGGGTTTGAGAGATTTAAAACTGATAAAGTGATAAATTAAACGATTGTTTGGAAACTATGGGATAATTCAATATTGTTACCTTCAGACATAAATATGGATTTAAAACTTTTTACCTTGTGAGAAAAAAGTCACTAAGTATCAAGAGAATCTGATTTGAAATTAAAAGAGAGAGAGAGAAAGAGAGAGAGAGAGAGAGAGAGAGAGAGAGAGAGAGAGAGAGAGAGAGAGAGAGAGAGAGAGAGAGAGAGAGAGAGAGAGAGAGAGAGAGAGAGAATCTGATTTGAGCCCCCTGAGGATACTGAAAAGCCTGCAGAAGAGTCAGATAGAAGGAGCAAGTTAGAAGGCATAAAATGAAGCCTCCTGGAGGTGCTGGTTGCTCCCTACTGCCTTCTCTGGTTTGATAGGGAGAAACAGAAGGAGAAAAGGATTCAAAGATGGAATAGATGTGAAGCTGACTGGACAGTGAACAAAGTTCTGTAGAGAGTTAACTGGACTTATCTTCATTACCCAGACAGCCAGCCAAGGGTTTTGTAATCAGTTCTACTTTGCAAATAAAAGCTACCAAGAGTCAATTGGATAAAATAGAATCAGTGAGTTGGTTTATCTGATCTATATTGCGGCATTCTCTGGCTTAAGTGAATTATCACTATCATAGAACAAAAGTCTGATATAGATTGTTTATGAAGGAAACCTGGATATCCAGTATTGGAGTTCAGAATCACTAGTTGTCTCAAGTACCTGGATTATCCTCACTCTTGTGACTCTCCCAGGTTTCTATACATTTGTTTTCACTCTTTCCTATGGATAATGTGTGATCTGGATGGAAGACTATGAACCAGGTTTCTAGTTTGACCACAATATATTAATTACTCCTGCATTGACATATAGTAAATAAATAATATATTGATTATTGTTGATTTTGCCTTATTATTAAGGAAATGTTTTATGTTGAACAGTTCATAATGTCATTATTGTGAATGACCAGTTTTGTGTAGATGGGAAACACACAGATATGGGCTTGGGTGCTATTATATTAGAAAGACTGTATTTCCTTAACAATAAGGTTACCCTCGTACCCCAAGAGAATCTGAGATGTAGATGGATGACGATAGTCCTCCTCTGGGAACTCCAAAGTACCATTGTAAAAGAAGATGGGACTAAGCAAACTAGTCCAGAGAATGGCCCTTATTCTATACTATAGAGGTCCATGCAAGGTATCCCATGAAAAGGTTAAATTCTTTTGTGTTTTACCATATTCCCTTCCTAGTTCTCCTCTTCTTTTCTCTCCTTCCTTTTCTTTTTTGCTTCTTTTCTATTTCTTCCTCCCACTTTCATATTCTCACTTTCCTTCCTGCTCTCTCATTCTACCCCTTTAGTTTTTCCTTCCTTCCTTCCTTCCTTCCTTCCTTCCTTCCTTCCTTCCTTCCTTCCTTCCTTCCTTCCTTCCTTCCTTCCTTCTCTTTCTTTCTTTCTTTCTTTCTTTCTTTCTTTCTTTCTTTCTTTCTTTCTTTCTTTCTTTCTTTCTTTCTTTCTTTCTTTCTTTCTTTCTTTCTTTCTTTCTTTCTTTCTTTCTTTCTTTCTTTCTTTCTTTCTTTCTTTCTTTCTTTCTTTCTTTCTTCCTTCCTTTCTTCCTTCCTTCCTTCCTTCCTTCCTTCCTTCCTTCCTTCCTTCCTTCCTTCCTTCTTCTTTCTTTCTTTCTTTCTTTCTTTCTTTCTTTCTTTCTTTCTTTCTTTCTTTCTTTCTTTCTTTCTTTCTTTCTTTCTTTCTTTCTTTCTTTCTTTCTTTCTTTCTTTCTTTCTTTCTTTCTTTCTTTCTTTCTTTCTTTCTTTCTTTCTTTCTTTCTTTCTTTCTTCCCCACCCCCACCCCAAGGCTGGCAGCTGTGTGTGTGTGTGTGTGTGTGTGTGTGTGTGTAGCAACCTTGATATGTTATCTCTGGAGGTGTTTAAGAATGTGTGGGCAGAACAGTTGACAGACCATTTAAATTCTTTATCTTCTCACTCACTTTTCCTTTTTGGTAAACTCTCCACAGTTTTCCACATTTGGAGTGCTAATGAGGAGATGGACCCTTCACCAGCTAAGGAAAGGGAAAGCTAACTGCTCTTAGAAAGGGAAAGGCAGAGCAGAATAACTTAGAGCCCCCTCTATGTTAAGGAGACAGACAGGTTGTCTACCTCAATCAATAATCAGTTACCAAATTTTGTTTGTGCAGACATCTCTTTTTTTTTTTTAACTAAATATGAGTTCCCTAAAGGTTGGAAGGAGTTTTATTCATCCTTGTATCTTCCAAAGTGCTTTGTACTTAGGAGGCACTCAAATAATAAACATTTGTTGAATGAATGAAATAAATGAATGTATTAACTGTGTGCCCAGTGTTATGTTTCATCCCTACTGCCATACTAGGGAGGATGCAGTAAAAATAGCATTTGATTTGACGTTGGGAAAACTGGATTTGAATCAATGTCCTAGCATTACAAGGAGTGAAATTTTAGAAAAGTCATTTAACCTTTTTGAACCTGTTTTTTCATCTGTAAAATAGGGACATTACTTCCAACTTTGTTGTGTTATTATTTGTGTTAATATACAAGTGTTTTGGTGTTAAAGAAAGTCAATTAATAAAGAATCCATAACTCTTTTCCCAAAAAGCAGCCTTGAATAGTTGATAGAGGTTCAAATGAAACCTTAGAAAGACATTCTATTTCTGCCACAAATGAAGATGGGAGCCACAGGCAAATAATTTATTTTATTGACTCATTGCAGTTGTATTCAACTTGTGACCCCATTTTGGGGTTTTCCTGGCAGAGATCCTAGAGTGGTTTGCCATTTCTTTCCCTGGCTTATTTTGCAGGTGAGGAATTAAGGCTCAGGGTTAAGTGGCTCCCTCAGGGTCACAGGGCTAGTAAGTGTCTGGGATCAGATTTGAACTTAAGAAGATGAGTCTTCTTGATTCCAAGCCCAGTGCTCTACCCACTGTGCCATCTCGCTACCCTCCAAATCATTAACTTTTCAGTTAATGTCTCAGGTAATTCTCTGAGTTGCTGGATCTGTATCAGTGAAGGAAATTTCTATACCCTTGCAGATAAAAATCAAAGGTCTGAACAGATTAGGCAATAAAAAAAAATTATGAAGCACCTATTTGTCAAACCCTATGCTAAGTACTAGGGATAAAATAATTTAAATGGTGCCTTTCCTCAAGGAGTTGACATTCAAATGAGGGGAAATATGTACACAGATAAGAAAAAGCTAAGTAGATACAAAGAAATGGGAGGAGGAGAAGCTAGGTGGCTCAGTTTCAAATCTGGCCTCAGACACTTCCTAACTATATGACTGTGGGCAAGTCACTTAATCCCAATTGCATGACCCTTTCTACTCTTCTGCCTTGGAGCTGATATATAATATTGATTTTAAGACAGCCGGTAAAGTAATAGGAAAGAGAACACTTTTTTTTGGCTTACTATTACCTTTAGTGAAAATTTAATTAACTATATGATTTCTAAATAGACTAAGCTGCCTTCCTTCCTTTTCTTTCTTTTTTTTTAAACAATTAAAGTTACTAGTAGTTCTTCACTAAAATGTAAACTATGCAAGAAGTCAAATTTTCCCCAGAACTGAAAGTCTTTCCCTGAAAATTAGACAGATTATAGGAGGTCTTTCTGGTCACTGAATACTGTTGAGTGAATAGATGATCTGAAAGAAGATGCATTTTATCCCCTTCTCATGAGGAATCTAAGAATTGGAAGGGACCAAAGTCATCTAATCCAAATAGATTTGTATAGGAGTCACCTCTACAATATTTCCAACAAACTATAATTCAATCCATGATCGAAGACCTCTTGCTTGAAAAAATTATCTTATATCTGTAGACTGTGACATAACGGAAGAATGACTAAATATGGAACCAGAGCATCTGGGTTCGAATCTCAATTCTCCCACTCACTAAATACACTACATTGGGCAAGTCACTTAACCTCTTTATGCCTCAGCTTCTTTATCTGTAAACTGAGGTGGTCATTCAAGATGACTTTTCAAGTTCCAAATCTATGATTGTTAGGCAGTTTATTCCTTATTTAGATGGCTCTAATTATTATATCTAGATGAAATTTGCTTCTTCACAACATCCATTTATTGCTCCTATGCAATTAGGTGGTATAATGTCTAAAATCCTTGATGTGGAATCAGAAGGACTTGGGTTTGAATTTTCACATATTTACTAGCTCTGTGACCTGGGCAAGTCACTTAATGGCTCCATGCCTCAGTTTATTAATCTGTAAAATCAAGGACTCAGTAACTTCTAAGATCCCTTCTAGATCTAAATTTATTATCTTATGATTCCTGTTCCATTTTCTGAGGCCAAGCAGAATAAATCAATCTCTTCTTCCATATAGTAGCTCTTCAAATTCATATGGAGTGACAAATCAAATGTATTCACTTTTTTTTTTTGCTTCCAAGTCATACCATTGGCTCACTAAGCTTGAAGTTCACTAATACCCTCAGATCTTTCTCATATGAACATTTCCTGGTTTTATGTCTATGTTACTATTTTCTTAAGCCAATTCCTTTGTCATTTTTACTTTATTTGGCTTGGCCAATTTCTAGCTTATAAAGACTTTTGGGGATCCATTGTATAAACTGTCCCTTCCAGCTTTGTTCCACTGTTTCATTTTAAAAACTGGTTATCTATCCTTTAACTCACATCATTTATAAAAGTGTTGAATAGAACAGTCATAGGGATGTGCTGGAGCCAGTTCCGGCTGATTCCCTAGAACCATTGTTCAGTTTTCATTGTGAATATTTATTTACACCTTGGAAACTGGCAAATGCTACAATTCAGTTTATTGTTCTGTTGATTATCTAAATTTAAGAAAGCAGTGGAGAAAATTAATAATGTGATTAAACTTGGAAGTCATTTGAACTTTTCTTAAGGAGAGCTGGTTGTTAATAATTTACCAGCACACCCTTGGAACAGGGCCAAGGACAGGTCCCTAAAGCAAAACAGTAGAGATTTTCTTCCAGGTTGATGTAAGAACACTTATTAACTATCTACTATGTTGAAGGCACTGGTACAATGAAAAGAGAATTTATCGAGAGAATTTGAGTTCAAATCTCAGCATTGTTATTTTTAATTCATTAACCTTAACCAAGACAGATCTTTGAACATCAGTTTCCTGATAATTGATGGTGTAGTAGATAGAGTTCTGGACCTGAAGTCAGGAAGACCTGAAATCAAATCTGGTTTCAGATATTTATTACATGTGTGACCCTGGGCAAGTTAATTAACTTTTGTCAAGCTCAGTTTCCTCAATTGTAAAATGGGGCTGTTATTAGCACCTATGTCCCAAGATTGAGAGAGTAAAATGAGATATTTGCAAAGCACTTAGTATGGTGCTTGGCACATAGTGGGTGCTTAATAAATGAGTGTTTCCTCCCTTTCTTCTTTTCTTTTTCCCCCCATTAAATGAATGATTTAGACTAGATGAAATCCCTTACAGATTTAAATATATAATATTATAACAACTTCTGAGGTCTCTTAGAACTTAGGAATTCTATGATGTCCCCTTTGGGAGGTAGTAGCCAAAAACCTTTCTGCAAGGATGGAAAAATGGATAAATTCACATTTCACTTTATCTGAGAGCACCTCTCATCCATCCAGAGTCAGTGAGGTAGGCAGAGGACAAAGGAGATAGATCAGAGAGCTGCTTCCTGTGTTTGTTCCTGGAATCCAGGAAGGTTAGCTTGAGAAATGTACCACCCTAGTCCCTGAATGGAAAGGCTTCTGAGAGGAAACTCAGAAATAAATGGAGGCAGTTATAAAAGTTGGCAAAGTGATTCTTTAATTCAAGAGTTCTTAACTGGGGTCTGTGAAGTTGTTAAAAAATAGTTTGACAACTTTATTCTAATATAATTATTTTCCTTTGTAATTCCATGATTTTTATTTTATGTCTTTATAAACATTATTCTGAGAAGGGGTCTCCTGATTTTCAATAGACTACCAAAGAAGTCCATGATGCCTAAAAGGTTAAGAACTCCTGCTTTGAATACTACTTAAGCATTTCCTCTCTTCACATATCAAGACATCCATCATTATGTTCTCTGAAAATACTTTACCCAACACCATCTTCTTCCCATCGAAGGTCCTTGAATTCCTAAACCAACTACATATTCATTGCTGCAAATTGAAAAATTAATTCATACTAGTAACATTTATAACACATTCAGAAACATTTAAAAAGTTATCAATATGCTTTCACATACATTTGAAACTCCGCCCCCTAAGAAACATGAGTGGGGATCTATTCCCATCCATCTTGATTGAATCAATCAAAAGCAAATTAGGAGCAGCAAGGTAGTTTAGTGGATAGAAAACCAAACCTAGAGATAGTATGGCATGGATTCATATCTACCCTCAGATACTTCCCAACTGTGTGATCCTGGGCAAGTCACTAAACTCTTCTCCCTTAGAATCCAAACTTAGTATCAATTCTGAGAGAAAAAGTAAAGGTTTTTTTAATCAATTAAGTATAAATAAATTCTTAATTAATTTGAATCAAAGGAGCCATTGGATAAAGTTAAATGATCTCATGCCAGAAAATATCTTTCGATTGGTTGAAGACTAAGTCATACCGCTTGGGCTGCATATAAAATCAGAAAGGTTGTTTGAAGCCAATTGGCCAAATGGGAGATAACTCTAAGGTCAACAGCTGGAGATTCTAGGTCCCTGAGGGAAACATCCCTGAAAATTCTTCCCCCTCTCTTATTTCCCCCTCTATGGAATGAGCAGATAGCAGGGTTGATGGCTGATGGTTAGATCCATCAGAGATGACTTATGGAAATGTAAGGAGCTGAGGAACATACCAAAGACAAACTTGATACATCAAAGAAAGATAGTTTGGGGATCCTGCAGAGATTTTTACCTTCAGATCCTAGCAGAGCTAGATTTAAGGGGGATTTCATGACGACTCTATGAAGGGGGAAAAAATAGATTTCAAGTAACCAAGAGCCCTTTGCCACACATTTCCTATACTTGTGCTTCACTATGATTTTACTGTAGGTGTGAGTTCAATCTCCCCAGGGACGCTATATGTAAAAAGGGAGAATCAGCTCCCCAGTTTTGAAAAGATTGCTTCTGTAATGTTTGTCCATGGTATACTTGCTCAATCAATACCTTTTCTAAAAGCTAATTAAGGCTGACTGATCAGTGCACACCAGCAGGGGCTTGTGATTGTCAGAACTAGAAACCCCATCAGCCCTTTGGGAGGATTAGAAGTCATCCTTAAGGGATCCAGCCCAACAACTTGAGAGAAAAGTTGGATTGGTAGTCTTGGAAGGGGTGCTAAAAAATAGTAAAAATATTACTGATAAAGAAACTGAGGTTTATTAAGGAATATGTAGCAGATAAGTGGAAGAGTTTATACTGGAATGGTGGTCTTTAGATTCCAAGTTCCTCTGTATTCCAAGGTTAATAACGGAAGACAGTGTAATGTGTCACTTCTTTCCTAGGGGAATTTACATTTTTAAAGAAGCCGTTCTGTTCTGGATCTGTGACTTAGTCAATAGAGAGCTGGCTTTAGAGTTGAGAAGATTGGAGTTAAAATCTAGCCTCTAGCACATATGAACTGTGACACTGGGCTCTTGACAACTATTTAAGCTCCCAGGAAGAAACTTCCATTATCAATGAAAGCAAAGATCCAGTCCAAAGAAGCCACAGAAGGATCCACTGTAAGCCCTAGAAAGGATCTATGGAGATTCTGGTCTTGCCCTCTTTTTATTTTAGAGTTAAGAAACCAATGGGCCATGGATTATCAAATTATTTTCACAATATTGCCCAGCTAGTTAGAGACCCAAGTGAGACAAGAGACATGGTCTCCTGACTCGTGGTTCAGTGAGCTTTCCATTAAACCACAGAAGGGTATATAGCCTGAAACCCAAGTAATAAAGCTCTAAGAATAAAGCTTCAATTTCAAGTAATGACTAAGTAGAAGTCTTCCCTGTATTCTTCTAATAACAATAATAAAACTAATAACAGGTTAAATTTATTTACTGTAGTATATTGTGCTTACTAAAAACTTTGCATATATATCAGGATAATAGACCTAGAAAGGACCTTAGAGCTCATTTAATAAAACCTCCTTTTTTTTTAAACCTTTACTTTCCATCTTGGAGTCAATACTGTGTATTGGTTCCAAGGCAGAAGAGTGGTATGGACTAGGCAATGGGGGTTAAGTGACTTGCCCAGGGTCACACAGCTGGGAAGTGTCTGAGGTTATATTTGAACTCAGGTCTCTAGGTCTGACTCTCAATCCCCTGAGTCACCTTGCTTGCCCCCTGAACTCAGGTCTTTTTGACATTCATTCATCCACTGCTTTGATGATTGTTTATGGAAGTGTGTGCTGTCATCCACTCCATCTTTCTCAGAAGAGTATGTGGGCTGATCCCTTCTAGGCCTCTGTTTTGGGGTACCAGGTAAAGGTTTTCAGCAGCAGATTCCTTCTGAGCCCAGCTTTCTTGTCTCCCAGGATTCTCCTAAATGCTGCTTCCCATCCTCCCCAGGAAGTTCTGTCTTTAGTTGACGAACTCGCCAGGAGAATTTTTATCTGGGAATTCTTCCAGGTTCTGCCACTTACAGTCCATGAGGCCTGCAGACACAGCCTTTGCTCCTCTAGCAGGAGAGCAGGCCCATCACAGATTAACAGCCCCTTGGTTTCCTGTTGGGCTCTTGTGGTCTTTGTCATCTTCACTTTCTCAGAGGAGCATTTGCCACTGTCCTGGGACAGGGAAGCCAGCATCTTGCTGAAGAATTAGGGCTTATACCCAAAGGGAAGAATTTTCTTTTGGTTCTTTATTCATTGCAGCAGGCTAAGCAGAACAAGAGCAGCTAGGTGGCATGGTGGTAAGAATGGTGGACTTTGAGTCAGGAAGACTCATTTCCTGATTTCATATCTGGCCTCAGACGCTAGTTGTGTGACCCTGGGCAAGTCACTTAACCCTGTCTGCCTCAGTTTCTTCATCTGTCAAATGAACTGAAGAAGGAAATGGCAAACCACTCTAGTACCTTTGCCAAGAAAACCTTAGATGGGATCATGAAGGGTGGGACATGACTGAATAGCAAGCAAGAAGGACAAAGTACTCAAATGACCAAGAGAAATTTTACAATCCATCCCCCTCTCCTCCCTCCACAGCCTTCAAGTGTAATTAAGAAAATATCATAGTACCAAGGGGAACCACTATCAACCTTGGCCTTAGTACTCCAGGTAAGCCTGGAATGGTAACTGCCAAGGAAACTTGGGAATAGAGGTCCAGTGGTTGTGGAGCAGAGCTGACATATTCTAAGGAATTCTCCCCTTTCCATCATTTTAGGAAGGTACCCAGCCATGCTCCATTTCAC
The DNA here is from genome assembly GCF_027887165.1 of Monodelphis domestica. Classification (NCBI taxonomy): domain Eukaryota; kingdom Metazoa; phylum Chordata; class Mammalia; order Didelphimorphia; family Didelphidae; genus Monodelphis; species Monodelphis domestica. Next base: position 494,011,879 of record NC_077228.1, on the reverse strand, counting down.
TCATGCCTGGATTCTTTCTGAAACTCTCTCCCCCTTCAGCAGTCTTATTGCTACCCTGGGGCCCTCCTCTCCTTATAGATGATTCCTTCCCCAAGGACCATCATTTTAGGAAGGTCCCCAGTCATGGTTCACCCTCCTCAGACCTGGATTCTCTCCAAATTCCTTTTTGATTTTTCACAGTTCCCTTCTTCTTTCCTAAATTTCATACTAGTTCCCTTTTATAGGCTGTATTCTTCCATTAGAACATGAGCTCCCTGAGGGTAGGCACTGTCTAACTTATATCTGTGCCCCCACCCCAATGAGTGATAGCCACAGAATAGTCTACAGAGAAACTGGGCAAGAGGAGTCCCACATAGAGTGATAGAGTAGGTAAGAAACCCCCACCCCATCACAATGCCTGAAATTCCATCATTAAAGATGTATGACTCCAAGTTTTAAGTCAACTATAAAAGTAGAAAGATCACCAAATTTGGAGTCAGGAGATCTGGGTTCAAATCTCAGTTCTACCACTTGGTTGTGTGATCAATAGTCAAGTCAAAACCAGTTCATTGAGCTTCAGTTTCATCAAACATGCAATGGAGATAATATTGGATTATCTATTTTATGGAGTTGTTTTGGAGAAAGCACTTTGTGCATTTCAATAGGCTCCCTCAAGGGCTGTGAATGATCTTTAGAGGCAGAATCCACAAGACTTAAAGACCTGGGTTTGAAACTCATCTCAGATGGGTAAGTCACTTAACTTGCCTGGATTTCTGGATCCTCACATGTCAAATAAAAGGGTTGGGCTCTGTGACATCTAGGGTCCCTTCAGAATAAAAATTGATGATCTTTCCTGGTACTGGGGGTTCATAGAGAGGGAAAAGCCAGTGACACTTTCAAGATTGAAGAATCTGGGTGAATGGAAGGATAGTGGCACCCGCAAAAGAAATAGGGAAGGTTGGTTGGAAAATGGGTTCAGGGGCATTAATAAGAAATGCCATTTTGGACTTGGCAGGTTTGAGAATTATATGGGACATCCAGGTTGAGACACCAGCAGGCAGGAATGATGATGGCTGGAAGTAAAATGGGGACAATCATATTTTCCCTGCTGATCTCCTAGGATTGCTCTCAGGAAACCATTTACAAAATGCTGAGCTATTATTATTATTATTATTATTATTCAAGAACCCTCTATTAAAATGCAAATAACCCCAGGGGAGATCCTATTTTAAGCCATTATCTACTACCAGACTGGGGACATTAATTAGTTGACCACAGTCTGAGAGGAAGAAAGTCCACAGGAGTGTCTGGGGTCTGAGATGATGAGTTCTGCCTTGGCAGGGTTGGGGGAGGTCAGGAGGTACCTGGCTGGTGCTTTTTAAAAAGCAAAGCATCCCTCAGCAGGGAGGCTGAGCTGGCAGGCAGGATCCAACTAATGACGTCTCTCTAGCACTTGAAGTCTTTCCATTAGCTCTTTTTATCTGCCCCACAGCCCTGTGAGGGCTATGCCGATACTAAGAGTCTTATCCCCCACTCTATAATATAGGAAGCCAAGCTTGAGAGAATTAAGTGATTTGCCCACTGTCATGTGCCTGAGTCAGAATTTGAACCCAGTTCTATCCTGGTTCCAAGTGCAATATCTTTTTGAATATAACACATTCATGTCTTGGATCAGGATGGAGAACTGCAGGTAAGAAGTGAAGATGGTTGCTGCTGATTTAATATGAGAGATACTTAGGTATTACAGTGGATAGAGTCAGGAAGATCTGAGCTTAAATCCAGCCTCAGATACTTATTAGCAATATGTCCCTGGACAAGTCACTTAATCCTATTTGCCTCAGTTTCCTCATCTATGAAATGGGGATAATAATAGCTCCTACTTCCCTAGCACATAGTAAGGCTATATAAATATTAGTTTTTTTATTATTATTATCATTATTAATTACCTAGACATCACAGTGGATAGAGCTTTGGACCTGGAACCAGAAAGACTTGAGCTCCAATCTAGCTTCAAACAATTTAATAGCTGAATGACTTGGGGGGGGGGGGGGGAGTCACCACTTAATCTCTCTTCCTGCCTCATTTTCTTTACCTCTAAACTGGGGATAATAACAGCAGCCACCTCCCTGGGATTTTTCTGGGGGGTCAAATGAGATAATATTTGTAAAGTGCTTTGCAAATGGTTGGTAGCAGGTATTGTCCTCATGCACAGCCTCCTAGGAACGGACCCTCAATGGTAAATCTATCCATCCTCCATCTCCACCCCATTACAGTTACATAAAAAATAAATACAAAGTCATTGTCAGGGTAGTTGTTGGGTCACTTCAGTCCCATTCAGTGTCCCATTCTTCTTAACCCTATTTGGGATTTTCCTGGCAAAGATGCTGGAGTGGTTTAGCCATTTCCTTCTCCCCACTCATTTGACAGATGAGGAAATTGAGGCAAACTGGGTTAAGTGACTTGCCCAAGATCACATGGCTACTAAGTATCTGAGGTCATATTTGAACTCAGGTCTTCCTGATTCCAGTATATTTGCCAAGAAAACTCCAAATGGGGGTAATGGAGAGTTGGACATGGCTGAAAAATGACTGAATAACAACTTCCTGACTCCAAGCCTGAGCTCTATCCAGTTCACCAAATAGCTACCCCAGCTATTGGGAAGAAGACTGTAGCTGCTCAAGGAATTAGGAAAGGTTCCATGTGGAAAATGGTACCCGGGCTTGATGGAAATGAAGGTCCTAAACAGCTGAGGTAGGGAGGGGACAAAGCCTGTGAAAAGGCACAAATTCAGGAGATGGAGTGTTATATATGAGGTTCTAAAAGAAAACCAGTTTGAGGGCATCTGAGTGCTTCAGTGGATAGAGAACCAAGCCTAGGTTCAAATTTGTCCTCAGACACTTCCCAGCTGTGTGACCCTGGGCAAGTCACTTGACCCCCATTGCCCAGCCCTTACCACTCTTCTGTCTTGGAACTAATACTTAGTATTGATTCTAAAACAGAAAGTAAATGTTTAAAACAAAAGAAAAAAAAAGAAAACTAGTTTGGTTGAATCATAGTGTGTGCAAAGGAAAATAATGTGTAACAGGAAAGGTAGGTTGGGGCAAGATTGTGAATGGCTTTGAATACTAAACAGAGGCATTTCTATTTAATATGAGAAGTAATAGGGAGCCAGTGAAGGTTATTGGGTAGGGGAATGATATGGTCAGACTTTAAGAAAATCATGATAGCAGCTGGAGAGGGCAGAGATGTGAAGTAAAAAGACCAATCGGGTCTCTAGGATTCCAAGTTATTATCATCTGATTAAGCTTGATGATTTTATTTTTCAAATGCTGGAGTGGTTTACACTCCAATCCTTGCCACAGTCATCTTCCTGCTATTGGTGAACAAAAGACCTACCCAATTGATTTAAAATTGATAAATAGAGTCACCAGCCCTTCCAGGAGCTGGTGTGGAGCCAGTAGCAGAATCTAAGGGCTACTTTACCTGGATTTATTGGGGGAAAGGCTGCTTCCAAGGTAGAGAAGATAAGAGTATTTTTAGACAATTATAACAGGAAGAAAGAAATCAGTAGGCAGAAGCTGCTGCTTCAGGCAGAATGATTCTTATCCCCCCAAAAAGCTTCTTTCAGCTCTGATGCCCAGAGTGCTTTAAAAATAATGGACTGCCTCCTCTTGAATAGAAAGCAGTTAAGTCAATCAGCTCTGGAAGTGATTTTCCTGAACTCGTTCCAACCACTGGGGTCTGATCATGAGCCACCTTCTCTTTGTCCCCAGTAGAGTTTAACAGCTTTTAAATTCTCCCTAATGACAGCTTTGCTCAGCAAGCTTAAGAAAAGAATGGGCTAACTGGGAAAGAATACAGGATTTAGAGTCAAGACCAGGTTTTGAATCCTCTCTCACTGATTTCCTTCCTATGGCATTGGATAAAGCGTTGACTATTTCTATGCCTTGGTTTACCCAAGAAGAGGTTTGACTAGGGGACCCCCAAGGACCCTTCAAAATCTCTGATTCTCTGACATGGTCATTTCCAAAGACCTTTCCAGTTTTAAATTCAATGTGCTTGAATCATATGTCAATTTTTTGAGAAGTCAATTTATTTTTCTGAATCTCAACCTACCCATCTGTCAAATGGAATCAATACAATTTTTTAAAAACCTTTATCTTCCATCTTAGAATCAATACTCTGTATTGGTTCCAAGGCAGAAGAGTGGTAAGGGCTAGGCAATGGGGGTTAAGTGACTTGCCCAGGGTCACACAGTTGGGAAGTGTCTGAGGCCATATTTGAACCTAGGACCTCCTGTTTCTAGGCCTGGCTCTCAATCCACTGAGCTACCCAGCTGCCCCCGGAATCAGTACAATTTTTAAAAAATTCTTACCTTCTGTCTTAGAATTGATACTAAGTTCTGGTTCCAAGGGAAAGAAGAGTAAGGGCTAGGCAATAGGGGTTAAGTGACCTGCCCAGGGTCCTATAACTAGGAGCATATCAGGTCATATTTGAACCCAGAACCTGTTACCTCTAGGACTGGCTCTCTATCCACTAAGCCATCAGGCTGCCCCTAGAGTCATCATAATTTTACTTTCTTTGAAACAATTGGCTCCTGAAAAGTGGTATGTGTACTGAATTCTATTTTCTAAGTGTACCTAAGAGGCACTGGGCAGCTAGGGGGGGTACAATGGATAGGGCACCAGACTTGGAGTCAGGAAGACCCCTTTTCCTAAATTAAAATCTAGCCTCCAACATTTACCAGCTGTGTGACCCTGGGCAAGTCACTTAACCTTGTTTGCCTCAGTTTCCTCATCTGTCAAATGAGATGGAGAAGGAAATGCCAAACCACTTCAGTGTCTCTGCCAAGAAAACCGCAATTGGGATTACAAAGAGTTGGATATGACTCAAAAGACGAAATGACAACAATGACAAGAGGCAGTGTATACAAAAAAGTAGACTTTGGTATCTGGGAGACCCAGGTTCTAGTCCTGTTCCTGACCAGTCTGTTAACACCAACAGTGGCAGGTTACTTAATCACCCAGTACCCTGGGTCTCTAAGACTAAATTATAATGCAACTACTAATTTTGCATTAGAGTGGAAAATTCTTAATGCAAGAATTCCCTACACCAATTTTAATCAAAGATCTGCTTTCGTTTTTAAAAAAAGATCTCTTTTACCAATGACATGTAATAACAATTTTCCACAAATATATATATTTAAAACCCTTACGTCTTGGAGTCAATACTGTGTATTGGTTCCAAGGCAGAAGAGTGGTAAGGGCTAGGCAATGGGGGTCAAGTGACTTGCCCAGGGTCACACAGCTAGGAAGTGACTGAGGCCAGATTTGAACCTAGGACCTCCTGTCTCTACGCCTGGCTCTCAATCCACTGAGCTACCCAGCTGCCCCCACAAAAAAATCTCCCTCCCTCATTTTTCTCCCCCCTCTCTGAGATGGCAAGCAATTTGATCTGTGTTATACATGTGTTATCAGGCAGAACCTACTTTTCTATTGGTCGTTAGTGCAAAACCAAAACCTCAAAATAAAAATCCAAATAAACTAAAGTGAAAAATAGTCTGCTTTGATCTGCATCTGATTCTAACTGTTCTTTCTCTGGCAGTGGAGAGCATTCTTCGCCATAAATCCTTCAAAATTGTCCTGGATCATTGTATTGCTGAGCATAGCTAAGTCTCACAGTTGAAAAGATCTGCTTCCTTAGAAGTCCTAGTGGTGATTGTAAAAATTTTAAATTATATCTCAAATAAAATATTAGGAATAAAGGAAAGGAATAAAGAGGATACAAAATAAAAATAAAAACCACATGCCCATGGCTAGTTAGCCATTTTAAAATCTCCACCTTACCACCATCACTGCTGATGCTACATAATGCCAAAAAGAGAGGTGGGACCCTCCATGTCCCCACCCAATATCCCCTGTCTACAGGAAGTACGTAACAACAGGAAGTCAGTGGGCTCTCCGGAAATGTAGTTCTCTTTTTTTTAGGGTAATAGATTTTCAATTATACATGGTGCAATGAATAGAGCTAGGGATGAAGTTGGAGTTAGATAGCTCTGAGTTCAAATCCAGTCACTTAACATCTGCTGCCTACATTTTCTCAACTACAAAATAAATATGATAATAATAAAAGCTAACATTTGTATAGCACCTACTATGTGCTAAGTACTTTGCAAATATTATCTCATTTTACCCTTATGACAACCCTGGGAAGTAGGTACTCTTATTATCCCCATTTTACAAATCAGGAAATTGAGGAAAAGAGAGGTTAAGTGACTTGTCTGGGGTCACACAGCTAGTAAGTGCCTGAGGCTGGCTTTGAACTCAGGTCTTCCCAACCCCAGCCCCAGTGCTCTGTCCACTGTGCTTCCAAATACCTACCAAGTAAGATATTTGTCAAAAACTTTTCAGAGTGGCTGGCACAAAGTAGGTGCACACTTAAAAAAAAAAAAACCCTTACTTTCCAACAGAATTAATATTGTGTATTGGTTCAAAGGCAGAAGAGTAGTAAAGGCTAGGCAATGAGGAGTAAGTGATTTGCCCACGGTCACAGAGCTAGGAGGTATATGAGTCATATTTAAACCCAAAGCACATAGTTTTTTAACTTTCTTTTCTTTCAAACCAAAACCCAAACAAACAAACAAAAAAATCAGGGTGCAGGACAGCTTGAGAAATCCTCTTAAGAACTCTTAGAAAAGCAAAGACTCCCTCCAGAAAGGGCCAGAGGGTAGCCATGAATTAATGCCATAAACACTAGATAAGACCTCAAATAGGGTTGGAGGAGAAGATGGGGACAACAAACTAAATGTGTCATAAGCCAGTCGTGTGACTCTTGGACACATCACTGGTTTTGTGGCTTTCAAGGATTTGTGAATTGGTGATAAACTTTACTCCCTAACTCAGAGTTGGGAGGATCCCCTGGGACCATAGATATGAAAACATTTGCAGTGATAAAAGCTGTTTCATATTTGTGCAGTGGAATTTTATTAAGCAAAGTACCCCTTAATTTATCTTTTACACAAATTCATATGGGTAGATATTTGGTTTACTTAAAGTGAGGAGCTCCTATGTTAATAACGGATTGCCCCACAGGAATTCAGATGAAATTTCAAAGCATTTTGAGAATTAAAAATGCATATAAGTATTTGAGAGATGACCCAACATTATTGGCTCTATCTTTACCTGGGAAAATTGAAGAAGAAGCAGCGAAGGGAAACATTTCCAAAGCATGAGGCATATTAATGGCAGAGTCAAGAAATGAATCTAGTCTTCAGACTCTGCTCAAATATTATTCTCCTATACCTTCAATGTCCAATGATGTCTCCAACTGGGGCCAGGGGAGGATGAGAGGGGAGTGGGGAGATGGGGAGGAAGAAAAACAACAAGGGTGTTGTAATGAAAATACTTTATGTCATTTAAATAATGGGAAAATAAATGGCATTGCTTTTTAAAAAAGTATTTTCCCATGGTTACATGATTCATGTTCTTTCCCTCCCCCCTCCCAGAACCAACAGCAATTCCACTGGGTTATACTCAATACCCTTTTCCATATTATTCATTTTTGTAATAATCTTTAAAAAACCAAAGCTTAACAACCAATACCCATGTAAACAAATGAAAAATAAAATGTTTTCTGTCTGTATTTCTGCTCCCACAGTTCTTTCTCTCAATGTGGATAAGGTACCTTCTCATAAATCCCTCAGGATTGTCCTGGATCATTGCATTGCTTTTTAAAGTCAGTTACATATGATCATCCCACGGTGTTTCAGTTTCTGTGTACAATGGTCTCCTGGTTCTGCTCATTTTTCTCTGCATCAGTTTGTCGAGGTCTTTCTAGCTTGTATGGAAATCAAGCAGTTTATCGTTCCTTATTACACAATAGTATTCCATCACCATCATATACCACAACTTGTTCAGCCATTCCCCAATCAAAGTGCATCCCCTCATTTTCCATTTTTTTTTTGTCACCACAAAGAGTGCAGCTACGAATGTTTTTTTTTTTTTACAAACATTTTTCACAATCTCTTTGGGGTACAAACCTAGTAGTGATATGACTGGACCAAAAGGTTTGCATCCTTTTAAAGCTCTTTGGGCATAATTCCAAATTGAAATGGCATCACTTGTAAAGAAAAGTGAGTATTAAACCAAGGGTCCCTGGTTATGCTGTCTTGCCAAAGAAAGTTTCTTCATGGTGTTGGAATAGATGTCAGAGGATCTGGAAGGTATGAGGAGGAATTAACTCAGTTTACTTGACATGTGAGAGATAGTGAGTACAGTCAATCAATCAATAAAACTAGTAGATTGTGGGGGCAGCTGGGTAGCTCAGTGGATTGAGAACCAGTCCTAGAGACGGGAGGTCCTAGGTTCAAATCTGACTTCAGCCACTTCCCAGCTGTGTGACCCTGGGCAAGTCACTTGACCCCCATTGCCTAGCTCTTACCACTCTTCTGCCTTGGAGCCAATACACAGTATTGACTCCAAGATGGAAGGTAAGGGTTTAAAAAAAAAAACTAGTGGATTGAGAGTCAGGAGGTCCTAGATTCAAATATGGCCTCAGAAACTTCCCAGTTGTGTGGCCCTGGGCAAGTCACTTAGCCCCCATTGCCTAGCTCTTACCACTCTTCTGCATTCATCAGCCAGAAGTTCATATATATGGGCAGTGAGTTTCAAGCATAATAATTTCAAGGTCAAAAATTAGAGAACAGCTTTTGGAAATTACAGTTCAGGGTAATAATTGCTGGTATCTAAAGAAAAGTTGATGTCACAGATTTACTTGAAGTGATGCTGGTTGGAACCAATCTTATGGTTATAGAGAACTAGGTAGTGCAGTGGATAGATTGCCAGGTCTAGCATCAGAAAGACCTGAATTCAAATCAGTACTCATTGTGTAACCCCAGGCAAGTCACTTAATCCTGTTTGCCTCAGTTTCTTCATCTGCAAAATGAGCTAGAGAAGGAAATGGCAAACCACTCCAGTATCTGTGCCAAGAACATCCCAAATGGGGTCATAAAGAGCCAGGCATGACTGATCGACTAAACAACCATGACAACAAATCATTATTTGTAAAATGGAGATCATAATAGCATCTGGCTCCTAGGCTTCTTTGATAATCAGATGAGAGAATATATGTAAAATGCATTGTAGTCTTAATTTAAAGTGTTATTACCATCTTAATCCTGGAAGGTGGATTCATTATCCACCCTGACCATCTAATCTTTTGAGGTACTCCTGACTCACAAGCAAATGGACATCTGGCTGTCTCACCTTTTTTTTTTAATTTTATTTAATTAATTAATTTAGAATTTGTTTCCATGGTTACATGATTTATGTTCTTTCCCTCCCCTCCTTCCACCCCGCTCCTGTATTCAATGAGGAGTTCTACTGGGTTTTACATGTGTCATTGATCAAGATTGATCTCCATATTATTAACATTTGCATTAGGGTGATCGCTTAGAGTCTATATCCCCTATCATATCCCCATCAGCCCATTTGATCACTGTCCCATCTCTTGTTGCTTCCATTATCTCACTTTAAGGACCCTTAGCTCCATTGGGAGACTACACTCTCCAGTGCTGCAAATCAGGACTTGTCTTTCCTTTGTAGATGGTTTTGAGAACTCCCGTGCCTAAAAAATGTCATTACTTCATATCTAAGCTTCTGGATCCAAGTCTTTCTGAACTTAGCAAACTAAACTGGTCCTCAAATGATGAATAGGACATCTGTCACCAGTGCCATAATTGAAGGTTTTTTTTTTTCCAACTTTAAAGTCTTTCTAGCTTGCTCTCAGTTTGGTGTAACCTTTGAAAACCCACCAATCCCTTCATTCTACCATGACGCATGAGAATGGGAATTGGGTGCTGCTATTTATTGAAATCTAAGTGATTTTAATGATAAACATGTCATAATTTTGAGTTTATTGACAATAACTCCTTCAAGCACATTGTCCTGGCTCTCAGCAGACTTCCTCTTTTCTCTCTTGCCTACAGAAGTGGCAGTGGTCTTTCTTGCAAGTGAGAAGAGATGGGTGACTGGAGCTTCCTCGGGGAGTTCCTGGAAGAGGTCCACAAGCATTCCACAGTGATTGGCAAGGTTTGGCTGACTGTCCTCTTCATCTTCCGTATGCTAGTGCTGGGCACAGCGGCGGAGTCCTCGTGGGGGGACGAGCAAGCCGACTTCCAGTGTGACACGCTACAGCCTGGTTGTGAGAACGTCTGCTATGACCAAGCCTTCCCCATCTCCCACATCCGATACTGGGTGCTGCAGATCATCTTCGTCTCCACTCCATCCCTGGTGTACATGGGCCACGCGATGCACACCGTGCGCATGGAGGAGAAGAGGAAGCTGAAGGAGGCTGAGAGGGCCAAGGATTCCAAGGGTGCAGACACCTATGAGTATCAGGCAGAGAAGGCTGAGCTTTCCTGCCGGGAAGAGCTGAGTGGAAGGATTATCCTTCAAGGCACCCTTCTCAACACCTATGTCTGCAGCATTCTCATTCGCACGGCCATGGAGGTGGCTTTCATCGTGGGGCAGTACCTCCTCTACGGGGTCTTCCTGGAGACCCTATACATCTGTCGCCGAAAACCCTGCCCTCACCCGGTCAACTGCTATGTGTCTCGGCCCACTGAGAAGAATGTTTTTATCGTATTCATGCTGGCTGTGGGGGGTCTGTCCCTCTGCCTCAGTCTGGCTGAACTCTACCATCTGGGCTGGAAGAAAGCCAAGCGGCACTTCAACCAGAACTGCCCAGGCAGGGTGGAGGCCAGCCTGCCCACAGCAGGGGTGGCCCAGAACTGCACGCCACCCCCAGACTTCAATGAGTGTGTAGAGGGCAGCCCCAATCAGAAGTTCTACAGCAGTCATTTCAGCAATAATATTGCCTCCCGGCAGAATACAGACAACTTGGCCACAGAGCAGGTCCAAGGCCAGGAGGAGGCTGTAGGGAGGGCCTTTTTGCACATGCAGTATGCAGAGGGGCCCGAGGTGGCTAATGGGATGTCCAATGCACATCGGTTCCCCCATAGTTACCATGCTGACAAGCGCCGCCTGAGCAAGGCTAGCAGCAAAGCCAGGTCAGATGACTTGTCGGTGTGATGGTACCCCGGATGGTGGCAAGGGGCATGTGGGGTTGAGGGGCAGGAATAAGGGTAGGAATGTATGTCTGTGTTGGACCTTAGCATTAGGCTGGGGACCTCGATTTCCTCTCCTTCTTGCTGCCCTGCTAGTTTTGTTTGTTTGTTTGTTTTTTGAGAATTCTGGTCATAATAACCTTGCTCTTTTATCCAGAAATGGGGCAGCATAGAAGAAGAAGAGAGAGCGGTGTGAGGGGCCATAAAAGGAGCTTCCTCATTATCTTCACACACACTGAAGGTACCCAGTAAGGACATTTCAAGAGGACTCAAATGGGGCAGATTGGGGCAGTGATTATGGGTTGGGATCCTTTGCGAAGTCATTCAGGGTTCCAAAATTCTGATTTATGCCCCCAGACAAAGGACCACACTGTTAGTCCACTTTGCCAAGAACATGCAAGCAGGCAAGAGTAAGCATCAGTACCTCAGCTGTACTCCTACCCCAATTCTTATCACAGCTTTACAAGTGTCACCTTGGCAAGTCTTGGTGAAATATCTGGTCCTACTGAGTACTTCAAGTTTCCTCAGCTTCATTAATTCCCTCTGAGGTCGGTCTATGAGGTCCAAGGAGAGTCCATAGAGATCCCAACCAATGGTATGAGTGTGGGCAGCTTTTATCAGTCATATTTTCCAAAAGGCTATCTCCCCAAAGCTGCTCCTTTGAGTAGAGGTTAGGAGACCACACATTGCCTTGAAGCATCCTTTTCCTCTTCCTGACTTAACGACAGGCTCTTGGATGCTTCATCTTGGCCAATGGTTTCACTTTTGCAAGTGTTCAGGCTGTACCTCTACATCAGTGCCCGACTCTGTGATACCTGAAAGAAGTGCCTTCTTGGGTATATTGTCTACCCAGGCATATGTTCATTCTACCAGTATGCCTGCCCCTACACTAGTTTACTGGGCAAACTGACTTTACTTGAATCTTTGAAACTACTTATATTACAACTTTCTTTGCATCTCAATCGTTTTTTAGAAGACATTCTTTCTATTCTCAACTGTTTCCTATGCCCATCTTCTCCAAGAATCAAAGATCTTGCTAATAAGAATGCATGTGGAGGGGGCATCTGGGTAGTTCAGTGGATTGAGAGCCAGGCCTAGAGACGGGAGGTCCTAGGTTCAAATCTAGCCTCAGACACTTCCCAGCTGTGTGACCCTGGGCAAGTCACTTGACCCCCATTGCCTAGCCCTTACCACTCTTCTGCCTTGGAGCCAATACACAGTATTGACTCCAAGACGGAAGGTAAGGGTTTAAAAAAAAAAAAGAATGCATGTGGAGAACCATGGTTCCCCCACCAGTGATCCTTCCTTGAGATAGTAATCACCAGCTAAAATGTCCAGTGGTATACACCCACATCTTCATGAAAACAAATTCCAAAGGGGCATCATACATCTTAGAGGATCCAAATCCCATTGCTGTGAACAGTTGACAGAGAGTAAGAGAGGAGGGAGACACACACTGAAAAGAGAGCCACTCTGCACCCTCCATCTTATTTCTCCTGAAGACTTTCAAGTTAGTGCCCAGATTGAAGCACCAGGTTACAAGCTCTGTGCAAGTGCCCAGGCCTGTGATTTCTTTGAAGAGGATTTGGTGTGAGAACAGTAGCAGCAAGACTCCTACACTCCTGTTGGAAGGGGTCATGATTGGGGATGTGGACGTTCTGTTATTTCTCCTAAAGCACATACTTCTTTGATCTAGTATGATGAAGAGAAGAGACCCCCTTGGAGCTACATAGATCTGCCTGCTTGTTCATATCCTGGGATAGTCGTCAAACTAGATGAAGGAGGACTTTCAAAACTGAATGTTGGTATTCGGAGAGGAGAGTCATCCTCTGCTGTCTTGCCTTCCTCTTCCTAGCCACAAATCCCATCCACTGTCTCACTCTGTTTTTAATCTAAGAGGGCCAAGAATATGAAGCAGGGTGGAAAGATAGGGCTTCTAAGCCTAACCAAATAAAGAAAGGATGGTTATTTCTGGTTTCAAATGCACCCCTTAGGTATTAAAATTCCTCTTTATCTCTTGGAGCTCTTTTGATGGGGGGGTGTCTTTTCCCCCCTCTTTCTGTCTCTCCAATATTCTGGTTTTATGAATTGTTTATTCTTGAATTAGAAACTCTGTGAGGTTTCTCCTTGATGGAGATTTTTTTAAGCAAGGAGAAAGGCATATGTATTTGTTTTAATAAAAGCTGATCTGACATCCTCTTCCTCTGTATGTCCTTTCAATGATGGGCTTTAAGTAAAAGGTTAAGAAACAGAAGAATGCTTAGGCTTCTATCTCAATGGATTGTATTTGGTGAACACCCACTATGAACTCAAAAATCCTGCCAGATCTAGGTGGGATAGAGAAATCACACATATATGTAGCCATTTGAAAACAACAAAGTGCTCTGCTGAATTACCAACTGAAGTCTTTAAGGGATTTCAAAGAAGCGAGAGCTCAGAAAAAGTAGAAACGGCTTCAAGGAAGCAAATTTAAGTCAAATATTGAGAGAGGACATTGGGATTTCAATTACACAAATGGGAAAACGGAGGGCAAGTCAATTCAGCAGAGGGGATGACATGAGCAAAGTCTTGGAGATAGTTTTGAGTTTTCAATTAGCCAGATGGACAAAAAGAGGGACAGGCACTTCCGATGAAGGAATGGCATGCACAAAGGCTTGGAGTTAGGATTGGGCAAAGCTATTTTGGAGGGCTGAAGAGATAGTCTTGACTAGTCAATAAATATTTATTAGATATCTTCTATTGTAAAGGTAAAAATGAATGGTTGGACAATAATTTTATGAAATTACATGCTCACCAATATTTATTATATCTCGAGTCAGAAATTTATAAGTATTTATAGAGAGGAAACAATAAAGAAGAGAAATGTAAGGGGGATAGAGAAATTATCTATCCTATCTCAACCAGGCAGGCTGGTGGTAAGTAAACATTCAGCCTCCTCCAAGATGGAAGCTGGTCTCTTAGGAAACTAGGAAAGTAGTCAGCCTATCACTCACCCAACAAAGTAGTCCAGGAATCAGATTCTAAGTTGAAGCTGAGCTCCAAGCCCACAATCAATCCAAACTGCAGTCTCCAGCAAAGCTCCCTTGAAGACTCTTCCCAGTCAGAAGACTATATCCAGCAGACAATCTCTTCAGACTATCTTCTCAAAGACCATCCTCTCTGAGGGAGTTCAGGGCTTGTTTTTATGGTGACTTCCAGTCTCCTCCCTTTTCACAAGGACCAATCAGTTTCCAAATTGTCTAGCACTACAGAGGGGGCAGTGTCTGTGGGATCAACTTCTCACCTTCTGAAGGTCAATTTCTCATCCAAAAAAAGGTTTACAGTTTCCTAATTGAACAGTTTCTGAGGGTGTAAATTCTTTTAAAAAAATAGTTTCTGAAGGTGTGAACTCTTAAAAGAATTCACAAGTTTCTTACTGATTGAGTTAAAAAAAAAAAGGTGGAGCTCTTGCAAGTATCTTGCTGGTTTCTCACCTACCACTAAGTAGTGTGTGAATTCACTAAGTGGTCTGTGAGCTCCTCCACCTAGTTCAAGCTTGTGTTGATTGAATCAAAAAGTAGACAATGGAGAATAAATCCTATCTTGGTGATCTAGTGAGGTACTTAAGTTAGTGTTAACTCAGGATAGACAATAGAGTAGAGAATTCTCTTTCACAATGAAGCAGGCAATGTAGTGAGTGCTAGGACAACAACAACAAAAGATATAAACAGTTTCTGCTCTTGAGAAATTCATAGGCTAATGAAGAAGACAACATGCAAACATCTATGAACAGGATAGAAATAGGACAAAGTGGGGATAATATCAGCAAGAAAGTCATCAACTTTTTTAAAAAATCCTTACCCTCTGTCTTAGAATCAATACTATGTATTGGTTCCAAGGCAGAGAAGTGGCAAGGGCTAGGCAATGGGGCTTAAGTGACTTGTCCATGGTTACTCAGCTAGCTAGAAAGTGTCTGAAGTATGATTTGAATCCAGAACATCCCATCTCTAGGCTTGGCTTTCAATTGAGAACATTTACTTTAGAGGAGAAAAGGGCATTTTCAGTAGGGAGGATTTTAGCTGAGATTTGAAGGAAATCATGGAAGTCAGAATGAAAAGATGAAGAGGGAAAAAATTCCAGGCATAAAAGATCAGTCAAAATGTCCTGAGTTGGGAGACAGAAGGTCTTGTGTGAGGAACACCAAGGAGGTCAATGTCATTGGACTATATAAAGTATGTTTCGGGGCATAAGGTATAGGAAGACTGGAAAAGTAGGAGTCCAGTTTACAAAGGCCTTTAAAAACCAAACAGAAGATTTCATATTTGATTTGGAGGTAATAGAGAACTGATAGGGTTCATTGAATAGGGGGTACAGTGGCATGGTCAATCCTATGCTTTAGGAAGATCTTTCTGATAGCTATGTGGAAAATGAACTGGAGTGGGAAGAGAAACAGGAAGACCAACCAAAAGTTTAGTATAATAATTGGGAAATAAGGGCATCCTCCAAGGTGGTGGCAGTGTCAGAGGAGAAAAGAAGGCATACAGGAGAGGAGAGATATTTTGAAAGGGGTTAGACCTTCCTGTTGGTCAATCTGCCTCCAGGCTCTCTTTCCTCTAATCCAGTGGTTCTCAACCTTTCTAATGCGTGACCCCGCATATTGTGGTGACCCCAAACCAAAAAATTATTTTGGTGGCTACTTCAAAACTGTAATTTTGCTACAGTTATGATTCAGAATGTAAATACCTGATATGCATTATGTATTCTCATTGCTACAAACCCACAGGTTGAAAACCACTGTTCTAATCTGATTTACACAAAGTCCTTAGTCTATTGGGGGTGGCTATTTGGTCCAGTGGAAAGAGTGCTGGTCCTGGAGTCAGGAAGACTCATCTTCCTGGGTTCAAATCCATTCTCAGACATTTTCCTGGGTAAATCACTTAATCCTGTTGGCCTAGAAGCGGAGGTTTTGAGAGAGTATGAAGAGCTGATGATGACACTAGGTCATGGGCCTAAATAACTGGGAGAATGGTGGGGCAGAAAGATTGTGATGAGAAATAAATTGAATAGATAATGGGGGTGGGAGGGTTAAATCCAGGAAGGTCTTGAAAGTCAAGCAAAGTAGTTTGGACTTAATAAAATAAAGAACTGGGAGCAGGAGTAGACTTGGGGTTAGGGGATTCACTTATGATAAAGAAGGTTTTTTCTTTATTTCTTTTTTCAGAATAGTCTGGGGTTGTTGTGTAGAGGAGGAGGGTACATACAAATCCAGGTGGAGGTGTGTTTGGGGTCTGATACATCATAGGTGAACTTAAGGACACATGAAAAAAGAAATAAGGGGCATGAGGAAATTTGGGGGATTCCTCTGGACTGCAAGAGTCTTCAGTGTGCATGTCTCATGTTCCCTCCATTGTTTGACCTGCCATCATTTGTCAGCGTAGGAGAGGTCTCACTACCCTCCTGGAATGTCCTTATCAGCTAGGGACATAGAGAGGGTACAGTACAGTACAGTACAAGAATAATACAAAACAGTAGGTGATTAATAATACAGAAAATTACAAGACTAATATAAATGATTAATAATACAGATTTTGCAATGTGTGCTAACTGGTGAAAAATACAAGATTTCAGAACATGAGAGTCATGTTTATACCACTGTCTGATTCTATAGGAAGGAAAAAAAGGAAGGAGGGATGGAGGGAAGGGGGAAGGTAGAAAAAGGAGGAATTGAGGGAAGGGGGAAGGTAGAGAAAGAAGGAAGGAAGGAAGGAAGGAAGGAAGGAAGGAAGGAAGGAAGGAAGGAAGGAAGGAAGGAAGGAAGGAAGGAAGGAAGGAAGGAAGGAAGGAAGGAAGGAAGGAAAGTGATTTGGAAAAAGTAGCTCATGAATTTCATCTGGAAAGAGGTCAGAGAGTCTAAGAGAGATAGAAGAAGATATTCCTAAGGAAGGCTGTGAAATTTTTTTCTCAGAAAGTGGGTTGTATGACCCTTTAGAACAGATACATCTTAAGGGCAGAGACTGGTTTTTGCCTTTTATCCCTAGGGATTAGCACAGTGCCTGGCACATAGGAAGCCTTTAATATATGATCCTGATCAGTATCCTTTCATCTCTCTCTCTGCTTTAGTTTTCCTTAACCTTTTCTTTGCTCTTTCCATGCTCTCTACCCACTACTCCTCTAGGTCTTCCTAATCCACCCTTGCTCTGATGCTACTTGCCTCTGTCTTCACTCTTTTCTTTTTATTTTAAATCCTTATCCTCTGTCTTAGAATAAATATTAAATAGAGGTTCTAAATCAGAAGAGTGGTAAGGGTTAAACAATAAGGGTTAAGTGACTTGTCCAGGGTCATACAGCTAAGACCTTCTGTCTCTAGGCCTGGCTCTCAATTCACTGAGCCACCTAGTTGCCCCTACATTTTTATCCTATAGTTGACTCTTTCTACAACATATTATCCTCTGCCCTTGAACCTCTTGGACCTTTTTCCTACCACTATTTTCCTCCTGCTCCTCAAAATTGGGTCAACACTACTATTTACTTCTTCTTCCAACTCCTCCTTCCAAGCTGTTGAATGTCACATACTTGAGCTGGCTGGTTCCACTATAAATTTACATTCTCTGATCTTGGCTGGATGCTTATTGCTCCATGACATTATTCTTTCCTGATTGATTCTCTATAATAACCTCTGAGTGACTGTTATAAACCTTGTCCTTTCTCTTCACCATCCTTTTGCCTACCTATCCCTTGCCTCACTGTCCCAACATTGGCTTTACTTCCTATTTTGCTGGGGGGTAAATGGAAGCTATCCACCATGAACTCTGTTATCTGTCCTACTCCAAATGTAAGACACGTTTACATTTTCACCTACCATCTCCTTTACTCCATTCTCCTTGTTGAGGTTAATTGCTCTACTTATGTCCATGATCCCATACTCTCACACCTTCTCTAGGAACTTGACACATCCCTTCCATCTTCCCCATTTTATTTAATACTTCCTTGTTATTTCTGAGGACACATGAATCCCTCCAGGTGTGTTCTGGTTATGTTTAACAACTGATTCTCCCAGAAAAAAGAAAAAAGTACACATGACATACCATTAAGTTTAATTACCTTATTAACATCTTCTCTGGAATTTTCTTAAGTTAGAAAATCAACAAAACAATAAATCAAGGCCCTAATTCCAATCAATCAATCAATAAACATTTGTTAGGCTCCTACTATGTGTCAGATTGTATGTTAAGCACTTGAAGAGTGAGGGGAAAATTGTTAAACTTTTTTAAAAAGAGCCTGTAACATGATAGAATCCGTTTTAGAACCTATTGAAAGATTTGTATGAGCATGTACATATCATTCTGATGGTGAGTTTGCTTGCCTCAACTCTCTCTCCACTCCAATCCATCCTCCATTTAGCTCCCAAAGTGATTTTCACAATGCAAGGCCTGATCATGTCATTCCATTCCCCCTTCTCAATAAACTCCAGTGGGCTAAAAAAAGAGTCAAAGAATAGTCTCTGGCCTCAAGGAACTCACAATCTAATGGGAGAAACTAGATGCAAATGGATAGACAAATATATTCTGTACATAATAAATGTAATTGACAGAGGGAAGGCACTAGAATAGAGAGGGATTGAGAATGGTTTCCTGTAGAAGGTGGGATTTTAGACAGGTCTTAGAGAAGATCAGGAGTTGAGGAGGGAGAGCATTCCAGACATGGAGGATGAGCCAGAGAAAATGATCACAGCCAAGAGATGAAGTACACCATTGTCACCAGATTAAAGAGTATGAGGGGAGAAGATGTGGTAAGACTTAAAAGGTAGGAAGGGACTAGTTGAGGACAGGTTTGGAACATCAAATAGAAGATTTTGTTTTTGAGTCAAGAGGAACTAACATGATCAGAACTGAGCTTTATGAAAATTACTTTAGGGAATTCAAGACTCAAGTTTTTTTTGTTGTTGTTGTTGTTTTAAATGTTGGAAATTGGTTTTACATGTAATTGGGGGAAAACTAAATTAATTTTCTTTTTAAATTGGAGGAGGAAAAAAATGAGAAAATCACTTTAGGGTGAGCAGTCCTGGAGTTTGGAGAACCTGGGTTGATATCTGGCCTCCACATGTCCTAGTTATGTGTCCCTGGACAAGTCATTTAACTCTTTTTACCTAACCCTTGCCCTTCCGTCTTAGAGTTCTTACTAAGACAAAAAGCAAAAGGTTGGAGAGAGAGAGAGAGAGAGAGAGAGAGAGAGAGAGAGAGAGAGAGAGAGAGAGAGAAGGAGGGAGGGAGGGAGGGAGGAAGGGAGGGAGGGAGGAAGGAAGGAAGGAAGGAAGGAAGGAAGGAAGGAAGGAAGGAAGGAAGGAAGGAAGGAAGGAAGGAAGGAAGGAAGGAAGGAAGGAAGGAAGGAAATAGAAAGGGAGGAGGGAGGGAGAGAGGGAGAGAGAGAAATCATTTGGAGCAGTTCAATGAGTTCCTAAAGGTTGGGCAAAGGCAACATTGGACTTTCATCCAGTTTCTAGCCAAACAAGCTGCAGAGATGGCTGCTGAGAAGTCCTTTGGCTTCATGTGAAATGGGCAAGAAGACAGATGGCCAAAGGAAAAGAAAAGCAAAAAAAGGAGCCACAGCCTCTGGATTAAGCTGAAAGGAATTCCAGGACTTCTTCCTTCTCCTCTAGTAGCTGCCAATTGTTTTAATCTCCCTCTCAGTAGGCCTCCAGTAAGGGTTCATGTTGCCCTGCTTCCTCCTCCTCTGATTGTAACTTCACTCCCAGAAGATTTTAGATCACACCTATTCCACCCCATGGGATCATCACCTCCCTTCACGGCAGCTCCAGGGCCCATGCACTATCCTTCCCAAGATCCCCATAGGATGGGGACTCCTCTGGGGATGTGGCAAAGTAGGGACATTAATTCATTGCTGGTGGAGCTGTGAACTGATCCAACCATTCTGGAGGGCAATTTGGAACTATGCCCAAAGGGCGACAAAAGAATATCTACCCTTTGACCCAGCCATAGCACTGCTGGGTCTGTACCCCAAAGAGATAATGGACACAAAGACTTGTACAAAAATATTCATAGCTGCGCTCTTTGTGGTGGCCCAAAACTGGAAAACGAGGGGATGCCCATCAATTGGGGAATGGCTGAACAAACTGTGGTATATGTTGGTGATGGAATACTATTATGCTCAAAGGAATAATAAAGTGGAGAAGTTCCATGGAGACTGGAACAACCTCCAGGAAGTGATGCAGAGCGAGAGGAGCAGAACCAGGAGAACATTGTACACAGAGACTAATACACTGTGGTATAATCGAACGTAATGGACTTCTCCATTAGTGGTGGTGTAATGTCCCTGAACAACTTGCAGGGATCCAGGAGAAAAAAACACCATTCATAAGCAAAGGATAAACTATGGGAGTGGAAACACCGAGAAAAAGCAACTGCCTGAATACAGAGGTTGAGGGGACATGACAGAGGATAGACTTTAAATGAACACTCTAATGCAAATACTAACAACAAAGCAATGGGTTCAAATCAAGAAAACATCTAATGCCCAGTGGACTTACGCGTCGGCTATGGGGGGTGGGGGGAGGAAAAGAAAATGATCTATGTCTTTAATGAATAATGCTTGGAAATGATCAAATAAAATATATTTAAAAAAAAAAAAAGGATGGGGACTCCTCTAGGAAAGCTCAGATGGCCTTGCTACACTGGTTGGGCTCTGAGGTGATGAAGTGCTTTAGAAATGTAAGGAACAAATTTGGGGGTAAATAGTTTTAACAAACGTTTATTTGTTTTCCTTTTATTATTATTTATAATTATATTATTTATCTATTTATACATTATTTATTATTATCATTATTATCAACAAAAAGGAATTGAGTGTTGTCCAGACTTTTAATTTTTAAACAGTATCAGAACTGCTTCTGGTGGCCTGAAGTCTTCAAGGATAGCTGGCAAGTGCCCAGGGCACCTAGGCAATGAGGCAGGAACTGCAAGGGTTGGAGGCTGGGGGTGGCTGGGTGCCATGACAGAGGTTCCATGGTATGGCTGGACAAGAAGGGCTCTATGAAGTGCAACCCCAAAGACTATCCACAGGAGACCCAAATAACTTGTTTGGGGTTCCAACATAGGCCACAGGCTTAAAGGGCCACTTTCTCCCCCTCCCCCCAACCCCCCTCTCCCACTAGGGACTTTGCAATCCACCACAGATTGATTAGTACTGAAGGGTTACCAACAGCTCATCCCCCAAATCTGAACCTCTCCCACCCCATTTTCTAAAATATCTACTAAAATTATGTCAAAATAAAATAAAATTTAATAGAGCTGCTTCTGGTTTCCAGGCCATCAAGCCCGGCCATCATGTTGACAGAGAAAGCCTCGGAAAAAAAGACTAGTTTGAGTTTCTAAAAAAGAAGGGCAGAAACTCCCACCCAAAGTCTTTCTACTGCCAGGGGTTGTAGGGAGCTCACTACCTAGAATTCAAAGTGACTTTCCCAAAGTTCACAAGCTGTGAACTCCTGGTTGTTGACTTGGAAAAAACACAGAACTATTAAATAGAAAATCACTCTTTAATCAAGGAAAAGGGGTTCAGTGTGATAGTAGGCCTCTACACAGAGCTGTGAGCCACATGCCTATGGAGAGTCCAAGGATTGAACTCTGGTCACTGACCCCTGGGGAAGCCAACCAAGCTAGATTGGACAATTCCAAGGAGCCATTAAAGTTGGGAAGCTTGAATACCTTTCTAGGTGAAACATGGAGATACTTAACATCTGATGGGATTAGCTATTCGCACCCAAACTACCTTAAAGTCTATTTCATCTGAGACCAGGGAAGTAGGACTTTGGAGAGGAACTCTCATGTGACAAGGTCAAACCTTAGTAAACTGGGGGTCATTAACTCTTCCTAGGCTACAAGTTTGGGGTTTCTAGATTCCATGTTGAAATTGTGAAGTCCTCCTTGTGAACTCCAGTAGTCTCTTATTACCTCCAGGATCCAGCCATCAGTACCTCTTCGTGATTGGCAGTCTTGTGAGTTTCATAGTCTAGCATTGAACATTTCCAATGTTCAGCCATTTCTCATCCCCCTCCCTTGGTTTCCAGTTCTTTGTTATAACAAAAAGAGTTACTATATTTTTATACTTCTGCATCTTTTTTCCACTTTTTTAATCTCTGAAATTCTTGACCTTATGTCCACAAACAATCAAACTTTCTTCATGGAAATGCTGGTTTTGTGTGGTTTAATCTCAGAATTTAAAAAAATCAAATTTTGATTTTAAGAAGAGCCTCTCTCTTGACTTACCAGATAAACAGTGAATTTTCAATGCACTTAACACTGGATCTCTTATTACAACATGGATCCAAAAGAACCCCATTTCAGTTGATATAAATGAATTCAAATATGCTCAGTTTATTGTGGTACTCAGATAAAGCTCTTTATTGTCACAGGAGGCAGAAGTTCTTTAGGTAAAATCAATTACAATCTTTGATAACATTACACTGTTATGGTACTCCTGCAGGTGGTACTAACTGTATCATAAGAGCAGGGAAGGAGAGGTCAAAAAGTCTCTTCTGCTGGTGGCTGCATGTTCTCCACAAGAATACAGACAAACTTTTCCAGCTTCTTGGCAGCCTGCTGCCCAGCCATCAGCACCTCTTCATGATTGGCAGTCTCTCGGGTTTCATAGTCCAGTATTGATTTGTTGGTGATGAGGGAGAATCCAAAGACCCGAAGGCCACAGTGTCTCGCCACTATCACTTCTGGCACGGTGCTCATGCCCACGGCATCGGCCCCTATTTTCTGCAGAAACCGACACTCTGCGATGGTCTCAAAGTTGGGGCCTCCCACCATGACATAAGTTCCTTCTTGCAGTGGTCGGTCTTGATCCATCTGCTTCCAGATGCCATGGGCCTTCTGCCTCAAAACTCGGTCATAAGCATCAGACATGGGGGGGAACCTTCCTCCAAATCGGTTATCATTGGGTCCACTGAGGGGATTTTGGCCCCCGAGGCCTGGCAGGTTGATATGATCTCGGATCAGCATGATGTCCCCCACTTCATATTCGGGGTTCAGTCCCCCGGCAGCATTGGTGACAATTAAGGTGTGCACATTCATCAGTCGGAAAACCCTCACGGGGAATGTCACCTTCCAGAGAGGATAGCCTTCATACATGTGGAAGCGGCCCTGCATCATCACACAGCATTTGTCCTTTAAGTATCCAAATACCAGTCGCCCTGCATGGCCTGGTACCGTGCTCTGAGGGAAGTTGGGTATCTCACTGTAGGCAAAGGCCTGCCCTTGGGTCACTCTATTTGCCAAATCCCCCAATCCAGAACCGCAGATCACCGCTATTTGGGGCCGATGTTCCGTGTGGGCCAAAAGCCACTCTGCTGTTTCCTTATAATCCTCATACCTGAACTCATGCTCCATGGCTCCCTCGGGGTGTCTGATCCTCTCTGCTACGATGTCCCCCTCTTTCTTTAGCTTCCCCTAAAAGCTGTTCTGCTGGGATCTGTCCTCCTCAGCCCCTTTGGGGATCAAAGTGGCAGCTGCCAAGTTTTCTAAGGTGGGTCTGCAGATCCTTCAGAGCCGGCTCCAATCTCCAGGGAAGCTGCTGCTCTTCCAGTAGCCTCCGGTGAGCTCAGAAGCCCCAGACAAACAGGGCTTTTTATACTGGATCCTGGAGGTAATGAGGCCCCTGGAGTTCACACGGAGGGCCTCACAAGGAGGAGTTCACAAGTAGGACTTCACAAGGAGGATCTCACAAGGAGAAGTTCACAAGTAGAAGTTCACAAGGAAGACTTCACAATGTCAACATGGAATCTAGAAACGCCAAACTTGTAGCCTAGAAAGAGTTAATGACCCCCAGTTTACTTAGCTTAAAGGTTTGACTTTGTCACCTGAGTTCCTCCCTGGGGGAAAGTCCTACTTCACTAGTCTCAGACTAACAATAGATTTTAGGGTAGTTTGGGTGGGAATAGTTAATCCCATCAGGTATTAAGTACCTCTTTTGTCCCAAGGATTTCTCCCCTTAGGCCAAAGTCCTTTACCAAGATGGCCCAGCCCTTGGCTGGGTCCTTCCCTTTTGTGTCCATTGTAAAGCAACAGCCCCCCTGTGTTATTCCCCTTTGTTACCATTGTCAAGTCAATCAACTGTCCCCACATCCTCAGCCCCCTTGTTTCACCTAGAGAGGTATTCAAGCTTCCCAACTTTAATGGCTCCTTGGAACTGTCCAATCTAGCTTGGTTGGCTTTCCCAGGGGTCAGTGTCCAGAGACCAGAGTTCAGTCCTCAGACTCTTCGTGGATGTGTGGACCTCCTTTTGTCTCCTGCTGGATATTCCCATATCCAGATTGCCAACTCCAGTCTGGGTTCTTCAGCTTTGGGGAGGAATTAACTGTTAACACAACTTTAGAGACATTATTGGCTAACATTTATATCACTTGCATTTTACTACATTAGACATACAATATGAGCAAAACCCCACAGAACTGAACCAGTTCTTAAGCTTCTCCGAGAAGCTCTTTCACCAAAACTTACAACCATTTAAACCTTAAACTGGCATTTCAATTCATGAAGACACTTTCTCTATTTTAATCGACTTACAGCAGTTACCCAGAACTTCACCTGAACACTCAGGCTCTCTCACTCCAGCTGAGCTTCCCATTGAAAGCTTTCACCCAACCATTCACTCATCTGAACTGCTCTCCTGGTCCTCGCCTCTAGACAGGGCTGCGCTTACATCCATATGAACCAACACACACCCCCAAAAATGTAGCCAAGCTCTGAGCTTGTAGTCAGGTTGAGCTAGACTCCATTTTGTCCAGTTTATGTTGGGGCCAGACTCTGCCCCCACCTGCCATCTTCTCTGAACCCTAGCCTGCATCAGGCCCAAACTTTGTAAACATAACTTGAGGCCATTTTGTTAGGTGGTTCCTCAGACTGTCAGCTGTCCCCACCTCCTCCTGTGGACCATAGACATGCAGTTCCCCATTCCAGCAGCTTCTGGGTAGCTCTGGACTCTGTGGCTCTCTGAGCAATCCACAGTCCACTGCTTAATGGCCCCTTAATTAAAGAGCGGGTCACTCCCAAATACTGGAGGCCGAGTTCTTTCTGCCCCTCTGCTAGTCAGATTCCTGACTCAACATCAAGAGGGCTGTGTGGGTACCTCACATCTTGGGATCCTCCTTAGCAGGGAGACTCAGGCAGCTGGGACTTAGGAATCTCGCTGGGGAACCTCAATTTGTTGACTTAGAAAAGATGTAGAATTAAATGGTCAGAAAATCACTCTTTAATTAAGGGAAAGGGGTTCAGTGAGATAGTAGGCCTCTACACAAGGAGCTGTGAGCCACACGCCTCTGTAGAGTCTGAGGACTGAACTCTGGTCTCTCTGGACACTGACCCCTGGGAAAGCCAACCAAGCTAGATTGGACAGTTCCAAGGAGCCATTAAAGTTGGGAAGCTTGAAGACCTCTCTAGATGAAACAAGGGGGCTGAGGATGAGGGGACAGTTGATTGACTTGACAATGGTAACAAAGGGGAATAACACAGGGGGGCTGTTGCTTTACAATGGACACAAAAGGGAAGGGCTGGGCCATCTTGGTAAAGGACTTTGGCCTAAGGGGAGAAACCCTTGGGACAAAAGAGGTACTTAATACCTGATGGGATTAACTATTCCCACCCAAACTACCCTAAAATCTATTGTTAGTCTGAGACTAGTGAAGTAGGACTTTCCCCCAGGGAGGAACTCAGGTGACAAAGTCAAACCTTTAAGCTAAGTAAACTGGGGGTCATTAACTCTTTCTAGGCTACAAGTTTGGCGTTTCTAGATTCCATGTTGACATTGTGAAGTCTTCCTTGTGAACTTCTACTTGTGAACTTCTCCTTGTGAGATCCTCCTTGTGAAGTCCTACTTGTGAACTCCTCCTTGTGAGGCCCTCCGTGTGAACTCCAGGGGCCTCATTACCTCCAGGATCCAGTATAAAAAGCCCTGTTTGTCTGGGGCTTCTGAGCTCACCGGAGGCTACTGGAAGAGCAGCAGCTTTCCTGGAGATTGGAGCCGGCTCTGAAGGATCTGCAGACCCACCTTAGAAAACTTGGCAGCCGCCACTTTGATCCCCAAAGGGGCTGAGGAGGACAGATCCCAGCAGAACAGCTTTTAGGGGAAGCTAAAGAAAGAGGGGGACATCGTAGCAGAGAGGATCAGACACCCCGAGGGAGCCATGGAGCATGAGTTCAGGTATGAGGATTATAAGGAAACAGCAGAGTGGCTTTTGGCCCACACAGAACATCGGCCCCAAATAGCGGTGATCTGCGGTTCTGGATTGGGGGATTTGGCAAATAGAGTGACCCAAGGGCAGGCCTTTGCCTACAGTGAGATACCCAACTTCCCTCAGAGCACGGTACCAGGCCATGCAGGGCGACTGGTATTTGGATACTTAAAGGACAAATGCTGTGTGATGATGCAGGGCCGCTTCCACATGTATGAAGGCTATCCTCTCTGGAAGGTGACATTCCCTGTGAGGGTTTTCCGACTGATGAATGTGCACACCTTAATTGTCACCAATGCTGCCGGGGGACTGAACCCCGAATATGAAGTGGGGGACATCATGCTGATCCGAGATCATATCAACCTGCCAGGCCTCGGGGGCCAAAATCCCCTCAGTGGACCCAATGATAACCGATTTGGAGGAAGGTTCCCCCCCATGTCTGATGCTTATGACCGAGTTTTGAGGCAGAAGTCCCATGGCATCTGGAAGCAGATGGATCAAGACCGACCACTGCAAGAAGGAACTTATGTCATGGTGGGAGGCCCCAACTTTGAGACCATCGCAGAGTGTCGGTTTCTGCAGAAAATAGGGGCCGATGCCGTGGGCATGAGCACCGTGCCAGAAGTGATAGTGGCGAGACACTGTGGCCTTCGGGTCTTTGGATTCTCCCTCATCACCAACAAATCAATACTGGACTATGAAACCCGAGAGACTGCCAATCATGAAGAGGTGCTGATGGCTGGGCAGCAGGCTGCCAAGAAGCTGGAAAAGTTTGTCTGTATTCTTGTGGAGAACATGCAGCCACCAGCAGAAGAGACTTTTTGACCTCTCCTTCCCTGCTCTTATGATACAGTTAGTACCACCTGCACGAGTACCATAACAGTGTAATGTTATCAAAGATTGTAATTGATTTTACCTAAAGAACTTCTGCCTCCTGTGACAATAAAGAGCTTTATCTGAGTACCACAATAAACTGAGCATATTTGAATTCATTTATATCAACTGAAATGGGGTTCTTTTGGATCCATGTTGTAATAAGAGATCCAGTGTTAAGTGCATTGAAAATTCACTGTTTATCTGGTAAGTCAAGAGAGAGGCTCTTCTTAAAATCAAAATTTGATTTTTTTAATTCTGAGGTTAAACCACACAAAACCAGCATTTCCATGAAGAAAGTAGGATTGTTTGTGGACATAAGGTCAAGAATTTCAGAGATTTAAAGTTACAGAAGTAGGGTGAGGGGGTATCATGAATACTATTACCTTGGGAAAAATATTATAATAAAATTTTTAAAGAAATCAAGTGATAAGTTTCATTTTATTTTTCAGAAATTGTAATTATTTCAAAATGTCTCAATAACAGAAAAAATTGTATAATAATGTTCATATTTCCCTACCAGGTCCTTATTTTAAGTTGTATATATGTCTAATTGGATGTTTCAGAAGCATATTTCATTGAGAATCTGTAATAGAAAGCAAAGTTGTCATTTTCCCACTTGACATTCTGAATGGTAACCTAAGTACAAAATTAAATTGAGCTACTGAATGACAAACTCTTGTCTTTATTTAAATATTTATATACAAATCTGCAAATTAAAATATGAGAACTTCAGGAATCCCAAGCAGCAGTGCAAGGAGGACCTATAGACTTCTCTACATGATTTAAGTCCAAGAGATACAATGTATGTAAAGAACTTCTAGTGCACAGGTACAACTCAGCTGGCCTAGGAAGGTCCATTCCAAGTACTTTCAACAACCTCAACAGTG
Source organism: Monodelphis domestica (assembly GCF_027887165.1). Lineage (NCBI taxonomy): Eukaryota > Metazoa > Chordata > Mammalia > Didelphimorphia > Didelphidae > Monodelphis > Monodelphis domestica. The sequence goes on along the minus strand of NC_077228.1, from coordinate 493,983,786 downwards.
ATAAAAATTGGAGAAAAGATATTGTGGCTCCATTACTCTCATGTGAAAAAAGTATCTTCCATCAAAAATGATTGATTGCATGTGTCAATGACATTGAACTCCTAAACTTATGTTTTTTCAATAAGAGGCTTGATTTTCTTGTAGTTGGTTTGATTTTGAAATAGAATGAGTAAAAGCCAATAGGTAAGTGTATAATTTATGTTATGTTATAGGATTTCTGTTTAGAAATAATTATTAGTATATTTTTATAGGATTATAGAAAAAGTTAAAATAACTGGATGATAGGTAAATGATAAAGTGTTACAAAGTGTTATAAGTGTTAGTCAACACCGCTTCAGAGGGGATATTGTATTTATATAATATTGTTGTATATAATTTTTTTACATAATAATTGTAAGTTGAATTTAGATTGATATCTTTAGGTTCTTATTTCTGTATAGTCAGGATTGTGTTACTTGTAACTAGTTATAATTTTATAACTGTAATGTTTATAATTTGAGACTTGCTTTCTTTCTTTACTTCTCCCTGTTTCTCATATCAGTATAGTTTTCTATTATAAAGAAATAATAGTATAGGCAACTTTGACTAGAAATATAGAGTGTAGGATAGTAATGTTTGAAAGATCCAATGGGGAGACTAGTCCAGATGCATTTCAACATTTAAGAAAGATAGAGATTGTCACACCAGAGAACATTTTGGAGTGGTCAAACAAGAAGGCCTATGAGGAGGCCCAGAAGCACTTGAAAATGGCTGAAGAAGGCCAGAAAGCAATGGTATCTGAGCTCCAAAAGAAATAGAGGAGGGAGTACTGTGACAGACATTGGCACTAAAGAAAATTGCCAGGCTTAAGAGTGTGTGAAATTGATTACCTCGATGGGGGAGGGGCCCCAGGAGTTAGGACTCCTGAGGAGAGAAGACTAACTGGGAGAGGAGTTGGTCATCTCTTGGTCTTGAGAAGCCCAAGGCAGAAGGTGGGAAAAGACTTTCTCCTGAGGGTTACCCACTTTTCCTGCTGGTGACTGGAAAATACTCCCCCCGCCCCCAACACTTCCCAATTGAAGGGACTTTCTGAAGAGAAACCTGAGCAGACTTTACCTCAGCTCCTGTTGCCCAGGGGTGAGTCAACCTGACTTTCTCTCAGGGGGCTCAGGCTGCCAAGGCCTGAGTTCCCCCCAAATTCAAAGAGGGAAGAAAAAGGGTTTAGAGACAGGGACCCTTTTCCCCCACTTTGCTTCTGGAGCAAAACTCCGGTATTCAGAAGTTGTAGGGAGAAGTAATCATTCTACTGCATGATGCTAGGCTTTTAGCATTATCTAGTAAAAAAGAGACCAATGGGGGAGGTACCCCAGGGAGGAAACACGAGGGCATAAGCATAAAGTGTAGAAAGGAAAAAGAAAACTTTAAAATTTTATTGGTGGAGAAACAGATAGTTGGGTAAGATGCCAAGGGAAGTAACTTAAGTACAAAACAGAAATCTATAATTGAGATGGAGAGAGAAATTGCACAGATAATAGCAGACATGAAACATGACATTTATGGTTCACAATACATGGGCACATAAAACTGCATGGAGAAAAGCAAGGAACAGATTAAAACCTTTTTGGAAAATTTCTTAGCTTGCAGAATGGATCTAGGCAGTGGAAAATCAAAGGGGCTAGCAAATCTTTAAAACAGCAACTTAAGTATCCACACCATTCTGACAAGATAGCCAAATGAGACATTGTTGCAAGAGACTTTGGAGCTAATACGTTTATACATCTAAGAGGGGAAAGAAAGGAAAATGAGGGGAGAACTAACAAATCCAAAAGCCAAAGACTTTTACCCATGAAATATTATAACACTCAAAGATACCAGTCCTGGGGATGGGTTTAGAACAGATCAATACCAAAATTTCAATGACTGTCTATTCCCTGAACCAGAGACTGCAAAACAATTTAAGGAGGAACATAAGAGTCTTTGATAGTGAAACCTCATCCAAGCAGTTCTCAAACTGAAAGTAACACAAACACAAACCTTTCTTCTGAGCAAGCTGTTAGCTCACAGACAGCAGTGCTCCAAAGTGATACAGAGCTAGTTAATAATAGTGGATTGAATGAGGGTGGAATAACTAAAAAGGGGATGATTGCACTATAACATCTACAAAACCTGAAACATCTACTAGTTATACAATTGTATTACAAACCCTGGGGCAAGAAGGTTCTGATGACAATAGGAAACCTGTGTATGCAAACACCATAATAGCTAATTTACAAGAGACTAGAACTGTAACTTGGGACAGAAGTGGGAGAACAAAAGTACAAACCACAAACAGTGATAGAGGGGAGAGTGGATCTGTATTGAAGTAATTCCCAGAAGATACCACCATAGAGGGAGTGGTTTCTATGTCAAGAGATTCACAAGAGGGAGTAGATACACAAGGGCCTGATCCAAAAGATATGGTAGAACCTGTGCACTTTAGTAACATAATAGCAGATCCATAGGAAGCAGTAAACCCACAAGAATCAAATTTTTCACCACAGAACTCAGAATTAGAGCATATTACTGGGCAACAGATAGAAAAAGACTTGGGAAATATAGAAATCACTGAAATGGGGTCAGACCAAGATACAAAACCCGAGTTAACAACACCTGACACAGAATTACAACATGTCACTGAACAAAAGCTAGTGAAAGACATGGAGAGTACAGAAATCAGTGACCAAGAGTCAAACTCAGACCCAGATGCTACAGTATCAAATGGTACAATAATAGTTGAACAAAACAGTGATGAAGAACAGGAACCCTATGAGTACATTAACCTTTATGATAAAGTTCACAAAGATTTAGATGAATGGGACACAAATTGGCATAGTGAACACCTGAATTCAGAACAAACACGTTTTTCTGATTCTGATTCTGATGAAAAAATTGAAAATATAGGAAACTCTTTATCAGTAGAGGAAATACTGTATATTGCAGGAGTCAATAGTCAAGAAGAATTTTGGAAGAAATATGACTTAGGGGACAGTGACACTGAATTGGAAGTAATATGATAGAGAACTTGGTACCAGGACTGATTTGAGTTCTATAGGGTAGCAAACAACACGAAACCTTATAGAAACCCACACTGGTACTAGACATAAGATCTGACACTTAATCCATGAAGTTACCTTAATCAAATCAGGAAAACCCCTAAGCCATAATGACAAGGTCTGGCTGAAAAGAAAAACAAAACTGAGACAAGTCCACGAACTCCAGTAAATGTAGATGAGAAATATCCAAGATGCTATTGGAGCATCTTACCCAAACAAAAATTATTGCATAAAACTGAAATAGAATAATGCCCCATGACAGATAATATAAATTTGGGTTAGTTAGATCAGGGAGGGTTAGCGTAGCCTGTGAAATAGAGGAGAAGCAGTTCCTTGTGGAACCTGGGAATTTATTTGGGTGGATTTAGAATCCCTTAGACTTATTAAACCTATATACAAATTTCAATCTCAAGCCTAGACTAAAATATCATTAACCTCTATAATCAACCACAGAGGAATAGAGTAATTGCCTTACAATGACACATTAAGAAAGATACCTACATTTATTACATTAAAAAAAATCTCACTTGCACACATGAAGATGGCACAAACATCCTGTATAAAGTTTCACTCACATGAATCAACATGTTTACTCTTACATACACGCACACAATATTACACACACACATGATCCTGTAGTTCTGGATACTTGAGATTGTCTTTCAAGGTAAAACAACAGGTAAGTATGTATCCTGTAAAGGAGAAGGCACCCTGGACCAGTGATAAACTTCAAGCAATACCAAAGGATGGAAGATACATGGACAACTGGAAAGAACTTTGAATCAAAGACATTATGGGGAATGAACTTCAGGAAAATGGATCATGTAAGATTAATCGCCAATCATATTAACTTCACATATGTGGGAAGTATATCCACATATATAGTGAAATAAATATGCATCCTCTGTGACATATCTAGAACACAAACAAATTTCACACTTATATTAGGGGCTGTACCGTAAATAAGGACAGCCCATAAATTGTATATCTGTAAATAGATCTCTAGTACCAGAGGATATATATATATATATATAACATGTGACATATGTAAATATATACAAATAACAGACATGTATATATGTAACATGTTAATGATATAATTCAGTAATAGAGATAGAAAGGAGAGAGTTCCCCCCAAACTTGAGGAGGGAAGGAAAAAAGGTTTAGATAGAAACCCCTTTTCCCCACTTTCCTTTTCCCATTCTTCCCTGCCTGTTACTCCTTTTATATTACCTGATTGAGTTGACATTAAAATAGTTATCTTTTCCCCAAGCTGAGTGTGAGTGAACAGATCAAGGGGAGATCCTTTGGTCTTGAGTAGTGGAGGGGGGACAAGAGGGACAAGAACAAATTGGGGAGAGTAGATTTAGTGAAGGAGGGAATGCAGAAGGGGGGAAATCTTCAAACCCCCTCTCCTCTCTCTGAGACAACCCTAAACATCAGCTGTCTCCCCTGAACCCTGCTTTGAGAATGGGGGGGTCTCTTCGCTTTCCCCTGCTCCATACTGAAAGTCTGAACCCCTCTGGTAACAAATTAATGCTTTTATAATACAGTACCTTGCAAAGGGAGAGTGGGAGAAACTGGAGGATCTAGAAACAGAGCTGGCAGATGAGGAATTTCTTTTTGGAGATGTAGAGCTGAGCCACACTGAGCAGCAGGAACTTAAGTATAAGAAGAGAGTACAAGATCTGGCCTGAAAGTACCAGGCAGCCAAGGATCAGGAGAAGCTAGTTGTGTGACCCTGGGTAGGTCATATAATCCCCATTGCCTAGCCCTTACTATTCTTTTACCTTGTAACCAATATATAATATTTGCTTTTCAGATGGAAGGTAAAGATTTTTAAAAATAAAAATAAATAAAACACATAAAAAACCCCCAATAACAACCTTTCCCTAATCTTGTCACTGCTTCAAGGTATCATTCCATATATCTTTTCCATTTTGCTGCCAAATTCTTTGGGGAAAAAATATTATTCCTATTGTTCTAAATTTCTCAACCCTTTACAATGTAATCAATCATTGATCGTAGGGCAAGAGACTATTTGTTCTCTGTGATATTTTACTAATTTACTTTTTCTGCTTGGATATGAGTGGTCCCATACTTAAACATGTTAATTGAAGCTAGAAAGAGAGCTACATATCTAGAAATTCAGCCAGATCCTAACGATTGCTAGAATTATCAGTGGTTCCTTCTTTGAGGTTCTTACATTTTATCTTATACTTCATGTCTTGTTTGGGGCCATTTTCTCTGGTTCACCCTCCATGCCTGGAATGCTCTCCCTCCTCAGCTTTTGACTTTCCTGACCTCCTCTAAGATGCATCTAAAAACCCACCTTCTACAGGAAACCATTCCCAACCCTTTCCATTCTGGTGCATACCTCTGTTAATTATATTTATCTTGTATGTACTTTTTTGTATATTGCCAGTATCATGGTTATTTCCTTTGGTTAATGTCACCCTCTCCTAGAAACAGCAGAGGCACATTAAGCCTTGGGGAAATTCTTTTTGGCAAGGGTGAGGAAGATGGTCATCATTGAGGATGGGGAAAAATTCTGGAGATTGCCACAGGAAGTTGGAGATGGGTGAAGAGGAATGAGAGAACAGTCTGAGCTGACTCACCCTAGGTGACTCCCACAGATGGGTGACCCAGTTTGACTTAACATTCTTTCCTAACTCACATGGATCTAAACAGCTGACAGGGAGCTCTCTGAATACACCTTCAAGTCTTGGTGGATGCTAAGCCTCCTACCCTCCTATCTTGAAGGTCTTTTATCCCCTTCAGCTCATCTACCAACTCTTTACCTGACCCTTGACCCCACGGTAAGGCAGTCTGGTGAAGATCAGATATGCCAAGCCTACGAACAACAGTCTGGTTTTAAACCAGAAATTCAAGGAATCTTTAGAATTAATGACTCAGATTTTATGCCTCCTCTTCTCGCAGTGGAAATAAGAAAATGTTACTTCTAGTGCCTCGACATAAACCAACTATGTAGGCTTGCCCCAGGAAAACTTCTGAAATATGTCTTTCAGGGCTTCTAGCCTGAACTTTGGGCCCACCTTTAGTCCAGAGATTCTCAACTTTTTTGGTGTCATTGGTGAAGCCTCTGGTCCTCTTCTCAGAATAATATTTTCCCCTCTCTGAGCCAGTTACAATGAAAATAAAATTTAAGCATTGCCTGTCACTACCCTTATCTTCCCCTCTCTATAGTGATTTTTCATACCTCTTTATGTTATACATTTTTTACCCCATTCTATCTCTCCCTTCCCTTTTCTTTCACTCCTGTATTCATTTTGTGGCATTATTTTAATACTGGTTGGAGAGGATTCTCATGGTGACTTGGAGCTTCTCTGCACTACATCTCCATCTTGGATCCTCAGAATAATATTTTTTAAAGGCATGAAATATGAAGAATTATGAAGGAAACCAATTATAATGAAATAGAGTTCTCAAAAACATTTTTTTAAAAAATCAAAGTAATAAACTTAAGATTAAGAAATCCTATTTTTGATCCTTGGTTGTGACCCCCCTCTTTTCATCCTCAAGCATCCCACCCACTTCTCGGACTCTCCATTCTCCCTGTAATTAAAGTAGTACCCAAGAAAGGATGTGATTAGAGTTCATTCTCTCCTTACCTCCATATAACTCAGAATTCCTAAGCTTCCTCTAAAGCTTAGCTCTGGGGATGACATGGTCAGCCTTGTACATGACCATTCATTAGGCCCAGGAGAGGTCAGTCAGTTATCTCTATTTTGCAGACGAGCTCCTTCAAACAGAAAATAAAAACTTTGAGGGAAGAGCCAGGTACCAAGAGTTGTCTGGGCCATAGCTCAGAGAGAAAGACTTCAATATGTTTTTTTATCAATGCCAGAAAAGTCTGCTCACCATGGCAAGCGGATACTCATTTTGTGGTATATCATTATATACTTGCAGCAATAAAGGCTCAAAGGCTCATATTAAAAGCAACCCACAGGATTTTGATTTAAAAATGCAAAAGAAACCATTCCTTCATCCCAATTCCATTAGGGGTGGTCCAAAAAGGGATCAAGATTTTGAATCAGGAAGAAATCTTCTTCTGACTGAGGGAAGGGGCCAATGATGTAGATGGGCTCTGGGAAAGACAGTAACTGCCATCTAGGCCTCATGGTCACTAGTGATAAGGATCAGAACACACATGTGTATGTGCCTCAAAAGGGGAAAGGGACAGATTCAGCTCTAGAAAAATTTATTTTAAAAATATTTTAATAAATAAAATTAAAATTAAAAATTATAATTTTTCAAAGCTTTAATAAGTGGTTATTAAATATTCCTTCATGAGAATGAAATAGTACAGAAAGTAATAGGCCAAGGGCAAAGGAAAGACTTTAAGGGACCCTGAGCTGTAGAGGATTCCAGAAGAAGGAGGAAGCAGGTGATTGCAGGAATTACTTGAAAAATGTAAACCTGTGTAGTAAGTACTCCCTAGCTACTTATGGTTCTTAAAACCCATTTAGATTCACCATCTGTGTCCATTGCTCTAAGCCACAGCTTTTCCCACTTTGATCTTTATAACCAACCCATATGAGAGATGAGGCAATAAAAAAGGACATTTTAATTGAAAAAGAATAAATAGAAAAAATAATATATTAATAACAATAGCAAGCATTCACATGGTGCTTTAAGGGTTGCCAAGTATTTTATGAATATTATCTCAACCCTGTTTTTCAGAAGAGGAAACTGAGGCCAATAGAGGTTTGCACTGGTGACACACAGCTAGTAAGTGTCAAAATCAGGATTCAAACTCAGCTCTTCTGAACACCAAGTCCATCTCTCTATGTATTTTGCTAACTAGCTGCCTCACACAAAATAGCAAATACCACTAATACCTGTGGCCTGAATTAAACCATTTTCCAACCAACTCTCGGGGACAGAAGATTAGGAGCAGAAGTATGCTGGAGCCTGCTCAAACTAGCTCCCAAAAGCTGATTGTAATATTTTCATTGTAAATATTTATGCCTGGTGTAAATGTAGAAATTTTAGGCTTCTGGGAGAGGTTATAATATTGTAATGGCTAAAAATGTGGCCACAGGATTTATGTAATATTGAACAATGGCCGCCAAGGAATTTACCTAGCACATGCCCGTGTAGTGTGGGTGTGCACAATTTTTTGGTGCTAGACCAAGATGGAGACTTTTAAAATTCACACTGGGAAATCAGCACATGCTATAAATCAGGAATTGACTGGTTGTTATCTAGACTTAAGAAAGTGATTAGGAAAATGCTAATAATATAGATTGAACTTTAGTGTGTCCTGCATGAGTTTTTTTGTTTTTTTTTAGGGGGGGAAGTTCATTGTTAAACATTTATTGGCCCATCCTGGTTGCAAATCCTGCCTAACTGTGCTGCCATAATGAGGCTATTAGTGGAGTCCATCCTAGGGAAGTAGAAATGGTAAGTTAACTACTGACCCGTTGGCTGATCATCCACAAAAAGTGTCTTGCTCAAGAGTCCTCTTAGCTCAAGACTGGGCAGTGTCTTCTCCAGGGTTGGTTCCTAGCATCCCTAGGACCTGCCTCCCTGGACCTCTAGAGCATAGCCCACTAAGGGTTCAAAGTCTAGCACGTGCAAGAGTGAGGAAACTACAAACAGACTGGCAGAATGCTGCTCCATTAATGCATGAGTGTCTGATTTTGGAAGATAGAGAAGGAAATATCTCTAGTTCTATCTTTCTTGGCTTAGCTACCAGCCACTTTCTTCCCCTGCCTCCTCTTTCTCTCTCACCTGTGCTTTGGGTTTCTCCCCTGCCCTTTCAAAACCTCCCATCTCAGAGGCATCCCTACACCAAGGAGCTCATGTTGGCAGCTGGTGATGTAGCAGTAGAGTGCCAATCCTGAAGTCAGAGAGATCTGAGTTCAAATCCAGCCTCAGACACTTACTAGTGGTATGATCCTGGGTAAGACACTTAGCCTCTGTTTCTTCATCTGTAAAATGGAGATGATAATAATAGCTCCTACCTCCCAGATTTGTTGTGAGGATCAAATTCAATAATAATTTTAAAACACCGAACACAGTTAGTAAGTGCTATGTTATCCATTATTCTGATTACCTAAGTGTCACAGTGTATAGAGAATTGGACATGGAGTCCAATACTATGTATGTGTGTTTGCAATATATGTGTGTACTATGTACATGTATATATGTATACATGTGTACACATACACCCATGTGAAAGAGGGTAGGGATACAGGACTTAAGATATAAGGATAGGAAGAGACCCAAGTAATCATCTAGTTTAACTTCTTCATTTTACAGTTGAGGAAACTGAGGCTCAGAGAGGCTAATAACTTGTCAAATCAGCAATGCTACCCCAGTTATGGTTGTGTCAATAAATATAAGGAACCAGAGGAGGGAGCTATGAGGAAAGAGCAGCAGACATGGAATCTTAATTTTCAAAGATTTTATTAGCTTGTAATCAGAATCTTAATTATGAAACCCTTAATCAAGAGTCTGTCAATTAAGCTTCATTAATCCCAGTAGCTAAACTCACATATACACAGAGATATTCACATTCAGAAATTCATTCATATTCCCATTCCCATTCATTTATATGCACAAACATGTACATAGTCAATAGTTTTTAGATTCATGCTAGTGGGGTGATGGGAAGGGATGGGACAACACTGAGTTTGTTCAGCTATAAAATAAGGATAATAATAGCACCCACTGAGGGGCAGCGAGTTGGCTCAGTGGATTGAGAGCCAGGCCTAGAGACGTAAGGTCCTGCGTTCAAATCTAGCCTCCGACACTTCTTGGCTGTGTGACCCTGGGCAAGTCATTTAATCCTCATCGCCTAGCCCTTACCACTCTTCTGCCTTGGAACCAACACACAGTATTGATTCTAAGACAGAAGGTGAGAGTTTTAATAATAGTAATAATACACACTTCACAAGATTGTTGTGAGGATTAAAGAATATGGTGTATCTAAAATGCTTTGCAAATTTGAAAGTACTATCTAAAAATTAGCTGTCATCTTCATCAGCTCATTGAGAACCAGAGTTTTTGTCATTCAGTCTCTTCAATTGTGTTTGACTCTTCTTAACTCCATTTGGGGTTTTCTTGGCAAAGATACTGGATTGTCACTTTCTTCTCCAGTTTATTTTACAGATGAAGAAATGAAGGCAAATGAATTAAATGACTTGCCCAAGGTCACACAGCAAATAAGCATCTGAGGATGGATTTTAACTCAGATCTTCCTGATTCCAAGCCTAGTGCACTATCCATTGTGTCACCTAGCTACCCCAGAAACAAAGTATTTGTCTGATATTGAGAATTTCTGGTGCGTAAAATCTTCAGAAAAGGACTTGGATTAACTGGATTGTTTTTCTCTTAAAAGTTGCAGTGAGCATTGGAAATATCTTTTGTGTCATGTTAACACTTTCCCCAATACTGCTGGAATGATTCAACCTTATTTGTCCTGTTGGACACCTCTTTAACCATGACAGAGTGAATAATTTCTCCTTTCCTTTTTTTGTTCTTTTTATATACTTACCCTGTCTTAGAGTCTATATTGTGTATTGTTTTCAAGGCTAAAGAGTGGTAAGAGCTAGACAATGGGAGTTAAATGACTCGCCCAGGGACATACAACTAAGAAATACTTGAGGCTAAATTTGAACCCAAGATCTCCAGTCTCTGGGGTGACCCATCTAGTTGCTCTCTTCCCCCCCCTTTTTTTCCAAATACTCCCTTGGGTGCTGGATTCAAATCCTGCCTCATGTACTTCCTAATTGTGCAACCCTTGATGAGACACTAAATCTCTCTAGACTCATTTCCTTTTCTATAATTTACTTTATACATAGATTTCATATTTCACTCCTTTTCTCCTAAATGTACAATTGTTAACAGAGCATTGCTTGCATATTTAAATCATTGGTTTGCCCCAAGGCTCTGTTCCTGGCCCTCTTTTCTTCTCTCTCTATGCTCTCTCACTTGATGACTTCATTAGGTCCCATGAGTTCAATAATCATACCTATGCAGAGGACTCCCAGATCTCTAAATCTGGTCCACCATCCTGATCACCCAGGTTCAAAAACTTGGTGTCATCCTTGACTCCTTACTCTCCCTGGCCCCACATCAGTCAGTTGCCAAAATTTATTGTTTCTTTGTCTTCTTTACGTCTTACATAGAGGGGTACCTTTCTCCACTTTTCTGGCCATCACTCTACATCAGCCTCTTATCACCTCTCACCTGGACTATTCCAATGAGCGTCCTAAGGGAGCCTCCCCAGCTCCAATCTCTCCCCACTCCAACCCTTCTTCCACATAGCCACCAAAGTGATAATACTAAAAGCTCAGATTTGACTGTGAAATTCTCCTGCCCAATAAATTATAGTGTCTCCCTATTATCTATAGGAATTCTTCTGTTTGTCTTTTAAAGCTTTCACTACTGCCCAGTCTTACCTTTTCAGACTTATTACATAGCACTCTCTTATATTGCTTCTATGGTACTGCCAGACTGGCCTTCTACAAACATCTCCTGACTCCTTATCTTTCCTTTGGTTGCCTCACCATGAGTGTTGGTTCTAAGGCCAAGGAGTGGTAAAGGCTAGGCAAGGGGGATTAAGTGACTTGCCCACATTTAATTTGGCTAGTCCTTGGACAGGAAACATAGTCTATTGCCAGATTTCTAATCAAAGTCTTCCTAATTTAGTACAGACTGACACAACTTGGATTTTGCTGGTAGAACATCCTCTCCAATCTACAATGAACCAACAGAAGAGTCAAGAAAAGAGGCAACAGAATCATGGAAGTAACACCAAAAGCAATGGAAAAATGGAGTGGAAGGCAATGGAAAGATATACAGTGGTAGTAGATAGGTGGCAGTCTATTATCAATATATTATCAATTATATTACCAATAATGACCTGTATGCCTACTGAGTTTTTTTTTTTAATTGTATCCTCTTTTATGCCCATCATGGTGATTTGTTCATAGTGGACACCAATAAATATCTGTAAGCTAAATAAATAATCAAGCATAATTTATCAGAAAGAGACCAGAAGTATGAACCAGAAGATCTAGATTCTATTCCCAACTCAAACACAATGAAGTGACCCAGGCAAGTAAAGGAGACAAATAAGGAATTTAAAGGCTGTTGCAGCTCTAAAGGCATTTAAAAAGTCATTGACAAACTGGAGAGTGTCCAAAAGGCTCCATATAAGGATTTGTTGAAGAAACTAAGGGTATTCTGCTTTGAGAAGACTAAGGGACCATGGATAAGAACTGGAAAGAATCTTAGAAACCATTGAATGCAACCCTCTCATTTTTCAGTTGAAGAAACTGAGGTACACAATGGCACTCGCCAGAGAAAGCCAAATAACAAGGATTGTTGGAACAAAGCATAATTTTGAGTCCCTCCCAGGTGTGCTCACTGCCATCAGGAAAATCCAGTGAAGTCCAAGTCCCTTTTAGTTGCTAATGTTTCTAAGAGGTGGTTTGTAGTGAAACTTTAATGTACAGACAGTTTATAAGGAAATTCAAGTTTAACATTTGGGCTAAATTTAGTTTCTCCCTGGGGAGCCAGCTAGCCAGCTCTCCATCTCTGGGACAGTCATGCCTTGGAACTTTTTCTTTTTTTGGGTCTGTGGCTCCCACCCTTAAAAGGAATAAGATTAGCAGGGGAGTCAGCCAGGATGGGGTCCAGGGGACGTTTGCTTCTGAAAGCAGATGCTATGCCAGCTGCTTACCTCTGGGAACAGTGCATGCTGTAGGGAGGGATTTGAAAAGACTTTTTAAAAAATCCTTCTTAAGCCATCACACTGCCCTCCCCGAAGCCCAGGGTTTAAATGAATACCCTAACTCTCAGCTATCTATGCATATGAGGGACAGAGAATGAGGTGGGGAATTAATTTCCAGGTTCTCTAAAATGTACTCTGAAACATAAAATCAGAGGAGATTTAGATCAAGTTCAAAGCTGCCCTCAGACCTTATCGATTCTGTGACTCAGGGCTTCTGTCTGTCTCAGTTTCCTCACCTGTAAAATGAGAATAATAATAGCAGCTACCTACCCCCTGCCCAGGGTTGTTGTGAGGATCAAATGAGATAAAATTTGTAAAGCATTTAGCAAACCTTAAAGTGCCATGTATATGCTAGTTATTATTGTTATTGTAATGCCATTTGATCTTTTGTGAGATCTAATTCCTCATTTGTCAAACTGGAATAATAATAATAATAATAACTAATACTAATATTGCATTTACTGTGTCCTACACATTGTGCTAAGTCCCTTTATGAATATCTCATTTGATCCTCACAAAACTCTAGGAAGTAGATGCTATATTTTATTTTTTATAATTTATATATATATAAATTATATATGTATAAATATATGTAAAATATATATTTAATAATATTTATTATTATTTTCATTTTGCAGATGAGGAAATTGACTTGCCTAAGGTCACTCAGCTAGTAAATGTTGGAGGCTGAATTTGAATTCCAAACTTTCTGACTTCAGACTTGGTACTTTATCCACCTAGCTGCCCCCAATAATATACATAATAAGTATAATATAATGCAATGTACTATAAAATATATAAAAACATAATATGATACAATGTAATATAAAGTAATATGTGATGTGATATAGCATTATATATCATATACTATCTGAAAAGCAATATCTGTGTTACTCATTCACTAAGATCATCTAGTCCAGAGGTCTCAACCATTTTTGTGTCATGAACGCCTTGGGCAATCTAGTGAAGCCTCTGGACCTCTCTTCAAAAAAATGTTTTAAAAATAAAACAATAAATCCATAAATAAAAGAAAATAATCCAAAGGATTAGAGAGGAAACCACCTATATCGAATTCATGAAAATAGATATTTTTAAAGTTCATAGTGTCCTTGTCCAGAAGCCCTGACTGGTCCAACGTCCTCATCTTCCCTCAGAGCTGAAGTGGTTTTCCCAAGGTGACAGAGCGAGCTAGGGATCTGGCTCTTGGCCGGCTTTCCGGCTTTCCTTCTGCTGTGCTAGTCAGTGCATCCCACCTCTTCTTCCAACAGGCTTTTTTTTTTTTTAAATCCAGACCTGATAACAAATAGCAACATAGGGAGCTCTGCACCGCTCCTTTCAGCAAAAATAGCCAAGGGACAGAGATAGCTGTCTTCAAATATGTGGAGAGCTGTCATGTGGAGAAAGGATTAGACTCCTTCTGATTAACCCCCCGGGGCAGAACCAAGACCAAAGACTACAGTTAGGAGGAGGAAGACTTTTTTCTCATGGTGAGACAGTTTCCTACCAAAGCCAGCAGGGCTTCATCCCAAAAAGGTGAAGCCAGATTAAGCCTTTGTCCATTTTGGTGAGGGTTACTGAAACCGATAAATGAGAAGCATGCTAAGATTTAGTTTACTTGGACATTTGATGAACTACATCATGAAAACATGGAGAGAAATGGGCTAGCGGATAGGAATGGATGGATGCATTTGGAACTGGTTGATGGTCAGACTCAAATGGTAATCACTAATGGGTCAATGTCAGCTTGGCAAGGTCTTCATTTCAGTTGCCTTTGGACCTTTATCAATGAATCCTAGAAAGTCCTAAAATAACATGCTTATCTTATCTCTCCTTGGGAGAGAGATTTTGTTGACTAAGTAACCAAATTAAAAAAAATCTCTACAGATTACAACACTGGGCTGAATCTAAGAAAGGTGAAGTTCATTAAGGCAAAATGAAAAGTCTTAACCTCGTGTTAAAAAAAAAAATCAATTTCACAAGGGCAAGATGGAGGAGGCATGTTTAGGCTACAGTTTGTCTGAAAAAGACCTAAAGGTTTTTGTTTGTTGTTCAATCATATTTCAGTCACATTCAACTCTTTGTGACTCCTTTTGGAGTTTTCTTAGCACTTTGATATAGGAGCAGTTTGCCTTTCCTTCTCCAGCTCATTTTGCAGATGAAGAAACTGAGGCAAACAGGCTTAAGTAATTTGCCCAGGGTCACATGGCCAGTAAATGTCTGAGGCCAGGTGAGCCTGATCTTAGCAGAGGAGGGGGTGGGCATTAAGTTTAGGCTAGATACTGGCTGAAATCCCTTTTAATTCTAAACATTCCATGATTCTTCCATTAAAATTGCTCCCAAAGTAGAAAAATGGCACTCCTTAGGAGGTAATGGGTTTCCACTTACCAAAAGTCGAAGCAAAAGTGAAATGATCACCTACAGAGGGCATGGGAGACAGGATTCATGCTTTGGGTCTGGGATGGACTAAGTAACCTCTGCGGACCTTTACAACACTACAACTCTGATTCTAGGACATAAGTTTGCAGTGAAGTGGCCAAGACAGACAGAAGGAACAAAACGCCCTTTGGAGAATCCCACAAAATGGAAAAGTAGTTCCTACCAAATTAGGCACTGAGTGTTTTGTATGCATAGATAGATAGATAAATAGAGCATGATATACTATATATATATATATATATATATGTATATACATATATGTAAGAGCATGATATACTCTCCAGGGTTTCCAATTTCCAAAAAAGTATATACAGGTATCCCTTCTACATTGTGACTTTCCCCATTGTGGTTTCAACATCTTGTGGATCAGCGTAAGAAATTAAGTAGGAATTTGGGGGGTGGGGAAAGTTTTGTGGAAAATGCATAAAATATATGGATCACATGGTAAGATCTCAATATATTTTGTTTCCATTTTAATTTTTTCAGATTTATTTTGAATTAAAAATTTTTCCACACAGTATTTTTACTTAACATTGACCTACATGTAGCCTCTGATCAAATATTTAACCTAAATTTTACAATAAGGTATTGTAAATACCCTATTAAAGAAAAAGAAAAAATTCAGACTTCTTCTCTGTTCCAAAAGAAAGGCCAAAAATTTTTTTTTCATGGATTTTCCAGATTGTGAGGACACAACACCCCCAATCCTCGATATGGAGAAAGGATTCAGGTTTCATTATTAAATAGTTATTTATTAATAAACAGAGAGCTATAACACTAGAATATTCATGTATATACATGTGTATTCTTATGTATCAGTTAATATATGACAGCTTAAAATTGTACCAACATTTTGGGGATAGTCCATATTAGAATATGGTGTAATGCCTGGGAGTCAGGAAAGCCTTGGATTCAAATCCCAAACCTATGGTACTTACTAGATGTGTGACTGAGCAAATGGCTAAACTCTTTTTGCCTCAATTTCCCCATTTGTGAAATGAGGGAAGTTTGATTTAATGGTCTTTCCTAAATATTCTACAACTAATATAGGCAGTTTGATAAAATCATAAAGAATTGGACTGGGCTTCAAGAGATCTAGGTTGTATTCCTGGCTCTTCATTTGAGGTTTTCTATCTCTCCCATTTCCATTCCCTCCTCCCTCTTCTCTGACTCTCCTTCCCTCTAATGAACTTTCTGGACCCTGTCTACCCTTCTCAGGAGGTCTCATCTCACGTCCAATTTTTCCCATGAAGTCTCTCCAGACAATGACAGCCAGCACTGATCTCTCCCTTTCCTGACTGCTCAGGGAACTAGCTCGATGATCTTTTTGCATGGTCTTTGTTATTTTCAGCCAAACATTTCATGATCTACCATCTTGCCTTATTCTCTTGTCTTTTGACCTGGGCTAGTTTTGTCCACCAAGCTAGACTGTGTTCCTCTAGATCAGAAGTTTGAACTTTTAGGACTCCACTTGGTGCTGGGACCCCAACAATAGATGATCCATAAATACTTGTTGAATTGATCTGAATTTCCAGTCCTCTCTTTCCCTGGAGTCTAAGTGGCCATGATCATTTTACTTAGCTCCTGTTCTCCCTCTCTCCATCCAATCTTACTTGTCTAGAACTCATGCCTTCTTCCTCCCTTTGGCTGATCCCATTTGATGGAAGAGCAGCAGTATCAACTTCTTGGAAGAGTAGAAATCGGAGGCTGATGGCCACAGGATTTTGTCTAAATCTTTTGTGGCAGCAATATAATTTAGTCCAACATTTCCTCCACTTACAACCTTGCTCCCAGACTCCATAGTTGCCACACTAATTTTCTATCTCAGATTTCTACATGGTTGACATTGCAAAGCACCCATCCGATCCCTGCCTATCTCAAGCTTTCTGCATAAAGTCGGAAAACTTGGCTCTAATCTTTTAGGCAGATAGTGGTCCCTTAATTCAAAGGGCCTTCTGGGGTAATCAGCTGGGACCAGTTGCCTCCCTCTCCCTTTGCCCTGGCAGGGGAACCGAGGTGTTGAGTTCAAGACAGCTAAAAGTACTTCAGCTGTTGGGAGAGAGAGGGCAAAAGGTTTCTTCTGACATCCTGGCCTTTAAGTTGACAGAACTGACTGTGTGTGACAGCAATGGGTGGCAGACTTCAAAGGAAAAGTACTCCTGGCTTTTCAAACACTGCACACCCTCACACCTACTAATCTAGGCAAACCGTTTCTAGTTCCTGCCCCCCGTGCCATGGCCCTGCCAAGGAAGCCTGTTAGGGGAGATATACAAAAGGGAAAGACACTATTAGCTTAGATGGACACATCAGTGTTATGGAATCAAACTTCTGGATTCTCTGATTTGTTTTTCAGGGGAATTGGATGAGGAATGGGAAGTGACCTCTAGGAGAAGAGAAAGAGGCTTTCAGGATGAATTTGGAACAAAATGATATGAAATAAGTACCAGGGGAAATAGGTGAGCCAGATGCTTTCCTTTGATAATGGAAATTATGGCAGACCCGAAAATATGCCTGCCTGGTTCAACTTTAATGCAGAGCATCTTGTGGGGTAAGGGCAGGGAGAGAGTGGAACGTACTAAAAATAAATGTGGGAAACAGAGAAACAAATATTGTTCATCTGGCAACAGGTGTTCCTGTTATGTGGGAATAAACTGGGGAAAAAATAGAAAAATACTTTTCTACTGCAGTTGCAATTCTCATGTATGTAAGAATAAGTACCTGTATGTATGAATCAGTTTCTTGGAGGCATCTTTACTAATGCCAAGGCTGGTATTTCTAACCTGAAAAGTCTTACCTCTCCCTGGAGTTCTGAAAGCCTCCCTTCTCCAGAAGCCCCCTGCTAGCTCATCCCCTTCCTCCCCTCCCCACCAGCCAGGCCTCCTGGCTTGCCTCACCTCCTTGGCCCAATATAGCCCCACAATGCCACCCCCTGACCCTCAGGGATTATGGAGCTTCTGAAAATAAGTTGTGCAGAACAACTGCTGTAGACAGAAACATCCTGAATGGAAATTCCGCAGCCAGGGAGCAAGACTTTTATCCTCAACCCAAACGTCAACCCCTGGAGATGCTGGATCTGGAAGAAAAATAGAAAGAAAGGCTTTCTTGCCTCATGAATCCCTATATCTTTCCACCCTTAGAAGTCCACTGATTCTGGCCCAGCCAAGAGAGCAAGGGGAGGTCTATCACAGGGGAAAGAGAAGGAAAAGGAAGAGACCTAAGAGGGCCAGATTAGATCAGACAAAAGAAAGACAAGATGGTGAAAATGATCAAATGAAACTCTAGAGATAGCCAAGGGAAACTGAGTAAAAGGAGATAAATCTGGAGTAGCCACTTGTTGGAGGTTTGAAAGCTAGCCTGATAGGAAGGATTTGGTCCAGCTGCCAACAGGAAAGCCAACCTAAATTCCAGTGCAGGGGATTGACTACCTTTGATCACACCCAGACGACAGCAGCTGGGCACATTCACATTCTAACTGTCCAGAGGACTATTTTGAAGATCTAAAAACCTGGAGTCTTTACTGGTGCCATTATCAGAGGTCCAGTGGATGGGTAGTTAAGAAATATGTATTGGGGGGCAGCTGGGTGGCTCAGTGGATTGAGAGTCAGGCCTAGAGATGGGAGGTCCTAGGTTCAAATCTGGCCTCAGATACTTCCCAGCTGTGTGGCCCTGGGCAAGTCACTTGACCCCCATTGTCTAGTCCTTACTGCTCTTTTGCCTTGGAGCCAATACACAGTATTGACTCCAAGATGGAAGGTAATGGGAAGGAAGGAAGGAAGGAAGGAAGGAAGGAAGGAAGGAAGGAAGGAAGGAAGGAAGGAAGGAAGGAAGGAAGGAAGGAAGGAAGGAAGGAAGGAAGGAAGGAAGGGAGGGAGGGAGGAAGGAAGGGAGGGAGGGAGGGAGGAAGGAAGGAAGGAAGGAAGGAATATGTATTAAACACCTAAGTGCTTCTGCTGCTACAAAAAGGCAATAATCTTGTTCTCTGGAGCTCACAGTGTGATGGCACCAACAAAGGACTTAAGAGACAGGATGTGATTTCTATGCGCGTGATTTCCAATATCTCTCATAGATCTGAGAAGCTCAGTGTCCTCTTTAAAACACTAGAGGGAGGCAGGTAGATGGCTCAGTGGATAGAGATCGAGGCTTAGAGATGAGAGATCTTGGGTTCAAATCTGCCCTCAGACACTTCCCAGCTGTGTGACCTTGGGCAAGTCACTTAACCCCCATTGCCTAGCCCTAATTGTTCTTTTACCTTGAAACCAATACTTACTATCAGTTCTAGGTAAGGGTTTAACAACAATAACAAAACACTACAGGAGAATACCATTGGTTTTTAGTACTAGTGCAAACAGCAACAGGTTAAAAAAATCAGACTATATTTTATAAACAGATCTATGAGGCTACTGTTAAGACAGTTTCTTCCCATTTTTTTTCAACTATGTATTGGTTAATAGTAACTTACTGCACCTAGGTGGTGCAGTGAATAGAGCAAATCTAGCCTTAAATACTTAGTAATCATGGGACCCAGGCAAGTCACTTAAACTACCTTGCCTCAGTTTCCTCATCTGTAAAATGAGCTGGAGAAGAAAGCAGGGATGATATGAGAAGCAATATTTTGAAGACGATACAATGACATCCCACATTTATATGAAGAGGAAGAGAGGAGTTCTTGGTGAAGAGCCTCAATTTTTTTTTAAACCCTTACCTTCCGTGTATTGGCTCCAAGGCAGAAGAAGGGTAAGGGCTAGGCAATGGGGGTTAAGTGACTTGCTCAGGGTCACACAGCTGGGAAGTGTCTGAGGCCAGACTTGAACCTAGGGTCTCCCATCTCTAGGCCTGGCTCTCAACCCACTGAGCTACCCAGCTGCCCCCAAAAGCCTCAATTTTTTCAGTGAATAGAAGGCTAGGTATAGAGATGGGAGGTCCTGAGTTCAAATCTGGCATCAGATATTTCCTAGTTGTGTGATCTTAAGCAAATCACTTAACCCCTAATGCCTAGCTTTTACTGCTCTTCTGTCTTGGAACTGATAGTTGGCATTGTTTCTAAGATGGAAGGTAAGGGTTAAAAAAAAATTATTCACTATACAACTCACCAGAGTGCCTCTCCAAAAATTTTCATCCTTCTCCAAGCTTCCCAAAGTCCCTTCTTTCCATGCCCTCTCAGCCAAGAACTTTGCCTCATATTTTACTGAAAAAAAATGAGCCTCTTCACCAAGAAGTCCTCTCTTCCTCCCCATCTCACATATCTCAGTTGACTTCCCTCCTGTCTCTTCCCTCTCTGTCTCCCATGAAGAAGTGGCCCTTCTCCTTACTTAGGTAAACCCTTCTATATGAATATGTAATGTCATTGTATCTTCAAAATATTGCCTCATATATTATCCCTGCTTTCTCGTTAATCTCTATTTTTTTAAATGAATAATCAATTCATTAATGTTTTCCTTTTCTATTTTGATAACATATGTTTTTAGGTATATAATTTTGTTTCTAAGGACTGGTTTTTTATTTCATCATTATCACTTTCTTTTATATTGTTATTATTATTTCTATAATTTATTCTTTGACCTACTCATTATTTAGGATTTTATTGTCTCTAAGTCTATTTTTTTTTGTTTGTGCTTTCTGAGCTAATTACTGTTTTCACTATGTTGTGTCTGTAAAGCATGTGTTTACTATTTCTGCCTTTTGACATTTTTTTTTTGTAATATCTGTGTCCTAATGTCTGGTTACATATTTTAAAGTTATATGATAGTGATAGGCAACCTTTTGAGCTTGGTGTGTCAAAATTTGCCAAAAAAAACAAGCATAACTCAGGTAGTGTGTCTCTTTGAGAAAAAAAAACATAATTTCATGATATTTATAGTTTAACAAAAATGTATAATTGTAATATATAACTGTATTTAATAAACCAAAAACTAATTTTTTATCTTACCAGCTTAGTGACTTTCTTCATCTGTCACTCGGTTAAGATAAGTGAGAAGGAGGGAGAATTCTTTAACTAACTTGCCTATTAGTGACTGTTGCTGAATTTTTTTGTTGCTGAATTTCATTGGCTAAATCTTCAATTGAAGGTTGGTATTTTGTACACTTCAAGCCCAAGCAAGCACTACTAACTTCATCTGTAAATCTATTTCTTTTGTTGGTTTTGATATTATTTAATGCTGAGAATAAAGTCTCACAAAAGTACATAGAGGGAAAAATTGTGGTAAAGTCATTCCTATATTTTTCAGGGTGCTAAAAGTGTCTGGTAACTGGTTCCAGGCACTCCTCCATTGCAGGTGGGCCAGAGCCCTACCCAATCTTCTACTGGCCCAGCCCCACCCCTTCCCACCTTTCCCCAACTGACTGGCCAGGGAGGTGCCAGGAGAGCAGCAGCCACCTGCCTGCTGTGCTCACTCCTCCTCCCCTATCCCGCCCCCAACCCCACATGCCCCTGCCCCCTGGTGCATGCTGCCTGGTGCTAGCCCCCCACTCTACCCCTATGGCCAGCTGGTGGAACAGCCCTTCCCACCCTCCCCCGAAGCTACAACTGTGGGCACAGTGGCTCCCCGCCTTGAGGCATGCTGAGCCCCCATGCAGCAGTGTGTCATCAAAAATGGCTACATGTGTCAGTGTCATAGGTTGGCCATCACAGTTCTATGAGTTGCTAAGAAACATATACATTCTATAGCAGTTCCATTTAGAAGATACTGTAAGCATTTTACCTTTAGTTTCTCCAGTAATTTGTTCAATTCTACATTTTCCCTTTTGTTTATCTTTATGTGCAAAACAGAGAGAAACGTTGAAATCTCTGACTATTATTCAGTTGCTATCTAATTTCTTCTTGTAGTTCTGTTAATTTCTCCTTTATGATTTTAATTCATTGTCTATGGTTCCTTTTAACATAATGTAGTTTACTTCATATCTTTTTATATTGCCTTGATTTTTGCCTCATCTGACAGCATGCTGTTCTTGTTCTTTTTTAAAAAAATTTATTTGATGCATAGCAATTTCCCTCCAGACCTTCATTTTCATTCTGTGCAGATTTTTGGTTTTTAGGTATGTTTCTCAAAAGCAACAGATTACAGGGTTTCATTTTCTTATCTAGTTTGTTATTCCTTTTATTTTCTTGGATTGTTAAATCTTTTCACATTCAAAATTATGAGAATTAGGTTTATATTTTTCTGGTTTCTCTAATACCTTTTAAAAAAATTAGTGGATTTCTCCCCTTTTCCTCCACAAAGCAACTACTTTGTCTCAGGAACTACTTTGTCTCTTTAGTTGTTTTCACTTCATCTAATTTAAGGCAACCAAGTTTTTGTTGACGCCCCCTTCCCCTCAAACCTCCCTCCCTTCTGTCTTTTGGTATGCCTTTTTCTAGTTTTAGAGTTTTGCTTTACTTATTAATTCTTTTTTCTTTCTCTCTTTTATCAAGTTGTCTGATTCTTCCCTCCCTTTACCCCCCTTTCATTTATCTAGTCAAGTAAAATTTCCCTTTTCTTCCCCTTTAACTTACTGTGTTTCTTAGCTTTTAAAATGTCCATTTCTGTGACTCTTTCTAGAAGGGCCTTTTTTTCATTATCTATGTTCCCTTTCAGTCTATTCTAAACTTTTATTCTTGGATTCATTGCCTTTATGCTTAATAAAGTCCTTTAGTGTCTGTGTTCTTTTAGCTGCTTTCTTCTAAATAGTTTCTATATTAGAGATCTTGTTCTATTTTAGAGAAGTTTGAGAGGTTGAGAAGACTGGGGAAAGTGTCTAGTTCTCCTTTTTGTTGGCCATATGTCCAGAACTTCTTTTCCGTCTTTTATCTTCAATCCTTCCCTGTCTACTGGCTGCTTTCCTACTACCAAAAAGTATGCCCATGTCTCCCTCCCCATGCCAATCTACCTTCCATTCAGCCTCCAAAGGGATCTCCCTAAAGCTTAGACCTAATTATATCATACCTCACATCCCCAGCATCCACTCAATGCAATCTCACCAGTAGCTCCCTGTCACCTCTAGGATCAACTACAGAATCTTCTGTTTGGCTTTTAAAGCCCTTCATACCCGGGCCCTTTCCTACCTTTCCAGTCTTCTCATACTTTACTCTCCTCCATATACTCTCCAATCCAGTGGCATGGATCTCCTTAGTGTCCTTCACATAAGGCACTCCATCTTCAGATTGTGCATCTTCACTGCCCGAGCTTCATACTTGGAATTCCCTATCTCCTTGTCTCTGCCTCCTGGCTTCTTTCCTTCAAGCCTCATTTCTTCTGCAAGAAGCCTCTCCTAGGGTCCCTTAATGCTTGTGCCCTTCCTTTACAGATAATCTCCAATTTATCCTCTATGAATCTTGATGACACAGTGGCTAGGAAGACTCATCTTCCTGAGTTTGAAATCCAGCCTCAGACACTTCTAACCTTGTGACCCTGGGAAAGTCACTTAATCCTGCTTGCCTCAGTTTCTTCATCTGTGAAATGAGCTGAAGGATGAAATAGCAAACCACTCCAGTATTTTTAACCCCCCAAAAAACCACAAATGATGCCAAAAAGAGTCAGAAATTACTGGAAAATGACTAAAAAACAACAAATTCTTAACTTAAGTGTTTCCCGGGATGTTAGAGGATGCCCTGCAGAGTGAGAAAGATTTCCTATCAATGGCAAGATTCTCCCAGTGCTCCTTCTTGCAGATTATTTGAACAGTCTGCATTGAGCCCTGGAACATTATATATCATTAGCTCTTTCAATGATTCTGAGCTGTTCATTGCTACAAAAGTTTATCTTTTTAATCATCGTGTCCCAGTGATGCTATTTGGCTGGGACTCTTGGAATGCCATAATAACAAAAGAATCAAAATCAAAGTTTCTCCAAAGCACAACACTGATCAGTGGATTAAATGGGAATGCAACACAACACTAATGATAATTTGCTTCAGAGAACATCTACTCTCATTATTTGTTTTTTTATTAAAACTATTCCTCAGAGGGTCACACATTTAAAGACCAAAGAGCACTTAACTCTCTCTAAAGATTAGATAAAGAATGTCAATACTTACCACCTTGTTCTAGGCATATCTAAGTTCTATGTACACCTATATTCCAGTGTTCCAGAACACTTAGAAGATTCACAGGAAAGCTGAAAATGATTTCACATCTATAAATTAGCGGGTTGAATTAGATGATCTCTCTGGGGCCCTCTAGCACTTAAATTCTATGTAATTCCACTCAGAATCAAACCACTTATTCCCTTAGCTGAGTGTTCAGGCTGACAGTGGTACCAGGGGACAGTTTATGGAAAGACATAATGTCAATCTTAAAACATTAGGCATTTACCACCATCTCCTAATCCTTGCAAACATCTTTAATTTCTCTTACTACAACGATTACCAGCTGACATTTATATAGTACTTTAAGATTTACAAAACTCTTTATATACAGTATTTCTTTTGATTTAACCCACTTGGATTCTATTATTTATTGTTCAGAGCTGACATACTTGCTTTGCCTAATGCCAGCTCCATGTTGCACATTGAGAAAAACTCATGACTAGAAGCAAAGAGTTTTGTTTAGGATAAGAGAAGAAAATTTAAAACCTCGATATGAAATTATTGCTCTATGTCACCTAAGGGCCAAAGGGTCCCTTCCCACAAAATGCTCAGGCTTTTGGGAACAAGTGAATCTGGGTTCAGTTCTGGGGAAACTGGACCTCAAAGAGCGGAGAAAAGGACTTTTTTATACCCTCTGACTTGTTACAACCCCAATATAGAACTCTGGGGGAAATTTTTAAGCAAAAGCATCCTTGGGCATGACTTATGTCCAGAGATTTTCCAAAAGAAAGTAGCAGAAGTCCCTTCTGGAAGAGTTATTAAATGCACAAAGTAGTAGATATCAGCTACAGGACAGTTATTTATTTCCTTCATTATGAAAGAAAAAGGCTCATGAATATATATCATCATATTAAGTGATAACCAATCATAAAGAACTCAGAGGAACCCATAAACACCTACAGAAACACACTGTCCATCACTTCTATTATATTCTGATAGAAAAGATTCCTGGAAGAAGTGTCCAATTATTTTATATTCACCTTGGATGTGATTGATTCTTCAAGCAATAACTCAGTTCTCTTGGCCACCCAGGGAATTAGCTTATCTTTCTTAGGGTGATCAGCTTCTCTGAGAACATGTAGTTATAGGAAGAACCTCCTTCTGCCAGTCAACAAGCCAGGAACTCCTGTCCACTCAAAATCTCCAGGGCTGGATGGTTCACCTCTCAGAATTACTATTTGGTCATTTGTATTGAAGGAAAGAAACTTGGAACAGGAACTTGAAATCCTGTCTCACACATACCTGGGCAATCATATCTATTCAGTCTATATGCATGTCATTGTCATATTTGGTGTTAGAAATGAAAAATCCTTGAAAGAGTAGTCAACCCCAAGCTATATAAAAAGCCATATTCAAAAGAGAGGAAGACAGAGTGAGAGCAGAAATTGTTTCAGTCAACAATCATATGCTGCACAGGCCTCAATTATGGAGACCAAGGAACACAGGCTGTGATTGTACCTATACTTTAGCAAAGGGCTCAAACATGAAGTCCACTAAAAGACACCAAGAAACATTCTCATTTCTACTGGAAGTTCCCAAATCCAGAAGATCCAGGAAGTTCCCTTGAATAACTCCATGGTATTTGTAAAAGGCATTGAGATTAGAATTATGGGAGATAACAGGAATAAGGACCAAAGGTCTCCAAATTGGAAGGAACCTTAGAGAGCATCCCCCTCAACCCTATGATTCTACAAACGAGGTACTGTAAAAGCTGAAGGTGAGAAGAGGATGCATCCAGGGGAAAGCCAATGCAAAGGCATAGCAACGGAGATGGGATGTTGTGGATATTTGGAACAGTTTCCTTTGACTATCAAAAAAGGAGAGTAATAAACAGGTGGGAAAGACAGGTAACCAAAGAGAAGAGTTTATATTTAATTTTAGAGGCAACAAGGAATCATTGGCGTTTATCAACTAGGAGAGTTATGTGCTTTGACATGGGCTTTATTTAGGGAAATTACTTTGGCAGCTGGGTAGAGAATGGCCTGGAATGGAGAGATGCTTGAGTTAGAGAGTTCAATTAGAGCACTACTGCAATAGTCCAGAGTAAAAGTAATGAAGGACTGAACTAGTTTGTAAGCTGTATGAATGGAGAGGAGGTAAGAGATGTGAGCATTATTGCAGAGGTAGAAACAACTGGTTAGCAACCAATTGATAATAAGAGGGATGTTGTAGAGTAAGGAGCATAGGATCATACCGAGGTTGTGAACTTAAGTGTCTAGAAAGATGGTGGTGCCCTCAACAGAAATAATGAAGGTTGGAAGAGGGCTGGTATTTAGGAGGAAAGATAATTAGTTCTCTTTTCGACACACTGAGTTTGATATTCCTTTCAGACATCACATTGAAAATGTCTGATAGTGTGTGGAGGATCTGGGATTGGAGTTGAGAAAGAGAACATTGTTGGACTAGAGAGAGAAAGGGAGGGGAGGGAGAAGGAGAGAGAGGTGGGGGAGGGAGATAGAGGTGGGGGAGGGAGGGGGAGAGAGAGATGGGGGAGGGAGAAAGAGAGAGGGAGGGAGGGGGAGAAAAAGAGAGAGGGAGAGGGAGGGAGAAAAGAGGGAGGGAGGAAAAGAGAGGGAGAAGAAGGGAGAGGTGGGGAGGGAGAGGGAGAGAGAGAGGAGGGAGGGAGAGAGAGGTGGGGGAGGGAGAAGAGAGAGGGAGGGAGAGGGGGAGAGAGAGACAGAGAGAGACAAAGAGGGAGAGAGAGGGAGAGGGAGAGAGGTGGAGGAGGGAGAAAGAGAGAATGGAGAGAAGTCACATACACACATATTTAATTAACAGATCACACACATATATGTATGTGTGTCTGTGTATGAACTGATAATTAAATGATAATTGAACCCATTTGGGAGTTGATAACATCTCCACATGAGATAGTAAAGTAAGAAGAGAGCATTGGGGGTACATCCACAGTAAAAAGGTGAAATAAGGATAATGAACCAAAGAAGGGGACTGAGGAGTGGTCAGATAGGGAGTAGGAAAACTAAAAATAGTGAAATTAAAAAATGGAAAGGAGAGAGAAAGTGATGTCAGTGCCAAATATAGTCCATATCAACACAATATATATGAAAGAGGTCAAGAAGGATGAAGATTGAGAAAAAGCTCCCAGATTTAGTATTTAAGAGACCATTGGTAACTTCAGAGACAGTGATTTCCATTAAATTATGAGGACAGAAGACATTTTAAAGAGCTGAAAAGCAACTAAGAGGATAGAAAATAGAAGTGACTGTAGACAGCCTTTTCTAGAGATTTGGTTGATAAAGGACAGAGAAATACTAGATAATTCTTTGACTTAATGGTAGAATCTAATGAATTTTTTTTAAAAGATGGGAAGACTTGGGAAATAATACTCTATGTGGTATTTAGCTTGGTCTCCAAGCTAGTCCATAAAATTCCAGCGATCCTTTAAAAGAACTCAACCAAAAATTAAGGATCCTGGATGAATGAACCACAACTTAGAATGCTGGTTCTGTGGAGAAATGCAATTCTGAGTTCCAGTTTAAGGAAACAGGAATGCAAACTTCTTAGCTATTCCCTAGATATTAGAAATACATCCCTAGCTGGGGACACTGAAGTTTCTTGTCAGCTTGCAGTCTGCTCCCTCCTCTTTGAAAATCTGGACATTCCCCCTTCTCCAAACGTATGGTACCTCTTTTGATGACGATGATCTTTCACATTTTGCAGAGTGTTGTAGCAATATCATTTGTCAGTTCTTTCAGGACCAGAAGATAGAGTTCATCTCGACCAAATGGCTTAAACTAAGTTCCTGTTAGTCATTTATGTAAAGGTCATTCTCCTTTGTAGAGAAAACAGAAACAAAATAAGACTATCAACCTTGTCTCTGTTGTCAAACTTCACTGTTTCAACCATCTCAAGCAAAGGTCTTGGCCTTTCTCTGATGCTTCTTTATTTTCTCCCCAAACAGCTAAAAAAACCAAGAGTTTCAAAACACCTTTTTTTGGTTGTTATTTTTATCTTACCTCAGGAGATAAAGTATGTAAAGAAACAACTCTCAAAAGAAGAGTGACTCATTAATAGTCATATGAAAGTTTGCTCCAAATTACTAATAATAAGAGAAATGATCAAATAAAACAACTCTTGGATTTCATCTGATACCTGGCAGATTAGCAATGATGGCAAATTCTAGAAGTATTATGGGAAGACAGACACATTATAACCCCCTTAAGGCAGCTAGGTGGGTCAGAGAATAGAGAGCCAGAGCTGGAGTCAGGAGGTCCTGGGTTCAAATCTTACCTCAGACACTTCCTAGATGTGTGACTGGGCAAGTCACTTAACCCCAATTGCCTAGCTCTTGACAATCTTCTTTCTTAGTTAGAACTGATACTAGGATAGAAGGTAAGGGCTTTAAAAAAGTATTAGTTTTACACTATTCATAAGCAAAGGATAAACTATGGGAGTGGAAACACCGAGGAAAAGCAACTGCCTGGGTTGAGGGGACATGACAGAGGAGAGACTCTAAATGAACACTCTAATGAAAATATTATCAACAAAGCAATGGGTTCAAATTAAGAAAACATGTAATGCCCAGTGGATTTACGCGTCGGCTATGGGGGGGGGGGGAGGAAAAGAAAATGATCTATGTCTTTAATGAATAATGCTTGGAAATGATCAAATAAAATATAATTTTAAAAAAGTATTAGTTTTCTAGTACTGAAAAGGGAAAGGTAAACTTGGAAATGAAAGTAATAGATACAAAAGAAAAAGATACTAATACCAAAAAAATCTGTTTAAAAGAAGATACAACAGGAACAAAGAAGTGGTAAAAATGGATCTGAAGTGGCAGAAGGGAAATGGCCTTTAGCAGAGATTTGAGTTAAAGAATCTCATATAGAAGAGAAAGGAAAAGAAAAAAGACTCAACTTAGAGCTAAAAAAACATGCCTGTGATTTCCTAAAGAGAAGGGAGCTAGATGTTCTAAGAAGGAAGCTGCTGTGTATCTTTCAAGAAATGATGAAGAAGAATCACAGAAGCTGTCAAGTGAGAAATTATTCAACAATAAGTATCAGAAGAAGAAGAGAAGAATATTGGTTGTTTGTGACTCCATCATGGGGTACCGAGGCAGCTTTTTGTCATTTGTCACCCTGACAACACTAGAGAAATCTGTTGTCTTTCTACTCCATGTAACATAACAGAGAGCCTCTCAAGACTTGTCAAAACATAACTACTAGTCATTTCAGGTGATTCATGTGAGCCCAAATGATACTGTCAGAACAAAACTAAAAATATTACCAAAAATTAGAAAATCTTGGGCAAGAAACTGAAGACTACAAGGATACAGATTGTGTTTTGCTCATTGTTAATCACTGAAGTAAAATAATGTGGAAGAGAAAAATTGATTTGGAAAGTGAACAGTTGGCCAAGAAAACTGTCTCAGATTGGATTTTGGATTTCTGCACAACTTAAAATACAATAATGACAGGTTCCTGGCCAAGGATAGAGTAGATCTGACAAAGATTAGTAAGAATTTATGCACCTGGTGTCTTGTAAGCTAATCAAAAGAGCTTTAAATTTAAATGATGTGGGGTTGGGGTGGGGAACCTATGTAGGTATATCCATCAAGACAGAGCCCATGAAGAGTAGCAATAGTGAAACCAGAAGAGCAGTTAAGCTACTTGGATGTTTACAAGAGTTAAAACCCAAGAAATGAGCCAATCATAAAACTCATGGCTTCAAAATCCAAGTTTATGCAATAAGCAAGATAGTCTAGGGGTCCTCACATAAAGAGGAAACTTTGACATAAGAAGCATTACTGAGATGATGGAAAATAAATGAAATGTGACTCCAAGAGCATATATTACTTAAAATAAATAGGATAAGTAAAAAAAGCCCTGAAGCAGTAATACATGTTAAGAGAATACAGTAATGTTAAAGGGGATGGTGCTCCTTACCCTTCTACTTATCCATATGGCAATATGGGAAGTAGTATAACAAAAATACTTAATTTTTTATCTTTTTATCTTTATCTTATAAAAGGATAAAGACCAGGTAGTAGGGGTTAAGTGACTTGCCCAAGGTCCCACAGCTAGGAAATGTCTGACTCCAGTCCTGGCACTCTATCCTCTGTGCCACTTAGTTTTACATTATACTTTATATTAGAAAGACTTGAACAAAAATGACTAACGAGACGTTGATACCCGAGTCGAGTTAGAGATAGTGACCCCATAGACTATATCACACCAATACCGTGTATAGAATTTTCTTGGCAAGAATACTGGAGTGGTATGGCATTTCTTTCTCCAGAGGTAAACAAAGTTTAAATGATTTGCCCACAGTCAACAGCTAATAAGCATCTGAGATCACATTTGAACTCAGGACTTCCTGCCTCCAGGCTTAGCACTCCATCCACTGGGTCATCTAGCTACCTCCAACATGGAAATAACTATATACAAACAGGAAACATACAGGGAAAAATGAGATACCATTTCAAAAGAATGGCCCTAATATTAATTGGAAGGAGACACTGATGGATCATGGGCAACAGAAGCATGGGATGATGGATGGTGGGCAAGAGGTGAATGGCATGCAGATAACAGCCAGTCTTGCTGCTAGCTGTTGTAAGGGAAGGGCATTGCTCTTCAAAGTGAATATAAGGAGCATTTGTAGCTTTTTCTGGTTCACTAATCCTTTTAAGAAGTGATCTGTCTAGACAGAATTTGTTGCCTCATTGGGACCTGGTGAATTTTTCTCCTCTCCTCCTCCCCTCTCTCCTTTCCCTCCGCACTCCCTGGCAAACTGGCATTGCTTACCCTTGGAAATTTGCTGCTCTCTTTAAGTCTTGCTTTATTTGCTATATGTACTTTCATAATGAGTTTTGTCTCCAGATAAAGATAAACTGATTTTTATTGCATTTTGATTAAAGGTTTGCTCTAAGTAAGTAGATTGCTCTATGGGGAAGGACAAAAAAAGAACTCCTGGACAAATAGTCCATGACCAAATGAGCTATCTCTGTCTCTCTTTCTCTCTGTGTCTCAATCTATCTCTCTTTCCACAAAGAAAAGCTTCACTTATTTTTGACAGGCTTAGAGAGTAGGGATGGGAATACGCTACTAATATGGTTTACCTCCTGAAGACATTTTAGGACAACATTTGAAAAAGTATTTCATGCTATTCTTGTAAGAAAATGTTAAGATGAATGTTAGACATTCATATAGCTGAAAGGATTTGGAAGTAATTCAGTGGACTGGTTCAAATAGTCATACGGAGAGAGGGAAGATTATGGGAAAAGTGGGATGATTACTTAGGAAAACAGGTGGAGGGGATGGAATCAAGTATACAAGAAAATATACATACAAAAAAATCAATACTATTAGGACTGAAAGAAGTATCAATCATTTACAACTGTGGAAGAGGCATGAAGGAAGAGAGAATTTCATGCATGCAAGACAGAGAGTAAAGGACCTCAGATGTCAATCAAGAAAGAACATTTCAAATAGAATGTTCCCAGGAAAGTCAGTTGGAGCCTGGCCAGGAGATGAACTGAAAGACTGCCTTGGCTTCTGACCAAGGGGGAGACTAGCTTGGTTTCTGACCAAGGGAGAGACTGGCTTCTTCTGTCTTAGGTTGAAGGACCCTTAAGGGAGGGCTTCTGGAGCTAGGCTGAAAAGAAATTAACTTTTGTTGGTGGCTTTGTGTAATTGGAAGAAGAAAGAAGATTAAACAGCTGTCCTCCCATCTTCTTAACAGACTTGTGTCATAGTTGTGACGGGACTGACATTTCCCAAAATCCTTCTAACCCTCCTTATAGACTAGGGACAACCCTATCTCTCTCACCTCATCTTACCTCAGTCCTCCATCCTGTTGTTCCCAATAAATCCCCTTACTTCAGAAAGGAAGAGAGTGTTTCCTCATAAACCTCAGAGTCCACTGGGGGGTGGGGGGGGCGAAGCCAAAGGCTTCAGAAGAAGGGTGGTGAAGGGTGGTATTGAGGGAGGAGGAGGGTAGGAAAAATATTAATCTATTAGCCATCAGTAGTGATCAATAGGCAACCCCAGAATATCTCCCTCTAGCAGCATCTCTCTATCTCGCAGAAGTATTTCTATCTCCATTACAACTAGGCTCCCTGAGGTTCCCCTAGTATCTCTCTAGTCACTGTCAGAGTATATCAGTTATTACAACTAGAAATAGTTCCACAGATTATCTTTTTCTAATACAGAACTAGGATTGTTGAGAGAGACTTCATGGAGGAAGGATTTAAGCTTGGTCTTGAGGGATGAACTTTGACTAGGTGGAGGAGTGCCAGGAGCCATCAAAGACCACACTGTTTGACACGGTCCATGTGGGAACTGGGGACTGCAAAGCAGCCCCTAGGAAGGATGGAAATACCCACTGAAATACCCACCCTCCAAGTGACTTTCCTTATTAACATACCCTTATTATTGGAATTGCTATGATTATTATTCTTACTTAGCCCCAGAAAAAAAATAGATGAGAGCAACATGCTTGCAGGATTAATACAGATGTCGCACTCCGTCCTCCTAGGATATTACCAGGAGAACCCACGTACACAATTAAACCTAAGATTCCTATATACCCACTTAGATAGGACCCTCTTTTCTAGGCATAAAAACTTCCAGCAAATCTGTGCTCTAAATTCCCTAATCTATATCTGGGTCATGTTTATTCTACCCTCTGATCCTGAATTTAGCAACAATGTTTCATTGACTGTCTCCCTGTAGGCTTCCTGTCTGTTGTTAAGTTTCATGGAAACATGTATGTTGAGAATGAAACTGTGTGCCAAGTAGATGTGTGATCATGAGGGTATAAAATAAAGCCAGGCCTCAGCCAAGGCAGAGCAGTTTATCCTGTGAAGCCTGTGCTGTGAGTTGAATGCAAAAGCTGTGTCCCATGCATCATTTCGCTGACACTGTCCCACCTCCAAGACCCCATCCCCTGTGGGAGGCTGGCTCACCCCACAGCAGAGGAGGATGGAATCAATCAATTAACAAGTTTTTATCATCACACTTATTTTATGCCAGGCACTGTGCTAAGGGCTGAGATTTTCAAAGAAGGACAACAACCCAAGAATAGTCTCTTATTTCAAGATGCTTATATACAATTGGTAGAAGGCATTTAATGGAAAAGTAACAGGAGAGGCAAGAGAACATTAGATGTGTTAAAAGGACCATTAAAAAACCAGGTTAGCTAAAATGCAAAAAAAAAAATGCTTGTTTTGGGGTCTTTGGTGCCTAATACAGACAATAGGTATTTAGCAAATATTGTTCCTCTAATCTCTCTTCAATTTTCAACACTGTTGAGTTTTTCTTTTCTTTTCTTTTTTTTTTATATCCTTGTCTCCCTTGGTTTTAGAGATACCACTTCATCTTGATTCTCTTATCTCTTTCACCACTCTCCCTTTTTCTTCTCACTAGTTCTTCTTGGCATCTTAATATCATTTTTAGGTCCTTAATATTGATGTCCCAAAAGGTTCTTTCTTCATTCCTCTTTTTTTATTTCCCTCATAATCTCAGTCACCTCTATAGTTTCAACTATAAATTTTATATAGATTACTCTGTCTTCAGTCATAACCTTTTCCCCAAGCTTCAGATCCAAATTTCCAATTTCCTACAAGATATTTAACTTGATTATCCCATTAGCAAAGCAAACCCAAAATATCTAAAACTAAATATATTCTCTTTCTGCCAGAATGTACTCTCATTGTTACCTCCCTAATGGAGGTCTTTATTACAAGTTACTTGGGCTGGGGTCATAGCTTCTTCAATCTCTCATCCACCCTTTATGTTTATGCAAAATCTATCTTCCCTTTGTACAAATCAAAACATAGTCAAATCATTATGAATTTAACAATGCAAAGGACCTTAAAGAGCATAAAATCCAGTCTTCTCATTTAACAAGTAAGGAAATTGAGGCCCAGCAAAGTTATTTGCTCAGTAAGCATCTGAGGCAGGATTTTAACCCTTGAATTCTTGATTCCACATCTCTATCCCCAGTTTCACTCATGAAATGTTCATTTCAAAATCTTTCCCTGATTCCCTATCATCTACCTGTTCAGCCTTAACTCATAATTTTCCTTTTATTGTATTGAATGACCCAGTCTAGTTAATCTTCTAGGACAGCTAAATACATTGGCAGAGAGAGTGCTTGCTGAACCTGGAGTCAGGAAGACTTCAGTCCAAATCTAATGGCCCTGGGCAAGTCACTTAACCTTGTTTGCCTCAGTTTCCTCATCTGTCATTTGAGGTGGAGAAGGAAATGGCAAACCACTCCAATATCTTTGCCAAGAAATGCTCAAATGAGTCACAGAGTTGGATACAACTGAACAATTAACCTTCTGTCATTTAAATCGGTGTCTTATTCAGACTTTATATTTTTGCTAACTCTATATTTGCTAACCCTATGCTTAGAGTTACCTCTTGCCCATCTCCATTAATTGAAATCTTAAATATTCTTTAAGATCTCACTGCCATGTCATCTCTGACTTTTCCTCAATTAGGACTGAAATCTTTCCCCCCCTTGCATATAACGTATTTACTTTCCATTTCTCTTACTCCTGACTTTGTATTATGGCAAACTGTGAATTCTTTGTTGTTGTTCAGTCATTTAAGTTGTTTCTGACTCTTTGTGAGCCATTTGGATTTTTCTTTGCAAAGATACCAGAGCGATTTGCTATTTCTTTCTTCAGTTCATTTTACAGATGAGAAAACTGAGGTAAACAGGATTAAGTGAATTGCCCAGGCTCACACAGATGAGAGTGTCTGAGGCCAGATTTAGACTCATGAAGATGAGTCTTCCTGACTCCAGGTCAGGACTAGTTATCCACTGTGTCACCTACTTGCCCTATTTGGGCATCTAATTCTATTATATACTAAATTGGGTGCTCCATAAAGGCAGCAATTCTGCTCCCTATAACCTTTGTGTTTTCCCCAGTAATCTGTGCATAGCAGGCAGTTAGATCTTTACTGAAGTTGTCAAATTTAGTGTTATTTTTTTTGAAGTCTGTGCAGGGCAGTAATTTCCCTTCTCTGACAGTATTCTGAAATGAATGCTAGTTAAAATTACTCATAAGAAACTTATGGCATGGTTCCAGATATATGAAGCTGATTAAAAGCCAATGTGAATGGTTCTTTAGCTTCAAATTCAATTAAAAAAATTCAATAGAACCAGGATCCCTGAGATGGAACTATTAAAGAGAGTCATGGGTCATAAGGATGGAAAAGAAAAGCGAGAGGGCTCTTGATGCTCGCTTATGTAAATTACATCATCTCTTCCAGACTGATATGCATGGATGGCAGAGGGGAAATGTAAGGCATCGCATTTAAATTTCTACAGTTCTGAAGGTTTCAGATGACCCCATCTATAGACCACAAGCAAAGTGCTCAAATATAAAGTGGTGAGCTTGAGAATTAAATTCTGCCCAATTGGCCAAGGAGAGAAGATGACAGATGGCCCTTGCTTACTAAGTGGACAGCCGTCAGCTATTTTGGGGAAACCCTCCCATAATTGAACACACCTGCTCTGACATGTTAAATTTTAAAATATACCTCCCATAGTAAAATTAAAAGGATGGAGGCAGCAATCTCAAAAGCAGTAACATCCTACAACCTCTTTTCTTTCAAAGGCACAAAATGTAGGAGAAAGAGAAAAAATATTATAAATGTATTTTATATGCATCATATATATTAACCTACAAGTTGCAGGTGTCTGTTTTATGTACACATTACATTTGCTTGGGGTGTGTTTCTTTAGTAATATATCTTTTTTTTACAAGGAAATCTCTTTCCTCCTTCATTGAATTTCTTCTTTTATACCTTTTGTGATTTATATTTTTATTCTCTTCCTTTCCTGACTTCTCTTTTAGACTGTTTTTATTCTCCAAGTCATTCTTCCTAATATTGCTCATATATTACACAGACCAACAAAAAACAAGTAATTATTACTATGAATGATGATCTGTATTGGGTGTGGAGGACATAAAGATTAAAAAATAATCCTGTCTCTGTCCTCAAAAAGTTTACAGTCTGGGGGGGGGGTGGTGTTGAATTTTTACATGGATCCAAAGGTTTTTAATACAAAGTAGAATGTGATGGGGCCAGAATAAACTTGCAGACAAAGTACTTTAGGAAAACCTGAGAAGGGAGAAGTCAGCTTTTCTTAAGGGAAAATTTCAGAAGGGAAAGAGGAGTCACTCTTAGCTGAAGGTGGGAGTGAGGATGATGGATGTTGTAGCATCTGAACCGATCCTTAAAAGAATGGAATTTCAATAAATAGAAGTAAGAAGGTTTTCCTTTAGCATTCTATAGATCTTTTCAATTAACAGATATTAACAGATTATTAGCATTAACAGATATTGCAAATTACAAAATGTTCTAACTTTAGTAGAACAGAATATTTGGGAGAAAAACAGTACTCTAGTTCCTTTCCCACAAGTAGCATCCCCTCTAGGGACTCCTTCCCTAATTTTCACACACCTTCCACTTAAAGGTTGGGTTCCCAGGAGGTGGCTGTTACTTTTTATTCTAGGGTATAATCTTCTGGATCAGCATCCCAAACATAGTTCCATGAGCCCCCATCAATGTGCATCCTATGAATAGTCAGCCAGCAGACTAAAGAAGCTTTCAACAAAGACATTACTAAACTAATCTAGTAAAAAACATTTCCTTCCCAAAAATTAAGGTGCATTCTTCCCACAAATATAGCTAGCATCCATGAGAAGAAGGAACAAAAATTTAAAGTACAATGGTAGTAAGACCTACACATAGTGCACACATGTGACAAGGCAATGACCAACTACAGAACTATAGATTTGGAAAGTCCTTTCTCTCCTCATGTGGTTTTCTTTGCACTTCACCTCTTGATTGCCAGAGCTAATTTTTGAGTCCCTAATCAACTCTCTTCTCTGCTTCCAAGAAGCTTATTTCTTAAAACCATTTCTCTCCTCAGGGACCATCACTCAATAGCTATGTCTGTCTAAAGACACAGAAAACAGACTGTCTACTCACCAAATGCTGGGTGAGTAGTTCCCCTGTAAGCGACATAACTGATAATAGAGAGAGGAGAAAGAAATTCCCTCTTCTTTCCCCTCCCTCCAAAATTCTCTTTCAAAAACCCAATTCTTCTTCCATTTCTGGTTCCCAGCTTGAATTCCCTCCAACTGACAAAATCATCCAAAGCTTAGCTATTTAAAATTTTCAAAGCAAAAAATGTATTTGTCCAATTTGGTTGCTCCTTTTAATTCCATCAAGAGAAAGATATTCACACTTCATAAAGGAATCACTGTTGTGTCTGCAACTTTACAGTTAGTTTAATTTCTTGTTATCATGTTAAAACCTTCTCCTCTATGACTATATCTACTGAG
This sequence comes from Monodelphis domestica, assembly GCF_027887165.1. Taxonomy (NCBI): domain Eukaryota; kingdom Metazoa; phylum Chordata; class Mammalia; order Didelphimorphia; family Didelphidae; genus Monodelphis; species Monodelphis domestica. The sequence continues at coordinate 493,946,120 of NC_077228.1, read as the reverse complement.
TTGATAGTGGTGCTGATGGTGGTAAGAATCACATCCTTGTCCCTCACTCCCATACACAGGTGTGCATCTTCTTTAACAACATTGACAAGAAAAAGAAAAAAGCACTTATATATTACCTAATATGTACCAAGCATCATACTGCGAATTTTACAAATATTATTTTATTTGATCCTCACAATAACCCTGGAAGGTAGGTGCTATTATTATCTTCTTTTTTCAGTTAGGAAACTGAGGCAAATGCTTGCCCAAAGTCACAGCTAGTAAATGTCTGAGGCTAGCTTTGAACTCAGATCTTCCTGACTCCAGGTAGAGAATTCTCCCTACTGCAACACTGGTGAGACTCTAGTTTCCCAAGATCCTGTCATCATTTTTTCTCTTCTGCATCATCTTTCTTTTATTTTTTCTTTTTGACTTTCTCTGAGTTTCTTAGGAAGTAAAAAAAAATTAAGCCTGGTACAGTGAGAAAAGAGCTGGCTTTGATAAATAATATAGAATAAAACACAAACCTGAGTACAAGTCCCAGCTCTAAAATTTACTACTTATGTGATTTTAAGTACTCCAAACCTAATCTTTCTCAACTTCAATTCCTTTATCAATAAAATGAGGGCATCAGATTAGATGATCTTTTACTTACCCTTCAATTCTGAATCTTCAATGCCACAAATAGAGGAAAACATCAGTTATTCAGACTACTTGGGACTGAAATTGGTCTTAATTACCAAACAATATGAATTATAGAAAATTTTAAAGGAAGGACAACCAGGTCATGTGAAATGAATGTGATCTCACATTCATTTTCCATTTTGCAATTATAAAGCTCTTCTCATTCATCTTCTCATTTGAACATCACAGTAACCCAGGACTTTCCCACGGTTCCTCACATAGGGATGCTCCATCTCCCAACTACAGGCATCTTTACTAACTGTCCTCCAAGCCTCCAAATCTCTTCTCCTTCAACTCCATCTCCTAACCTCTCTGACTTCCTTCAAGTCCTAGCTAAAATCCCAGCTCTACAGGAAGCTTTCCCTGTTTCTCTTAATTCTAATGCCTTCTCTCTGTCCATTATTTCTAATTTATCCTGTATATATTTTATTTGTGCATAGTTGCTCACATGTTGTGTCCCCCCATTAGACCATGAGCTCCTGGAGAGCAGAGATTGGCTTTTTTCCTTTCTTCACATCCCCAGGGCATAGCACAGTACCCAGCACATAGTAGGTCCTTATTAAATGCTTCTTGACCAATAGCAACCTTATAAATGATGTTGGAAAAGAATAATCCCCCACATCACCAAGAGCAGCCCCTTCAACATAGTAGGCATTCTAGAGATATTTCAGAGGCCCACAGAGCTAGAAATCAGTAGATCAATTGATTGATCAATATTTTATTTTTAATTAATTCTTATTTATTATTTATTTATTAAGCACCTACTAAGTACCAAATACTGTGCTAAGTGCTGGAGTTACTAAAAAGATGCAAAAGATATTTCTTGCATAATCTAATAATCTAATGGGAGAGAAAGGAATTTAGAGATAATTTACCTGATTTTAGTGAGATGACCCAATTATCCCAGAGGATATAGGATATATAATGAATAATATGCAGGTCTCTGAGCAAGGAAGACCTGGGTTCAAATTCCATCCCTACCATATACTAGCTGTTTAATCCTGAGCTGCTCAGTTAGCCTCTCAATGTTCAGAACAACTCTCTGAGACTAGGTTGCAGAAAAAGTACCTGCCTAAGGGGCCAGACAGGTGACTCAGTGGATAGAATACCAGGTCTGGAGGTGGGAGGACATGGGTTAAAATCTGGCTTCAGATCCTAGCTGTGTGACCCTGGGCAAGTCACTCAGCCCCCATTGTCTAGCCCTTGCCCTTCTGTCTTAGACAGAAAGTAAGGGTTTAAAAAAACAACTGCCTGAATTTATCACATCTCTTTATTGAAGACCCTCTTCTATCAATGAAATCATAAGTGAAGACCCTTTAAATTTCCTTCCCTTCTCCTTTTAAGGTCCTTAGGGGTTATGTGACATACCCAAGGTCACAGGCAAAGTGCATTGATCGTGATTTGATTCCAAATTTTCTAATTGCAAGGCATGCCTGCTACATTCTTACAGGTTGGTTGAGTCAGTAGCTTGGGTAGCAGACTTTACCAACAGACAAGAATTATTCGTTACCAGTATATGCATTTTTTTTTTAGATAATAAAAGGGGACGGGAAGCAATGTGGCCAGTAGATAAAGGGGCCAGTCCTGGAGTTCAGAAGACCTTGGTTCAAATCCTATCTCTGGAGCATATTTAGCTGTGATCCCCCTCCCCATGAACTTAACATCCCAGTGGGGACAAAAACCAGAGTCCCTAATTGACAAAGCCATCACAATCTCCATCTATGGAAGATTTCCAGTCAATGAACTCAAAGATCCTCATAACACCACCAAAAAACAAAAACAAAAACAAAACAAAACAAAAAAAAGAAAGAGAGAAAGAGTTGTAAATTCCTTGAAAAACATTTGCCTTTCTTAACTCCCTTAAATAGCCCCCCTTCGTGTTTTTCTTATGCTATTCCTTTCCTTAGCAGACTCTCTTATCATAAGAATGCACTTCAGCACAGACCACCTAACTTCTGGCGGGTTCCAAATCAGAAGAGATCAGAATGGAGGAAGCTTTGCTTCTTTTTAAATCAGCAGCCATCCCTACCCCCAGCATCTCCATCTGATTCCCAGCTCCCTCTCCTGGGCGATTATCAGGCAAATCCCAAAGCTCGGGGCTCTCGGGGGCCCATGGGTAGAAAGTCTCTTCTCGTGGTCTAATGGAGGACCCCACGTGCCAAAAATAGATAGATGCCAGATAAATTTTGGAGACACTCTACAGAGGGATGGCGCCAGAATGAAGAGGGATGGAGGGATGGGGGAAAGCTTCCTGAGAAAGGTGGGATTTTAGCTGGGACTTGAAGGAAGCCAGAGAAGTTGGGAGATAGAGATGAAGAAGAAGAGATGTTCAGGCATGGAAGACAGCTAATATATGCTCCATCTTCCCTTCTCTGGCTTTGGCTCCCTCTCGTAGAGTACTGCCCAAGACAAAAAGGAGTCAACACTGCGGCCCCCTGGGAAAGTCAGCACTCGGTACCCTCTGGGAGCAGAAAAAGCGAGGGACTGGCGACACCCACCGTTTGGTCTTGAAGCCCCGCCGCCGCAGTCTTGCCTCTCTCCTGCGAGGCTCCAGAAAGAGCTTGGGGACAAAGCAAAGCTGACTGACCAGAGAGGCCAGCCAGACCGGGCCCTGGCCTTTGCTCACACAGGAAAAAATGGGGTGGGAATAAAGGATTCTGTTCAGAGCTCAGAGTCCTCCTCTGTTTCTTGGAGGGTGGAAGTGGGAGGAAGCTTTTGAATTAAAGCAACCCAGAAGAATTTGCCTTATTCATCGCCCTGGCTCCAGGCTCCCTCCTTAGCCTGGCCCAGATTTAGGTAGGCTACTTCCACCCTGGTTGCTAAGGGTGATGCTGCCAGACAACTTCCCTGTTTTGTGTTTATTGGTCCAAAGGAAAAAAGGACTTGGGGATGCGAGAGGCATCAGAGATGATGGGAGGCTCAGCCCTCCCTCATGGAGTGGTGGGAAGGGGATATACATGAATGAAAAAGCAGTGGCTGGTCTCTTTAAGGCCAAGGTGATTAGGAGGCAGGTTGCCAGCCTCAGTAGGAGGCTGTGAGTACAAATAGAGGAGGAAAGAAGGATTTGGGAAGAAAGCCATTCCTTCCTGGTCCTGGTCCTTTGCTTCTCCTACTTCTCCTTAAAATCCTAAAAGTATTTTCTGCAGGGAATTTCTTAGAATTATATTTAAAGTGATGTTCATTCCAGGGTTCAAATCTGGCCTCAGATTCTTCTGAGCTATGTGACCCTGAGCAAGTCACGTAACCCCAATCGCCTAGCCTTTCCCACTCTTCTGCCTTGGCTCTGTTACTTAATATCTAATAATGAATCATACTTAATATTTCTTCATGAGTTTTATGGGGTTCATATGTGTACCCTTGGGGTTTAGGAAGGATGCCTTTTGCAAGAATGCAAGACTCCAAAACTTAGCTTAAAAACAAAAAGAGAAATTTATTAATTTAGGGAGGAATGTTGAGAAAGGCCAAGAGGATAGTAAGGTGGAACAGCAAGATGGGGAGCAGTTCCTGGGAGGACAGCATGGATGGAAAAGGTGGTCCCCCGGACGACATCAGTTCTGGGGCTTTTATACTCTTTACAACAGATGCTATGTCCTGGTGTGGATGTGACTTAGAGTGGTAAGCCCTCAGGCATTTGGTGGGGTGAGGTGGTCATCTGACTGGGGTCTACCTGGAGGCATAAAGATTCATCTCTTTGTCCATCTTAAATCTAGAGGACTATCAAAGAGGATAAACATCTCAGGACCCTGGGG